>NC_081450.1:11265741-11266723 GCF_007210705.1 Tigriopus californicus | reverse complement strand
CACGTCATTCAGTTGTTTCTACATAAAACCCGATCATCCAAGAAGTAAGGCCTGGGAACGTAAAATTGGTCCTAAGACGAGTTGGTCTAGAGATCATATGAGCTCAAGAATAGCCCAATAGGAACACCAAAGAAAACTTTGGATGAAGTTTCCACCGATTGAAAAAAAATCTTGAAATTTCATAGTTTGTTCTGACGCCCATAATATCTCTGGTTTGCTCGTATGTGAATAAAAACGTCCAAGTAATAGCCCTGAAATGTTTCCAAACAACGAAGCCGCCAAAACTGAGTAGTTATTTCGGTACAAATGTTTTTTTTAAGCAGAAAAAAATAGCAAAAAAAACGGTTCTGAGACGAATTGCTGCCCCTATTAACCATTGCAGAATGATTGACGTACGGTAGAAATTGACAGGTTCCCCACAAAATGCGAAATTATTGTGTCATTCCCATTTTTTATTTTTTTTTCCATAAAAGAACAAATTCGTTAACTCTCCAGAGTGCTAAAGAAATTTTTCAAAATCAGACGCAAGAAGGGAAAAGAAAATGTTACCAAATTAAGAAAGAAAAAAATGAGACAAACAGTAGAAAATGTTGCGAGGGACAATATCTCAAAAAGTGAAAGGGGAAAAAGTGTGAAAACCCAAGAAAGTGACCCAAAAATAGAGTAATAAGACAGTTTATAAAAAATGTTTTTCACTTTTCATCGACATCGACATCTACGTACTGACAGCACCAGCAAACCCGAACTCTACTTGCGTCATGGATAGTGTGGACCGACCTCTTGTGCTTGTAGGAATCACATATTCAAAATCGGAGCTGGAAAATTGAGGACCAAAGTACCGGATTGTTGAGGAGAGCCTCCTCGTGGGTCCATTCGCCAAGCATTGAAATATCGAAGCCTTGTTGGCTGACACTTCCCAAACGACAAAGAGGACGTTGATTGATCCTCTCTTGTTTCAAGACGAGCCTTTGAAAAATAGAGT
>NC_081450.1:11231393-11265709 GCF_007210705.1 Tigriopus californicus | reverse complement strand
CGAGCCTTTGAAAAATAGAGCCCATCTTACTTGCCTATTGTGCGGTCCTGGTACATCTGATGTGAGGTTCTTACACCATCGCGGCCTACCGTTAACAGTGGCTCTTTGTTTGTTTGGGGGATAAAATCTCAATTCCTTTGGGAATCCAATAAGCAAGCGTCAACAAAGGAACACAACCTCATGAATAAAATCATCCCAAATGAAAATTATCGGCAAACCAGTCCAAGAAAGACATGTCTTAGCGTGACACTTTCTTAGTGTTTAGGTACTCTAGGTTGTTGTATTTTGAAGCGTGGTAAGAATCTTTTTGTAATAAAAGGAAGCCATGTAAATCTCACTCTTCTAGGACAAACCAAGTCAAATTGTGCGAATAAAGCGATCAAAGTATTCGTAGATATAGTTGGAATCTCTTTAGGCGTTGTTTTTTGGTTCACAGGCACACAATATTCTTTGTTTGAGTTGCCCAGTGGCATAATGTTCATAGCACTCGAGAAAAGACCATTGGACTGACGAATAGCCAAACAAATGTGCGTACTACTGATGTGATGGCTGATGCAATTGTAGTAGCTGTAGTAGTAATAGTAATAGTAGTAGTTGATGTAGTTGCTGCTGTTGTTGCTGTTGTTGTTGTTGTTGTTGTTTGTACCGTGCCTTCCTCTTATCACACCTATCATAAATCATTTCTATGTGTCTGTTATCGTTTACACTCTGTCCATTATGGCCGAGGTCTTGTACGATGGCGGAGGCTTCATCTGTTCCACATAATTTCTCATGGTCGAGCGAGCGAGCCAGGCGCAATCATCATTCTCATCGCCACCAGCGTACACCATCCACATCATCTTGATTGTCAAAGCGTCATGAGAAAATGGGAAATTATGGCGGCAATGTTGCGTTGCTGCCATCAGGTCCCATCCACAATCGAGGAGTAGCTGGGTGGAATTTGAGCTTTACCTGCTTTAGCTTGGCTCAATGGAAATTGGAAATGGATAACGGATGCTGTGTTGAAGATCAATCGTATGTCTGTGAGATCTGACAATTCTTCAGGGTGAGCTGATTCAACCTCGAAGAATGGTCTGCGGATGGATCGGGGAACATGGATCTCCATTAGGTTTAATGCCCCGATCCATCCTGCTTGCGATTGAAGCCATGATCCAAACAGAGGCAAGTGAATCCAATTGTAACACATACACAAGAACGTTCACTATGGAAACAGCCACGTACTTATGATGTACTTGAACCCCCCGCCCTGACGTATGTCAAGAATATGCAGGATACGTTTCGGGAAGATCCAGTTCTGTGTATTCTAGATTCGACGGGGACGGTGGTGCCTTGGCTCGTTAGGCTGGTCCAAAGCTGGAAGAATGGAATAACTCATATCATCGCAAGGACAAGCAACAATAGGTAACAAATTATCATTTTGTTCCGAAGGGTGTGCTGCTCGTTTGTTTTGAATGGTTGTTGGCAGAGACGAATGAAGAGGACTGAGCCAAGCGGCCGCTCTGTCGTGGTCGATGTTCCCTTCGTTCCATCCTTCTCCCTCCCTCTCGTTCTCCTTTATCCGAATTTGGAACGAAGAAGATTCTCATTGGATCCTGATATTGGACCGTCTGTGGTAACTTGACACTGGCTGGAACTTGGCTGAGTGGAGCTGTTTTTGAAATGAATGTGTTGCTTTGCAATAAGTTGGGATGGCCTCTGTTGATTCCACTCATCTGTCCGTTGTCCTTGAAAAGCGACAACCATCTATAATGTTGGCATTAGGAATCAGCTAGAGGCTGATGTTGCCCAAGATTTCTGTTAGTTGGGCTTCTTAAACGGTCTTGAGACGCCCGCCGAAACGGCTTCGAGACTAATGTTCGATAGCAAAGTTCCAGTGGATGGGTAGGTACGGCTTGTTTTGGTGCCTGTTCCCCCATTTTGGTGGAACAACATGGGAAATGAGCCGGGGACAAAGAGGAATTCCTTGTGTTGTCAAAGGGAAGAGCACGGACTGGGAACAGGAGGCCTGCATCATATAAACTATTGTACAGTTCCACAGCTTCTTGAGCAAAAGAGAGAGAGAGAGAGAGAAAGAGAGACATCTTCCAACTCGATAAGAAGACGATCCATATTCAGAGTTCCAGAATAAACATGAGAAATGGACAGGGGAAACGGAGTTTCCCAATGATTGGTTACCAAACCCTACTCTGGGTTCATTCCCATGCATGCAATGAGGAAGCCCTGGCCCAAGCACAGACTTTTTCCCCCTAAACTCGGGCCTTTGAGCGTCCTCGTTCTTTATGCGGATTCTTCGTGGCCCTTCCCCATTTTGCTTTTCCTCACTGGGGACCGGGGAGATTTCTTAAGATCCCCGATACAGATGACATTGTTGGTCGGTTTTGGTTCCAGCCTTGACTTTGATCTCTTCGTTTGCTTGGTATTCGACCCTCTAGCGAATGTACACTCGTTTTGGTCTTTGCAAGACTTTCAAGAATCAAATTAGGTTGAACGTGGCTCGTATGCCTCACCATCGCTATCCAACATCACTAGCCAACAACTATCTATACCGTGTTTGTGTATTGCTAGTTCCCAGGGCTGAGTAAGTTGACCCTTTGAGCATTGTTAGGAGTCCCCTCTTCCTCGTGGAGGTCTTTCCTCAGAGAGAGAGAGAGAAGATACGAGGTATATTGCTCTCAAGGCTGTATGGCAGAGATGGAACGAGCGAGGCCAGGAAACGAGGCAAAGGAGGATAAGAATTGGAGCTGGCAAACAGGCCAATTAGTCTAGAGGGATGAGTTGGTCTGACCATCGCCACCAATACAGAGAAACCCAGTAAAACACATTAAAGATCCCAAAGAGGACCGGGAAGACCACCAAAAAAATTAGGTCTGTTCTTCCGTAATTGTCCCTCCGCATGTGTCGGTTGCCATGAAGCGATGGGTATGGCCGACCCGAGGGCGATCGAACGGGGTTGTTGCTCGTGGTGGTTGTGGTTGTTACGCCAGCACTGTTGGTGGTCATTGTGGCCACATTATTGAACTCCGAGCCACCTCCTGACCCTCCAAGGCCCGCACCGCTCCCTCCCACTGGATTGGTATTGGTGGTGGCCTGGTGCTTCCGTCTTCGGGGAGCGATCTTCTTTAGCTTGATTTTCAGGAGGATCACAGTGTACTCGCCCAAGGCACCGAAGACAAATATAATACAAGCAATCACCCAAGCCTCAATTGCAGTCAGACCTTCAGCCTTGGGTGAATTGGTTTGGATTGTGTTGAAGATGTTGATGAGAACCAAAAAGATGGTCACCAGTAAAGTCATTCGACCAGGTATGACTTCAGGGTTCACCAAGAAGCTGATCCAGGAGACTACCACAAATAGGCCCGAGGGAAGATAGTAAGTCACCACATAAAACGAGATCTTTCTCGTGAGAACCATTTCAAATCCGGCCACGGAATAGTTCATGCCTAGGGCCATGTAGTGCGTTTGGTCTGGGCGGAGGTCTTTGATCTGAATGGAGTAATCTAAAATAGACTTGATGGCATCCTCCTCCCGGGGCACAAACTCATTGGAGAACACCATCTTGGACATATCGTAGTTGAAGCTCCCAACCTGGAAAGCAAGAAAAGGGAAAGAAATCAACGGTAATCCTCGCGTGAATCGACGTAGTGCCCAATTTAAGGCATTTGACAGGGGCAACACTTCCATCTAGTGTATTCAATTCGTACACCTTGCTTGGAACAATTGTTTCGCCCCAAGCTGACAGTCTGAGCTCTGCACTAAAAATACTTGAATAGGTGTGTTTGGGTCCAATTGCTCTCTGGAATTACGATAGTGGGAATCCTCGGTCTCAAGCGAGTTCAGAGCAGTACCATTCCCAAGGGTCGTAAAGCAGTTGCACGCACCGAGAACCCGGATTAGCCTATGAAGAGTCCACACATAAGCTTTTTATTGTCTACGAAACAGCCAGATGAAAAACGCGACTCGCATTACAATGTCAATCTTTTGCCGTGAGCATGCTTGATCCGTTAAAGGTGCTATCCCAACCAACTAACCAATCCCAGAAGACCAGATCCAGATTGGAGCTGGATTAGAGTTCAATTTGGGGCTCGATTTTCATCACAATACCCTAATACCCCACATAAAGCCATCCCAGTGTTCTGGCAAATTCCCCGAAAAATATCTAGTTGCCCTGGCTCAACCATCTGGATCTGAGATTAGGGCCCTTCACCAAAGCCCCATGGGATGGTTATAACCCAAAATTGCAATGACAGTTGTTGGTTGGCTTATGAGTGGCCAATATGAGCACGCCATTGGTTATGGTCATTGGTTTTATAACTACACGACAATTTCGAGTAGCACCCTGTTGGTGGCGAGGCTCAAAGACCCTCGCAATTTGATCAAGTCTCGTTATTGCACATAAGATTAGACATCGATGGTTTGACCACTAATAAAGTTCCGGGGTCCGGGTCATTGGCGAGTGACGAAAATCCCCATTTGCCCTTCAATATACCGTACATGAAGTTTGTAGAATGCATCCATAATTCATTCCAGATCACTCCTTGCAAACGCACACAACTGTGTCCTGAAGAAAATTGAGCATTTCCCACAAGCTCTTATGTGGATATACTTTGGATGCTCCTCGTCCGTCCAAGGCAAAGAAAACAAATGGCGAAGCCTTCACTTGGGACAACCACCTATTACAAAACACACTCTGTCAAGTTCTCCATTTTCTGGCATTCCTGCCGTCTCACATTGTTCCCTCTTATTTTCTTTCTCGTAATGTTCGGCCATTTTCCCCGGGTGGCCGTTAATTCCAAGAAGCTCACTGGGAAGTATGAAAGGTCCTTCTCAAATTGAAGGTACTCCACGGCACGTGTCTGGTCTGCGTGGGATGCACTTCAAACTCTGCAGGCACGAATCCAAATTGACAATCTCACCGGTGGGTGGCTTGGCCGGTTGGGAGGCAAGAAGAAGGCACGAGAAAGAGAAAGACAGAGGGGAAGAGAAAAATGTGGGATGTTCCTTATTCCATTTGACGTTTCCCTCCTTGATCCCGGAGAGAGGAAAAACAAATGATGGAACCCATGAACTCTGAGCACGTCCATTTGTTTCAAATGGTCGGAATGTGCCCTGACTTAAAGCCCAAAGAGGAACTTTTAGTTCGTGCTTCGGCCTCGGATTTTGCCCGTGTGCTGGAAAGCGTAAGAACCAGATCCGGTGAGGCTCACCTCAGCCTCGTTTGTTCCCAATGGATCTTCGATAGAGTGAAATCCACCAGCCGAAAAGAGTGCCTTTTGGTCGGAGGGGAAGCAAATAATGGTGTGGTGGATCTGCGAATGAAATGCGGATCGAAATCGTGTCAAGAATACCGGGAACACAGATTAGCTGTCTCAAGCTGCCAGACAGGAAGGCAGTACATCAAATTTTATTGTTCCATACAGATGCACCGGAGGTTGTAGATCTTGAGATTCCCTTCCGTCTTTCACTGCTGAACCAACAACAACCATTCTAGTTTTGTACTTGTGGAGGATTCAGATAGACACACATACATACAATAAGGATCGAATCAAAGGCGGGCTACAGAAAGAACCCGAAGTGGAGGATCCATGATTCTTCCAGATTTACCACCTCCTTGGGCTTGAATATCGATTAGTTGGTGTTCGTTGTGGTACCAGGTTTACCTTGTTGTTTTTCGCTGATCAATATGGGGACAATGAATGGCCGCCCCTTCTGGTTTACAGCAATAAGCCAATGTTTATAATCATAACAGAATTTCAGGAAAGAAAGGCATTCAAAGGACATCCTTCGAGTGCATCAACAGCCACTAAATCTGCAAGAAACATGAGTTTTTCATCCCCCTAGTCGACGTCAATTTCGGCCAATACTATGAACTCGTCGAATTCTGCTCTCAGGAGAACTTTTCAAAGGAAAGAAAAACTGGTACTCACAAATATGTGCACGTATTATTAGAGCAGGTTCAATTTGGTCATTCTGGCCAAATTTGGTTCAAAAGAGAATTCCCTAGGTGAGGCTCGAACTCACAACCCCGGCATTGCTCATGGCTCGTACTGTCTATAAGTACCGTGCGCTAACCGATTGCGCCACTAGGGAAGTGTTTAGGACCTAAACATTGACACTTTTTTATTAAAAAAATGAAAATATCTCTAGCTAAATTGCTACTCGAATTCTCAATCAATTATATATGAATAAACAATATAAGGAACGCTGCATATTTTGGGTGGGCGGAAAAACGCTCTAAAAAGTACTCTTCCGAATTGCAAAGTTTATTTGGATCGAGCACTGATGTTTTTAGTTAGAGTAAAAGGCTGCGGTTTTGGAACAAGTCGTATCTTATTTCATAAATCAGCTCACAACTCTCTACAATACAATACACACACTCATTCTTTGGCTTTCATCTAGTCACAAATTTCAGTATCTTGTTGATTGAAGCCAATTTAACACCTTTGCCAAAAGTGACCCAGCCATGTTATAAAGTATTGGTCCCTTCGGTACGATTTCGGAACATCTGTTTGATCTTCACACTGTAAAATACTGCCTTTTGCGAGTTTGTTCTCTTTTGCATGCATTGTTTTACTGAGATGACCTTATGTGGAATGACAGGAACACTTGTTCTCTTTCTACTCCAAATCTGTGCCTCAGATGAATAAACCAACGTCGTTCTCTTCATCTCACCATCTGCTTATCGAATGGGGTGATGGTTTCGATGCTGTATCCATAAAGTTCTGAGGTATCTATCCGAATATTGAAGTTATGCTAAAAAAGTGCGCTCAGTTTTGTCTCTGTCAAAATGAAAAATACAGTATGGTTGAGATCTCCTCTATTGAGTACACATTTTTGATCCAATATTGTTTGAACTTCCATTCCCAGGAGTGGTAAGGAAGTCCACACACAAACGAATGACCGGCAATTGAAGTAAGTGAAAAGTAAACAAATATGGAGTGAGGATTATTGGTTGTGGAACGAACAGCGTAGTTAATGACCCCGATTGGATTGAGATTATTCTGTGGCAATCAAGATGAGGTTGTGGGTGTTTGATAAATGTCAAGTAACCTATCATGCGCAATCAGCTATGTGATGTGCTCAGGATTCTCTGATAGAAAATAAATCATGCAAAAAATGACTTGGCATTTCGTGGAAGATGATCCTCAAGATCGGTCCGGATGTTTATTGGACCAATTCCAAGTTCTTTCAAGTCAATGTCACAGTGCCTACCTTTGCTTCAAAATGTTGAGTCATCATGTCAAAATCCATCCAATCCATATTGGCAAATTGGCAAGAGAAAATCCGATCCAAAGCTAACCGAACACTAATCTTTTTCTGCACTCTCATCATTTTACTTCATCCGAAAGTCACGATCCTCAAGTAGGCCTTTGACCAATCGCAGTAAATAATATATTAGGTGCCATAATTTCATGATATGAAATAGCCATTCTGCCAACCCAATAAGAGTCTAAAGATTGAAATTAGGTTGGCAAGTAATTATTAAAAATGATTTTTTTTTCCTTAAAGGAAAATAAAAAAGACGTGGTGGGTATATTCGCAGAGTCGGGCTTTGATTTTAATTGGTCCATTGGCTTTAATTTGAGGTATAGATTTTGATTCTAAATGCTTGGAAATATTTGTGATCTAAATGTCCTAATTGTAAGTTTATATTTTTGCAAGAAAAAAAAAGAAAAAAAAATCTGTCACTACTTATCAGGCACAATCGGTGTGTGAATTTTATTTTTGTTGATTCTGCTATACTAAGTTTGAACGGAAAAATTAAGAATGACAATTGTGCTATTTCCTGAAAATCGATGCAGTTTTCATTATGAAAATGAAATCACCAGACTTGATTTCTCTTGAGACCACCTCTAATGAAAGATTTTTTTCTAGTTCAAAGCTCCATGAGACCTGTGGTCAGTTTCAGTGAACACAAAGTGAACTTTGTGAATGAGTTATATAAAAAATTGCCATAATATACAAAACAATTTTAAACAAAAAGTTTATATTTGTAAAGGTGTATTTGTTACTTCTATTTACAAACGTCTTACGGTGCAGATGATAGAAACTCACTTACTAACGTTACATACAAATTAGATACCATATCTTTAGATCAATACAAATACGTAATACACGTAAACAGATACAGAATTTACTTTTTTACCCACATCTGTCTGCTTGATTCAATAGCTACCTACTGTGCTAGTTTTCATTTAGGAACGTAAGGCAAATGTGTTACATTTGTTGCAAAATAATAGACCTTCTTTTTGGTACAGCTAGTAGACCTTCGCTATTATTTGCTCGCCGAGGCAGTATTTCTCATTGCTTACTTTTCTAAGTGAGGGAACATATAGCGCCATAACAACTATTTACTGTCTTGAATATTACAAAAGAGTTTGAGGAGATAGAAAGTGCCAAATGTGCGGCTATCGTGACAATCACGATCATATCTCATTTCAGAATTTGCTTTTGTTGATCCATTGTTTTGTCACGAAACCCAAATTTGTTGTAATTACGAAAATATCCCAGCTCGATCAAATGCATTTATAGTGCCAATAGTGACTTGCAAGTCGTGGACAAAAAGTCATTAGCAATCACGGGTCTTAAACATTATCTACTTCATAGAATATTCCTTTGATTTTGTACTGAATTAGACTAATTGTGCTGGCTTAAGTCCAGCAAGCTCAATTGAATATAGAATCATATTTGGTTGTTCCATGTTTTTTTTCACATGCAGAGCTCGGTTTTGTCGCACCAAGACCCATTCACCTGCGCTTGTTTGTCAGCACATTCTCTTGAACGAGCTGCATTTGCTCTTGTCAAACCATAAAAAATGGACGGTAAGGATCGAGCGAGAATGAACTTTTATGGGATATGAGGGTGTTCAAACTTTGCCAACTTTAAGACTACCGTTTAGCCAAATTGAAGAGAGCTGGTTTCTACGATCATTAGGCCTTGATGTGATGTGATATGAGAAAACTATTTTGTAAGACGCCCTCCCATTCAAAGTGCATTCAGACGGAAAAACTCTGACAAATGACTGTTTCATCTAGACTTTCGATGCAGTATTTCTGACACGGCATCTCCTCTCTTTTCATTAAATGGCTCTGACATCAGACTTTGGTACTAAAAGTGGGCCCAAGTTCAATTTTCTTGATGGACCGACCACACTAAAACTCCACCGTTTTTTCCCCTTCAATCTCTCCTTGAAAAAACATCTCATTGATTTGATCCAAGGTACAGACAGGTAAGCCACAATTACCATCATATATAATCGCGCGTCATCTCTGCCATTTTATCTTCAACATCAAAATGCCGTCCCTACTGAATCTGAGGTGCAAATTGGAAGACCTCAAAAGTTTCATTTATCGTCACTTTGATATCTCTTATGAAGGAAAGCACTGAGAGGGGAAATGAATGTGAGTACGTACCACGTGAAACATTTCCTCACTTGGAACCAGGACCACTGCTCCAAACGGAAATGCACGAAAAGTTTGACGTAGCAATGTCGCAACTTTCTGGCACTAGCCACAGTTCAAAATTGGTCTTCATGACGATAAATACCATTTTGAAGGCTGAAAATACCATTCCCGAGTTTTTCTACCACTTTGTGATCCATCTCAATTGCAATGTCAGACATTCTTTCTAGAGCTATGTAGTCATTTGGCAATGTTTTATTCAGTGGTTAGCGTACTTAGCAGGTTTGGTCCTCTATGTCCTTAGGAAATTCTTGAAGGTGAAAGGGGCACAAATGCATCTGCTAATCCTCAAATTTCTTTCGATAATGAATTAGAAATGGAAGAAAAGACGTGGGCTTCAATGTTCGTGGACTGGCTGGAAAACGAATGTAGGATCCACCTTGATTTCCCCAATTGTCCCAACAAAGGTCGTCTCTGGGTGAAAGAAAATTCTCGACTTTTAAACTCTTTTCATGGCCTTCTCTTGTTACTTCAGTGGAATAATTCCTTTCCATGAACCTTAGTGGAAAGATGAACATCAGTTGTCGAAGGCCAAGAAATTGCCCATCAATCAAAAGATGGTGCCAAAAGAGTGAAGCCTTTTTGTGGCCCGAGAAATACTATTTGTACAACAATCAGGTGTGGAGCCATCCATCAATGGCGAACCAAACAGGAGGCTATCGCAGTTATACCTCATATTGGGACCTTGGCCTTGGCCGAGGAAGCCATTTTGCAAAGGCCAGCATTGACCCACTGTCAAGTTGTGGTGGCCATCAAAGGTCGTTCGTTCATCACCATCATTGCCATCCATACTGACCGCTAGACATAAAGGCTTATCAACTTTCGAATGATATAGCCTTAACTTTGTGAGTCAGTTTTTCAATGCCAAATTAAATGAGAAATTCTTGAAATGAATACAACTTGCCATTCCTATTGGAATTTACTCCAGCCAATCTCATAGAGACAAGGGGTAAAAAAAATTTTTGTTTAAAAAAAAACTTTTTTGAATTGGTTTTTGACCCGCATCACATTAAGTTTGTTGCTCGACATCCTGAAAACAAAGGCCGAATACCACACAACATTAATGCTGTGCACCAGTTTTGACGTTCAGTTTTGGTACTAAGCAGCCCTCTGGGTTTTCCGAATCCTGTTTTTGCTCAAATATAAAAAAAAGTGTGAAATGATCGAAATTTCAGCATTTGCCTTTCCTTTATGGTGCATTTAGACGACACTTATTTTGACACATATTGTGGTCACATACGGCTTTCACATGACATATTCTCGAACACATGGCCACATATTTGATTGGAACCTGCTCCAATTATCTGCGATATGTGAAACAATTCTGAGCAAGTGTCAGCGCAATCGCCCAACGCAAGATTAAGCGTGACCTTAGGGATACAATTGCAATCGGTATTTTTTCACGATCCTCAATCCTGTTTGGGGTGAAATTATTCAATGACTAAAATTCAAGTTTGAATGTGTTCAAACTAACGGCATTTGCGAGATATGTTGTAAATTTGAAGAAACAAAATGCATTTTGACATAACTTTGAGTGACCAATACAAAGCCACCATTTAAACCAGCATGACCAGCAATGAAATAAATCAGATGCTTTGGTTTTATCAAACAAGTTTATTTTTAGTATGAGAAAAATGAAACAATTTACCCTCTTGAATTTTCTGAAGTAAGTCACTCAGCATTTTAATGACGGCAGGAAACGTTGTCATAGACTGACAAATGAAACCAATGGAACTTTTCATACTTTTTCAAACTTTTCATTTCTGTCAACTAATACTCCTACCTTTGTCACCTGATCGCACACCATCATTGAGAACCAGTAATCTCGTCAAGGCCCAGTATATTTGATACATATAGTCTTCTGTGTTGTACTGGTGTGTGTAAATTCTCTGAATCTCGATTTGTGTCACATTACCAACTTCTCATCGAATATGTGATCACAATATGTGTCAAAACAAGTGTCGTCTAAATGCACCATTACGCTCTTCTCATAAATGGTACGAACTTTACCACACAACATAATTTCTGAGCAGAATTCCCAGCTTTCTATCAATGTTTTGAAAGAGACTGACTTACTTACACAATAGATGTCTATAAATCTCCATTGCCGAGACATTGAACATAGCGCACTCGTGTTATCATTGTAGCTTCACACCCGAACTTGTAACTAACGCTTTTAGTTCAATTGCGCATGTGATTTGATGAAGAAAAAGGACGGAACAAGAAAGGATATAACTTGTTCCACTTTTGTCCAACGTGCGTTTCCTTTTCCTGGCGAGTGACTTCCTTCTTGTGTTGGTTGTCCCCGAAAATCGAGGGAGTCTTCAAACGCCCTTCCTCCGAAAATGGCTCAAAGTAAAGTTCGCCTGAAATCGTACCCAGAATGTTGCAAGTTTTTATGGGGGATTTTCCCATATTCTGGCTTTCAATTTACTTGGCCCTGGGACGAGAAACAAGGATGTTGTTCATGCATACCTTGAAGCTTACAGTCCAACACAATGGAGCTGATTTATGACCCAAAGGCTTCCTCGCCAAACATTAAGAGCTGTCACATGAGAGGAAAATGATGTGAAAACTCTTGCTTTCATCCCGTACGCTGCGTCATGTTCATACCAGGGTTGTAGGTTTTTGTTTTAGTCTGGATCAAGGCCATTATTTGTTATCCAAGAGGCCCCCTGCCTCTGCATTTCGTTGATCTTTGACATTTTTTCCTAATATTTTGCTCGCTTGTTTTAGGGCCCTGGAGGAGCTGGTGATCCCAAGGCATCACATGGTGAACTCGAGCCTTTGAATGGAACAACTCACAGGAGCAATAAGGCGGGACAAGGGACCAACATTATGTTCCAAGTGGTGTGCTGGGGGAAATGATAAATAACGTATACTGAATACCCCAATGAGAGCTTGTTTCAAACAACAAACATAGTTTTGCCTGTTTAGAATGAGGATCTTGTTGGAGCAACGGGCACGTGTATTCATTTCGACCTTCTTGGGAAGTCGATCTCAAGGTTTAAACCGAACAAACTTTGACTCGAAGTGGTGGTATCTACTCTTTGCGTGAATAGAATCCTAGATCCCTATGTACTCGTATGTTCCAGAATAGATTAAGGCTATCGAGTGAAAAAGTGGATCCAATCGAACCTCAAGATACGCCAGGATCCATCAATTAATACGTAGACTCACGTTTGTAACTCGATTGTTGGATGAACTTTCCATTGACTTTCTTAGTCTGTTCCGTGGATGTTTTTTTTCGTTTGAGCTGTTCATGGTCAGTTTTCCCGAAGTCAGCAGGATTTTTAATTGGAAAAAACCATGAAAAGGCAGGTTGACATGACAGAAGCATGAACATAATTTTCTGTTTGTGTCGTTGCAAAGATGACATTGCTTTTTCTTTTGAGTGGAGTTAGCCGTTCAATCATGGGTTTGAAATCGTGAATGTATTTTTTATCCTGGTTAATTTTGTGAATAATATTTACGTCCTACTAAAGTTAAGTAAAAAACGATCTTGTCACAACACAATATAGGTTTTTTTTGGTTTTGAGCAACTTCTGCAAGAATTGTTTTTCATACAGGATAGAACAGAAGATTTTTTGTAAGGGGATGATGTTTTGTTATGAACCGGTCAAATGATTTTCATATAAAAAGGTTGTCTCCCTTTCTTAAGTTGCATCGTGGTTGATGTTCCCGAATAAAATTCCGGACTTTCAAATGCTCAATGACTAGTAACTAACTTAATTCTATGATTAACATATAAGTATGCTTCTTTGGGCAATCAGTGCTTTGTCTTAATCAGGGTAAAAAAAACTGTATTCTTGGACAAGTTTCAAGTGCCAGTTTGACGTCAAGCAATTGTTGTTAACTTGGTAATTGAAAGGTTGTTTTTGTGCAAGGGGAAATGTGACACTGGGCATTAAGGCACTTATCGAATCGACTTAAGACCCCAAGAGAGAGCATAAATCGCTCAGAATGGTTCCCAGGGGGTTTCACATGGGAACATACATTACATTCGTTTAACCCGAAATGCAAAAGAATGCTCCATTGATTCTCAGTTCATTTTGGGTCCACATTGAATAATCCCAATTCAGACATGACTTGGGTCATGAAAACAAGAGCTTTTTGCCGTGCTACAAAAAATTCAATGAGCCAAGTGAAAGCGTCGGCCTGCCCTGACCGTCACTTAATCCCCATGAAATTCTCATTTTGTTTCGCATTGTTCAAGATGTTGAAATACGTTCGTGTCTTTTTTGTTGGATGGAGTGAAAGAAAGAAAGAAAAAAAGCGGTCCAAAACGAGGACAAAGTCTTGAGAACTCTCCTTTTTATCCCAGTCGGAGAGCTCAGAATGAAATCCTTTTGTTGCCAATAACCAATGTTTTTTTCTTTCCCTCTCTTACGCTTCTTCTACTTCTTTCAATTCTGCCAGTTGATCCAATCTTGAGCATTTTTTATGGGGACAGATACATTGGGAAGAAATCTCCGCAGTTGGCCCTCGCTGATCTGGTCCACATTCAGTCAATTGAGCACTACATGCATTCAAGTCGACTTGGAATCCAGCGAGAATTTGCAATTTGATGAATCCAATATTTACGGACCATACAGCAGCTTTAAAGGCCGGCCTTTCTTTTGTGCTGAACGATGCAAAACGGAATCTGCTCATTGAACTCCATTCAAGGAGTAGATCTTACGACTTGACACAGTTACCATCCCCAGGATACGGAACGTGGTTCGCTTGCAGAAGTTCTACGTCAGGTCTTACCTCTATAGTTCATTCAGGTCCACGGAACAACGAGCATCGTGAGATATTGCTGGCTTTCCAACGTGCATCGAATTACCGTGCTACAAGTACTGCTAGTACCCTACGTACACCCTGACACGGAAACTCCTTCCGTTTGGATCTTTGAATCATATTTCCAAAGATATTAGAGTGACAAAGATTCATTGATATTATCAATTAAGTTGTCGGCCTGTTTTTGATCACTTCTGGTTTTAGACTGCTCATGTCTCTTGGTGCTTTCTGTGGAGGCAATTAATGCTTCCTGGATAGCAATAGTTCAAGATCGTGAAACAAGTTTTTAAATCTAGATTGAATGAAACACTTCCATCAAATGGTCGCCTTAACAAGAGTGCCAATGCCGAGTGGAACGAATTTATGTGCCAGGGTGTAGACACATGCTGTACATTGCGTTACCTTCCAACTCGGCTTGAACTTCTTGCTGGGAATGGAGGAGGTGCTTTTTCCACATTGCGAGAAGCACGAAAGGGTGAGATCAAGTCAAGTTATGCATACTAAAATGTGTTTTCCTCCAAAAAAAGCTAACCAATGGAGCCAGATTTGCAAGGTTTTTAAGAAGGCTACTTTTAGCTCAAGTCAAGTGAATATCTGGAGGTGTTGATATAGAAAGACAAAGGTTGGGCTTGAAAATGCTAATGAAGGAGTTCCATGGAAATAGCGAGCTCAATTCATAGTTGAAATTTTTTTACTTTTCCATTTCTGATACTATCATTACAGATACAAAAAAGTGCAATTGGATTGGTAAGAATATATGTTGTAATTTATCATAAGGAGCACAAAATGCAAAAAAAAATTCAAATATACAGGTTTTGTTTTGCTCTGTTTTACAGGGCTGAATCAATGATATGGTTAAAGAACAAAAAATAACTATTAGCAAATAGGCATGTGAACGTTGAAAAGGTATTCACATACTTTTCTAAAGGCATTCCTTTCCACCGAATTATTATGGCAAGGCTTATTTTTACCTGCAGTGTGCCAGATAACCAAAACACAATGGGGAAATATGCAAATAGTGCAAGAACATCAAAAATGGTGAGGAGAAATTGCATTTTTGCGTTTTGAGCGGTCCTAATCATTACCATAATAGTCGCGCACTACTTCAAAAAAACTTCAGACTCAGATTAAGATGGATTTATCATTTATTTCCCTTACATTTACTTCCTCAGTGAAAAAATGCTTCTCCATGCAAGTTGCTTAATAGTGTCCTGTCATGGCAGAGGTTCAGACTTCGATTATCAGTCACCCAGGGCCTTTCTCAAGAAAATCTATAGAAGCGAAACCCACAGAGCCATAAGCTAGCAGTCATAGTGTATCGAAATAAAAGAATGAGTTGTTGCTTTAACAACCTAAATGGGCGAATAGGCGGTCATTTCTGAGGGCAAGATAATAATTACTCTTAGTTGTGATCTGTGATATCCATTATTTGAGACACCCATCTACAGATGTCAGGGCGAGCGAGAGAGCTGCCATCTAACTCCGGATCGAACAAATAACCCACAACTGTAAACGGAGAACCAATCTGATCTTTAACCGCGATATTGTAATATGAATAATGATTGGTTGGCCGGGCGAGGGGGCTCGCCTATTCGACCAATCTTGGAACAATACGTTTCAGAAGTGAGAACATGTGGTGATTTTTTGAAGTCAATCCACATGCGTAATCATTTCACCCTTTAGTTTATGTTCACCCTTATCCAAGAAGTGTCTATTGCTTGAGCATTTGGTCAAAACCATATTATTGAAGTCACCTCATTATTTCTGCATTTACGATTTCGTTGCTAAAAGAATAAGATTTGCGGCCTTGATATCAATCGAGATGAAAGATAAGCATCCAAAATTGATGCGACTTGACATTGGCGAATGAATACACATTCCCTCCGTCAACCTCCTTTGGCACTACTGAAAAAAAAACATCTTACAAAACAACAACTGCTGCAGAGAGAGAGAGAAGAACGAGGGAGAGAGATTTATAACCTGGCAATATGTGAGAACAGAAAGCAAAAAGAGCGACAATACGGTATATAAATTGCAAGCCCAAGTCTCAAGGCCGGAGGCTCCATATCGTATAGAGAGATTAATGCCCTCAAGGCCATAAGAAATGCAATCGATTCAAAATTCTTGAAAAGGCCCTTGCATCTTTCCCCAGGCAGTAGTAATACGTACTGTAGGTGTGCAGCTATGAAACGAGTTCGTCCCAAAGTCTGGCCTTCAGTCTTCAGAATTGTAAGATAAACGAGAACGTCCTTGTGGGACTGGTCGTTCCCTGGAACCCACTCAAGTTTCATTCATTACTACACTTCAAAAGAAGGTAATTTATGGGACGATGATGGTGTTTGCACCGATGCAATGGCCAATGCTTCACTCATCAGGGTCGTTTAAAGGTTAAAAAACGTCGCCAAAGGCTGCAAAACTAGTTTCCCTCAACGCGGACACTTAACGAGATAATTATTTGGTGAGCTCACTGCAGTTCGTGTCAACAGCAAAACATGGAAATATATTACTGACACAGCCAGAGCTTGGAGCAAAAAATGCCTCGAAAGAGTTCTAAATCGTGGTCTTTTAATGCGGTAAGCCTAAGTTGTCCAAAATTAATCGCAGTTTTTCGGCCTTTGCTAAGACTGCCTGGTCCAAAGAGGTATTTTTGAACCACAAACAATGGGGGAATAAACCTGAGCACTTTTTTCAAGCTAAACAAAAGCCTACTGAATCACTTCTTGGAGATAACGGGACTTTTTTTAGGGGCCGCGGTTTTAATTGTAATTTTATTCATGAGTCATTAATTTGGGGAAACTTTGCTTCTTCCATAACAAAGAAATGAGAATATCAACTAATGGCTTCTTAGGGAGATATGAATGATGACCACTTTATGCCTAGAAATGAATTAGTACGATGGGAATTACAACGTGCACAATCATCTTCTTTGTGGACCAAAACAAGTATCATTCCGGCAATGATTTGCGGTATATTTTTGCAACTATTTACCTTACGTTGAGTTCATATCTTCCTACTTCATAATTGCATTTTCGCAAACATAACATACGACACGGCAAATTTTACTATCTTATCCACTAGTTTGAAGTAGCGGATTTTGCGTAATTTTCAAGAGCAAATATGCATGAATTGTTACTTATGAAAGCTTTGCCAGCATTACAAGCATTTGCGCGAGAAACCTACTCAACGTGCTATTCTCATTTGTTGATATCTTTGGAGGTCTTAACGGATTGTGAACCAACTCTTTTGCATTTTCAGTTAATATTGTTTATCCAAAACCATCCTGAGGGTGTCTGTCGAGTTAACTAGTTTCCGCAAAATTGAAGATAGCCACCAAAATGAGGTTGTTCGCACACTGTTTCAACACATTTTCTACCCAAAACAGTCCTCCGATTTTGATTTGCGAAAGAGTGAAGCATTTCCACTCCATAAAAGGAGTAGTTCCAGTTTAAAACAAAACCTAGAGAGACAGACGGGTCTATCGATGAAGTTTGGTTTTTGTTTCAAGAGCACTTCTTCGAACCCAATGACAAAATAGATTTCCACGTTGGAATGGAAAGAGAGTCTGACGCAAGTTTGAAGGTCCCAAGGGACAAAAAACCATATTGTGTGTGGTGTTCGGTTTTGTTTGTGGATTCCATTCCCTTGTTCTCCCTCTCTATCTTTCTCAAACTTGTGGGAAATGATATCAGGCCATTGGAGAGGTAAAACTTTTTGTGTCGGGGTATAAAAAAATCGCCGAGAAAAAACACACACCCAGAGCAAGTTGGCAGCAAAATATTGACATTAACAACGATAGAAAGAAACGGGATCATTGGAAGTAATGGTACCTCGGGCGCCCCTTTCAGAAAGAAGCCTTCAATTGAAAGTAAGTCGATTGCACAAAATCATCTGCAGATCGAAAGTATTGGACAGTTATTCAATATATAAAGGACGTTCAACATCTTCCATCCCTACATTGCCGTCCCTTTTGCCATATTTTGCCAAAGAGCGAAAAAATAATCGCATTTAACACGGAGAAAGGCCGGAGGAAAAGTTTACTTTTTGGAGGGAAGGGAAGAAACTCTTTGCACTGAAGACGAAAAAAGGGAATGGAAAAGTGGAGGCGGAAGTTTCCAATGGTTGAAAAGCCAGCCTTTCTGTCACCTACAAATGTGCTCTGGCTCTTGTATTGAACTAGACTCCTCCGCATTCAACTAGCTTTCAAATGAACTTGAATGTCTTTGAATGAGAGATAGAGGGCAAAGTGGAACAGACAATCCGTCATTTCGACCATGGTTAGCTTAGATTTTGAGTGAACCTTGTTTTCACTTGAACACCTGCTCACCGACTCTTCCAAAGCATTCAGAAGGATTCTTAGGATCCAATTTCGTCGCAAAACTTTGTTATTTATTAACTTCTTCAAAAGGGACGACACTTTATGCTCTCTCAAAGTTTTGTTAAGTCCACAGACTTGAGGATTCAAAACAGAAGAGCTTTCTCAAAATGAAACCTAAGCTCGTCGTCCATTGTTCATCTCGGCTGGGAATAGGTAGCAAATTATCAGGCAGACTTAAACCCAGGACAGAGGCATCATCCTTGAGTTCAATTCAACAGAGTCCCATGCCTCCAATCAAGAGCTAATTGACTTTTTGAGGGCACAAATTGTCAAACTTGTAGTTGACAGCTTAATCTCGAGTCATTTTTCAACCCGGCTTTGGAGCTCATTTCAAAACTAATCTGCATTAATGAACATAACTACTAGGGTGCAAGAGATGCTCTTCTTTGATGCCAAAGGCTGCCCAAGAGCCTTGCAAAACTCCAAATAAAAAGCTGCTCTCGTCACCACATGTTTAACTGGTTATGAGATTGTACGAAAACAAGCTCCCCACGTAGTTTTAAAGCAGGAGAGTTGCTCGAATCACTATCGATACGTGCCAGAATGAGGCTCTTGTGAAGGCATCAAAAAATGGCCTTTGAAGGCTGTTGAAAAGAAGCTCGACTCATAATTTATCGGCCGGAAGATGAGATACTCAATTGAGCGTGAATTTCAAGGAATGCCATAAAGAGACGACGAACTGATGGAAAACCCGGACCGAGACCGAAATATCGTTTACAGCTGAGCGAGGCGGCCTTCGCCCAAAGAAGGTGTTATTTACAGCCTTCAAACTGAGGAGCAAACCGTTCGCCAAATGGAACCGATCCCAAAACAACAATGTAGTGCAGACGATTTGAAGACTCTCGAGGTGGTTTTTTCGCCCAGGCCCCAATTGAATGAGATCTAAGGAAGTCGAAAACAATTCAGTTCAACGATAATGTTCCGTAGCATCCTTCCTTTGGCTGTCTGTCTTTCTGGTGACTGACAACACTTGCCAAAGGTACTTGACAACACGGGCCTTTCCCTCTCTCTCTCTCTCTCTGTCTACCTCTGAATGGAAAAAAGGCAAGGCTCTTTCTCTCTCGGTTTTTTTCTCCCCACACGCTCACTTCTTGCCCTCATCCAAAGTTTTTGGGTCTAAAAAAATATGAGGGACTTTTTGAACTCCATTTGAGCTCAAAGCCCATCATGTTCCTTCACTCTTGGAGCTCTTGACTTGATTTGAGCTTAAAGAGAGCATGAACGGACGGGGACAAATGGACCCAAGTGATCAACATGAGGCCTCGTCAAGAAGTGATTGAGCTGATCCAAGAAGTGGATAATGGCCGACAAATATGAAGCCATCCAGGTTAAGACTCATTTTTCGACAATTAAAAACGAATCAAGTGTCATTGGGATTAAATGAGTCCGCAAACCTGGGTTGTGTACGAACGTATAACCGTGGTGGAACTCATTGCCAGTTGCAACGCCAACAAACTTCCATGGTTAGTCTTCGCCAACAAAGGCCAGACACCCGGGGATATTTGGAGAGATTAAATCAAGTCATTGGAACTTCGAACTCATGAGCATATAAAGAACGGAAAGAAAGCGAGAGAGTGTTCCGAACTTTTTCCTACCCTTTGACGAGCCCAACTTTGGCTTCTTCCAAAAAAGAATCGAAAAGGGATCTCGAGCGAAACCATGGCCGTGGGTCGGGTCCTTGTCGCATAATTCATCTCTTTGGAAGAGACGTTCCCCAGAGCAATTTCCAGGCAAATTGCATGTATTAAGCACATCACGAGTGAACTATGAATGACGTTGAGGGGACCTGCTCGCTCAGGATGGGCCTTGGAGCCAAAATTGAAGAGAATTTCATACCCCCATTCTTCTCGTTCTCGGGAGAAAAGGCAAATGAACATCCTGTGGAACGTAACATGTCACCACAAACTTTGAGGAGGACTTCGTACTTCTCGTACAGTGCTCTATCGCCAATCGACCGGATCGTCCAACCGAAACGGCCGAAGAATTTATTCGTTCAGTGAACTTCGCGTTGCCAAAGAAAAATCCCCACTTCCTACCCGCCGTAAATCCTATGCGATTGACTCAGAGAACGTTCGCTCTCCTGCTAACCCTCCCCCCTTCCCCGCCAAACTGGGAACCTCAGCATCTTCATTTCAATTATGACCCACTTCAAGCTTGGAAGAAGCGATCCCCGAATGTTTTATGAAGAGAGGATTTTCAGCGGGACGTCCCAAAGTCTCTGTTTCTTCCCTCACCTCGGGCAGACTACAAATCCAGTGAATGCAAGTACGTGCACACGTACTCATGCACACACATGCACCGAGTCTGCTGGATCCTCTTTATACAACAGTATCTGGGTAGCATAAAAAGCCAAGCATGAAGCTATTGAAAAAACAGAGGAGAATGATATGAGGCCATTGTGTATTGGCTCGGATCCACGGTTATTCAGTGGCGCCCATATGGAACAGAGGAAAAAAAAGAGAGAAAGAGAGAGAGAGATCCTTTCAGGGATGGGAGTGAGCTCATCTAAATATTCAACAATGCTCTTGTACACTCGTTGTGCCATGAATAATGTCGAACTAAGGACTGACAAAAAGTCTTTGGAGTCTAGGATGCGTTGACAAAATCCGTTTTCCCAGGGACTTGACAAATATTCTAATGAAGTATTCAAACATAACCGCCATGACACGACATTCCAAACATTGCCTTACCACAGGCGTCCTCATCGGTGCATCTCCATATCAAGAGGCAATAATTGGAGAAAATCTAGCTCAGCACTTTGGACCTTGGCAAAGGTTGCCAGAACCCACACACGCTCACGCTCACACTTAAGTCCACGAGGACTTTTAATCACCGTCCTTGGTCTTCGTCGGGGAGCAAAAAAGCGCCACAAACCTACAAATTGATCCGAAGCTTCACCATTTTTCTCCATTTCCTCCTCCCTCCCACAAAAAACGGGAGAGGGAAAGAAAATCAAAAGGCATTACCATAACGAGCGGGCGTTGGGCACTTTTGGCAAACGATTTGGACTCGGTCGCTTTGTTCCACTCTCCAGCAGTTCTTCTTTACCTTTTTTCGGTCCTGTGACCTCGATGGAGCTTGAAGTACTCGAAGATCGACCACAGAGGAAAGTTAGCTTTGTTACAGACTGACCATCATTAGCATCATCATCATCATCGTCATCGTTATCCTTCTCCGGTGCTCCAAAGATATATGGAGAGACGAAGCGTTATGGTTATACTCATATCATTCACAATACGTGTCCTTGGGGAAATGGGGGAACACGTGCCCATCTTTAAGGCTAGCTGTGCGTGATTTCGGTCAGTCACTTAGTGTCGCTTTTCTTTAGCCTCGATGGATGGATGGCATATTGTGTCGAAGTCTCGAGGGCTCTTGTCTTAAAAAGAGTACATAAAATAGGCTTTGCTTTATGTACATATATCAGGGATAAGGGGGAACTTAGCAGCTTAAGGCACGATAAACTGGGAAAGATAGGACATTTCATGACTGGATGAAAACTATTCGATCTTCATGGAATTATAGCAAAGGGTTGAAAGGTCTTGGGAACACGATAGTCAGAAAGAAGGATGGAAAGAGTGTATTAAACTCTGTCGCCTGTCAGTTCAGAGAAGCCATTGTGTCGTTCAATGAGCTGCCAGGTTTATGAAACTTTATGTGAGAGGAAATCAAGCACAAAGAGCCCTGACGATTCTTCCACCATATTGAACCCAATAATAGAATGCTCTCCCAATTTCAATTTTAACCCTTCAAAAAAAAAAAACGAATGACATCAAAGGACCTCTCGCTTTTGAGCTGAAAATGAGTGCAAAATGCTATATTTTGACGCAAAAGCTTTAGAGGCTTTAAAGAAAGCGACGACAAAAAGGGTTAAAATGTGGATATATCTGACCAAGGTAAGAGCAGTGAACCTGTAACACTTGAAACTTGTGTTGTCTTATGAAACTTATGAATGAACACGCTCGTGAATTTGAATGCACTTTTTCAGTAGCACGGGGCCTGATGGGCCAAAAAGGTGCAAGAAGCTAGATAATGGCCGTGTATGGATATTGAATCGAAAGATGAAGATCACTCATTACGCATGCTTAACTGAACGTTAGACGCTGTTCGTTCATTAGCCAAGTTTATGGGTAATATCCTTCTCTCACTCTTGTACCTTTGTACGATAAATGAAGTCGAGAGTACCATAGATTTGGAGATAAATTGTTATGAAAAGGTACTCTAGCTTATTCCCCTGTGTACACTCGGGTATGCTACAATGCTACACTAATGAACTGCTTATAATACATAGAACGTTGCAATGCGTTCAAGAAACGATCCGATGATCTGTGCGGCCAGTTTTAATGTTAAATGAAGGGCCAGAATCTCAACTCAAGGAGAAGAAATGCACGATGCATTCATGCTCGGATGTAACCTACTTGGCTACATTATATATGTATGTTTGTGTTCCCATTCAAACGAGGAAACGCTTTTCGGGAGCATCTTGCCACTTTCCATTGTAATATGGGAGGGCATGTTTTTATTCAAGCCCGCTTGAAGCTTGAATGTCCTGCAATAACTCATTTTCTTGGAAGAATGGCCGTCATCTCTTTTGAGCACGGTCAATTGTTTCATTTTGTTCTGGAACCCATCCAGTACTTAAAGATGTGACCTACTACTATCACCATTGTGAAAAGCTCCCCAAAGTGGTTTGGCAACGGGTTGGTCCCGTGTATCGAGTTTCCCTTGAGAGTGGAACAATAACAAGGAACCCAGCCTACCAGTCAGCCCTTCAGTCCGTTAGCCTTGCTATTTGAGAGGCACTGGCGCACGCACAACTTTGCTCAGGTCGCTCGGATTCACGGGCTTTAGTGTCGGCTTAGTTACCGAATCTATAAAAATGCACGTTTCCATCTCTGGCTATTGGGTAAGCCCTACAAATTTGGCAAGCCAAGCTCTACCTTGGCCAGTCTGTTTCTTTCGGAGACTCATGGAGTCTGTTTTGCATTTCTATTTTTCTCTCAAGCCAGCCCTTCTTCGTACCCTGGCCTTCACGGGAAAAGAGGAAAAGGCTCGAAGTGTGGTCTTGGAACAAGGCCACCAGATTTTCAGAGGAGAGTTTAGCCTCCCCCGTAGCAATTTAAATGAGTGGGCAAGGTGCTGGTTTTGAAGAGTCTTCAACTTGAAGTTCTCAAGGCGAGAGGCCGAGGTCTAACTAATCTCTCTCTCTCTTTCTCTGTGACTCCCCCCCTTCCTTCTCTCTCTTACTTTCTCCCTCAGCCTCTCAGTGCTTTTCAAAGAGGATCCTCCAACTAATGAGACAAAAGAGGTCCAATACCTTTGGCAAGGGGGGCCAATAAAGGAGATGGGTTAGATAGATCGATCGATCGAGATCAGGCTTTGATTGCAACAAACGGCCACCCACGCGAACCTCTTTAAGGATAACTTTTCCGTGGAATCAAATCGACCCACCCACCTACCTGGAACTTGCACACTTGAATGTCCATCGGAAAGGCGTTGAATTTCATTGGACAGATGAAAGTGATCCGTGTGGCCAAGGCGTACATGAGTTGGTTCTGGTTATCAATCCAGATTCCTTCCAACTTGGACAGGACCGAGTGGGTCTCGAACTCTTTCAAGTTGAGGATCTCCACGTCTGGCAGCCAAAGATTGCGAAGAATGGCGATATTAACGGCTGTCAGCTTGGACGTTTCTTCGGTCAGTGGTGTCGAATGAAGGACCTCTCGTCCGATGGGGGACGTCATAGTGGTGCGTGTGGTGGATTTGCGCCGGGATAGATCACGTTGATATAAAGGCTCGGGTGTAGGTCGATCCCGTTGCATTTCCTCCCGATGATACTTCCGGCGCGTCCGGTTGCGCTTGGTTACGATCAGCCGCTCATCCTTCCATTTGACAATGAAGTATGCATTGATGGTGATACTAAAGTCCTTATCATTCACCTTGGGGATGTCCTTAATGTCGACCCCGATCGACACGAACGTGGACTCGTCCTGCTCGGGGAGTTCAAATTTCATATAATCCACGGGGACACAGATCTGCAAGACCTCCCCTTCCGTGCAGCGGTGGTCGTTAATGCCTCCAGTAAGGCTTATGAATGACATGAGCACTACTAGGAAGGTCCGGGAGGCCGCCGATGAGAAACCTGGCACTCCCAAGCACCGGCCTTGTTGAAAGGTTTTCATTTCGCCCATCGGTTTCGGATTCCGGACAGAAATGCTAATAGATGAGGGTATGCATTTCCTTGGCGTTCCACACTCTCCTTGAGGAGCAGCATCGAAAACTCAGGAGAGCTTCAAAAGCAATTGAGTGGGCCACCAAGTCGGAATGGCTAGCATTAATTAGGCTTCCAGTCTGAAATAGAGTGTCCTCGGATGAAACGCCTTTACGCTTACTCAGTCTTCGGATGGGATTGAATTTCATGCCGGATCTGGCCAGGGTGTGGGTGCAGAGACCAGACATGGGACGAGGGTAATTGCTTCACCTTGTTTCCATAGTTCTTCCTTTTTTTCCACGATAGGAGCAATTTTCATCTTTTTTTCATATCACTTCGAAAGAGAGTTGTTTCCCGTGGAAATTAAGCGGAAACCCGTTGACTAGAAACCTCTTACGAATTCCTTCGAGGAACCACTAAATTCAATTTAATGCTCCACTTCACTTTTGCAGTCTAATCATTTGCCGCAGGAGCCAAAAAAGAACCATGGCAATATCTGATCCAGGCCCACAGAGAGAGAGAGATAGGTTAGCCTCTATCTACTTACAGAGGAAAGTCGGAACCAGATTCCACATTCACCAGCCTCGTGTGTCACTTTCACCCTTCTCACGCCTTCGTCTTCAAAGTCAAGCAACAAGTCATTCAGAATGAATTTTCTCGACCCCCATCATCAGCTTGCGCCTTCTTTTTTATGACTGCCAACGAGGCCAAGGTGGCATGCAGTAGGTAGGGGGTGTCCACGACAAGAACACGAAGGCTGGACAACTAAATCTGACTCCACCACCCAAGGCTTGTAGGTTGTTCCCCGGATGCAGAATCCTCCACCTCTTGGAATATGCTCGTCATAATCAAAACTGGAAAAAGGCAGGCATTTTTAGGGGGCCATGCTCTCTCTCCCTTTTCTCTTTGCCGATACGGAATTCGCTTGGGAACGTCTTGGTCGTCCTCTTCCCCGTCCTCGTCCTTCCTTCCCGTCTTTTATGTAGTAATAA
The DNA here is from genome assembly GCF_007210705.1 of Tigriopus californicus. Taxonomy (NCBI): domain Eukaryota; kingdom Metazoa; phylum Arthropoda; class Copepoda; order Harpacticoida; family Harpacticidae; genus Tigriopus; species Tigriopus californicus. Next base: position 11,239,894 of record NC_081450.1, on the reverse strand, counting down.
GCCTCCGCTGGTGTTCCTTCTCTTTGGCCTCCTGGGCTCGAACGTTGACGGCCTCCGAGTCCTCGAACTTGAAAGGGAGATTGCTTGTTTATCTACGCTTTGCTGGGCTCGTTCAAACGAACGCAGCCCGTTCTTAAGTCCCTTCGTGGATGTGACTGTGGCTGTGGATCTCGTTTCCCAGTGAACAATGTACGCTCGAGGATAGAGCTCAATCTCACCCGTAAGGACTTTAATGTGTGGGGCGTCTGAATGTTGCTGGGGATGAAATTTAGCCTTCGGCCAACTTACTTTAAACAAGTCAAGAGAAGGAGGGGAGCCTTTGTTTCAATATACAGTAGTAGTGCTTTAGTACGTCGAAGGCACGGTATGGTCGGAAAGGATGGATGCCTTGCAAAACGAAATCCACCCACAGGAGCCAACACGTGTCTTGTCTTGTATTAGTGTAGGGCTTCTGGATGTACTATTGCCTCTCGAGGGCGGAGAATGAGAATGGTAATGCCCCAAAGCCTTCCTGAAAGGAGCAGACAGACTGAAGATGCATTAGGTTGTTATTGATACTACTCGAAAAGCTTGGAGCCAGATCTTAAGAGTGACAGAATCGTAGACTCCCTAAGCCCTTCGTACTTCCGTCAACCTTCATCAAGATCTGCCCTGACCAAGTATTCGTTGGCAGTATACGTAGAGCTGATCGTCAGATTAGCTTGACGTTGGGGAATGGGAAGTTTTCTTAAATTGAACGTCTTAATCTTGGTCAAGTATTGCTGCCTGGTCTTGAGTCGCCAAAGGTCGCCAAAGGCGTCAATCTTTTAAATCGAAGAACCGATTGATTATCGGTTGACACATTTGCACAAAGAGCCAAAACCACAAACGGCACTTCCTTCGCCAGATTGATGACCTTTTTTTTCGCCAAGGACGTGCGTGCAATAATGGGATTTCGGGTTTAATATGGGTAATGGGTCTAGGGGAAAATCATCCTCGGATAGTAGGGGATTTTTTGGTAATGTCCCTGGGTGGAAAATGGAACGACTAGTATGATAAATTTGAGTACCATGTACTGTCCCCATCAGATAACCTCAATGAGGTCGCTCGTGGAGATGGAGTTCTTTCCATGGACGAGATAATAATGATGATACCCAGGGGATTGGAACACTCGTAAACCCGTTATGTATCCATGTGATATCATTTCACCACGATGAAAGAATCTAGCCCATCCAAGTGTTTTGGAAGACACTTGTTCGAACCATGGCTTCAATCACTTTTCCTCTAGAAATGTGATTGGCTCTCCCCACATGTGATCATGTGATTATTGCAACATATCATTGACCACATCACTTGAGTACCTTGAGGATGATTTGTGGCCAAATTTGGCAAAATGAACTTTTTCGACAAGTTATTGTGATCCTTTGAGGTGCTATTTTTGAAGAAGTGATTGATTCAGGCAGGATATACGAAATCTTTTTTCCAGTGGCACTCCACATATCTAGAAGTCTGGGAAAAAGTATAATATCTTTTTGCCACCGTATCAAAAAGTTCCAACGTAGGTAATGTAATAAGTCATTTTGAGCAAACAAAAATATGTACGTATAACCCAAAAACTTATCCAATTCGAATTATCTTTAGCCTTATCTTAGTTTCATTCCCACTACAAGTTTGATGACCATGCATAACACCCTTGAAAAGTCTAGTCTGTTAGGTATTTGATGGCCGTTTTGTGTGAAACCAGGACCATTGAAATTGTAATATCCAAGCATCTGGATGATAAATGTCCATGAATTTTGAATTTGGTGGAAAACTAAGTTTACACATGATTCTAAATGAACAGATGTTTATCGTATGCATCTTTAAGTTTGTGTTTAACTACTCATTGTTTTTTCTTGACCAACAATTGACTTTTTGATGACATAGTAACCATCCTTGGCCTTTTTTTTTAAGCAAAAAGTGTCTTCATAAGTGTTTTGATCTTGGTTGAAACATACGTATTAGCAATATTATACAAATAACAGCACTGCTCTTGCTTCCTTATAAAGCAATAACAAGAAATGAAAAAAAAACCATATTTTCACCATCCTTGTGCAATGTATAGTTTTAAAAAAGTAGTTATGTCACTCAAAAGTAATCATAAACCCAAGTTGAAATGAGGTTCCCCATCCTAATTTGGCAATTTCATCTTTCATTTTCATGCAGCTTATACTTCACGGGACTTAGCTAAAGGTGTTCTAATGGACATCTTTTAAACTCTACTTGAAGTCAAGACATGATCATCACCACTCCTCAGAAAAAGATGCCAACGAAAATGCAAGTATTTCGTCGGAAAGTTGCAATCGTTTTTGCACAAGTTGCCTTTTTGGTACTAAAATTCCCTTTGTATTTCTGGCATGAGCTTTCTTCCATTGGCACAAAACATCAGGTGTTTCCTGTCTTTTAAAAAGTACCCTGAGTGGCGAACAAACTTTTCAAAAACAAGAACTGTCTTTGGGTTTGGAACTTTGCCTAATAGACAACATATTGTGTGATGCCTGCCACGCCCTTAGCTAGAAACATTTTTGTCTAATTTCCAAGAGAGTTGCCTATTTTGCCTATATTTCAATATATGTAAGTAACCGGTCGTCTTTTCGCTTTGAACAAGTATGATAGGAGCAGTTTGAAAATCGCAATCATATCACTAAATTTGATGATATGTTAACTTTTTATGAAGCTTCGAAAATTTTAGAACACCCTTTTTCGTTTTTTTCGGGCTTCCTTACCTCTACTGGAATCGGAATTCCCAGCAATTAAAGACGGAAAAAGGGATCAATTTGACCGGATTTTATATGCATATACTATCTGATCCACCAACAAAGAAAAGAAAGCCTACATGGAAATGGAGAGAGTCACTTATAAAGAAATGAGCCTCAATGTTTCAGGAAGCCATCAATGTCACAGATTTTCGAGTTTCTTCACTTAAAAACATCTCATTGGCCACTTTTACCCACCCATTCACTTGTCCCCCATTGTTTGTTGATTTAATTAGGGCTTGATGTAATTCGCTGGCAGCACTGCCAAATCTCAAATAGCTCGACTTTTGAAGGCCAGTTTCGGGTCATGTTTAATCTTTCACGACCAGATAAACCGACTTAAAACTGGAATTGCTCAGATTTTACAAGTGTTTTTACGAGTTGTACTTTATAAGTGATAACTGACGATGTGTCAGACCCGTTGGGAAGCCAGAGTAAGAGCATTAAGGAACATATTATTGTAAAATAGAAGGATTCTGGAATAACTTGGAAAACAAATGTTTCAAAAATGGGCTCATGGAACTCTTCCTCGACAGTAAAGTTGTGCCCCTGGGTTTTTTGATTTCAAAAAATGGGCTCATATGTCTCGGCACTTTCAATTTTGGCATTATATAGTCTGGGATTTCCGTGATTGGCTGAATTTCATAAAAGCTGTGGTCCATCCTTCGTTTGAAAATCGTCTGCAGGTGCTGAAATTTTACACTTGACATCAGTTGTTCTAATGTATGTACAAGTTAGTAACTATATATCATGAAGGTGCAGACAGCATATACTACTAGGTTGCCGCAGATGTTGAAGTTTTAATTTGTAATAGCTTTTAGACACATTCAAAACTCCCACAGAAACCCAGATGGTTAGTTATCGGATGCCAACAAACGCTTTTCGCTTAATTGAGTCCTTAGCGACTTTTTCTCTTCTTACTAACTTACAGACTGATAAGAATTATTTTGATCAGAATCAGTTATGTTTTTTGATAAATATTTCAGGATAGTGACTCATCAGAGAGGAAACGACACTACTCTCCTTCATTCGCCAAGTTAGGCCATTGTGTTGAACTAAGACAGTAGCTCCAAGATCAAGAGAGCCCATGTTACAGCATACATATAGTTGTGCTGTTTATTAATCTATGAACCCTTTGATGGACAACTCTACCCATCTACAAAAGATCTATATATGCCTGAATATGTGTAAAGTTTTTTTTTGTTGCGCCTGGCACCTTTTCTGAGTCATCATTTTGTGTTAAGCGAAAACACTTTCATACAATAACCTAATCCATATCATACTTTTACTTTTGTGATTGATTCAGTTACCTGTTCATTTTTGAAATTGCTACGTGTTAAGAAGATTAAATAAAACGCAGGCAAAATTTAAGCTACCATGGAAATATTTAAGTATAGCCCTTTAAATTTCAATCTAAATTTTGGACAAAATGCTTCAATGAATTTGTTAAAAATTGTCTAAGACGGCGTTAATATTTTTGGTAGTATGAAAAATTCCATCGGATCCTTAAAACAAAATGTACTGCTGCTCAAGCAAACAACATGCCTACTTTGTATTTGAGGGGCACTTCTTGAGTGATTAACCATAGTTTCTTCAGCCAGCTGTGACGTCACTCCCTGCCTCATAAAATGGGGAGAAGTACGTGAGCAAGTAACATGTCAGAAATAGGCGTATTTCTCTTGAATGAGTAGCTTTTTTTAGAAACTTTTAGAAAACTGATATTGTTTGGTAATCTAAGGGGGCCAGTTTTAGTAATCCAAACGTATCTTTAAAAGTTAGGCTTCATGTATGCTTGAAGGGAATAATCAAATTCCATTTCTTATATCAAATCAACCATAATGTTGATTTATTTTCACAATGAATGATTAGAATCCTGACAAATGTAAGACCCCAAATCGTTGTCTATTCTAAGAAAACACTAACATTTTTATTGTGTTATGCAAATTCCTGTAAAATTTCAAATGTACAGAATTTTTTTAATCAAATACATTTTATCATTAAGTTTTTATAGCTTGGTGAGGTCGTTGTTTTTTAATATTCTAAATATTCTCAAAGTTGAAAAATTGTGAAATGATTATATCAGACTATGGACTTGCCAAAATCATCGAAACATAAGGTTTTGATTTTTTTTAAATTTTATTTTTTAGCTAAATCTTTATTGCGAGATTATTTCTCATTGGATCAGGATATTTTTTATTTTACAACATTATTATACAATTTGGTCTTGTCCCGTTCGGGGTTCCAGGTGCTTTTTCATGTCATGCAAAAATCATTAACATTGGTGTCATTGCTTGAATGAATATATTTTTAGGCTTTGGCTTTCATAGGGGCTCAGCAGCTTCGAAAATTCATCATTTTCCAAGGGTGGCTAATATTGCTTTTGGCCAATTATTTAGTAAAGTCATGTTAGATGAAATTTTCTTTTTTGTATTAATCTTAGCCACTCAATTTTGTTTAATAAATGATCATTAAATGAAAGAAGCGACAATTTCTTTTGAAATCTAGCATGGGGGCAATTTGGAGGTTTTTTGCATTCGGGCAATCATCAAGTTTACAGTACATGGGGGATTTGCCGACATTAGCTGGAAAGTTATGTACTGGTCTGAACTTTTTTTGCCTTCTTGCCCAGAGTATGATGTAAAAAGGATTCTAATTGTGATTGATTCTGAAACGGCAACAAAAATGTCGTTTTATATAACTACAAACGGTCCTGAAATATACATACACACATTGTCGTAACAGGTTTGGACAAAATCATTGACTGGAACATCTGAAACTTTGACCTTGAAAATGACGATTTCCGTTCAGTTTGAATGTTCCGCCTTTATAGCGTTTTCACTTTGACAGGGATTGCGGGATTGCTTACTCCTTTGATTTGGCTTACACGCACTTTCAACCAATGAGAGACCTTGTTTACATTGTGCTTCTCCTGAATCGTAATGGATATGTGCGCGGACCAAAGTGACTAAAAAGCGTGCGAATTTCAAACTGAGAGTCGTTGGGTTAACCCATGGACGACGTCTGATCAACGGTCAGTAAGGTTGTCAAGTGTTTATGAGATTTTTAAATGTTCTTTTGTCTAGGATTTTAACCCTTAACACGATACACATTGCATGAATATCGAACAAGAAAAGAAAAGAAATAAGTTGAAATTGTTCATCTTCCTTTCTTAAAACCATGTGTTTATTGTAATGAGGGAAATACCGATCCAACCATTTAGATGTTTAGAATATGTAACGCTGAAGTTTCAAAATGAGGAACATACTTTCTATTGGATATGTATTACCAGATTTGTCCTGACAAGTCTTTGACAATTTAACTCAATCTCTTTTTTTCAATTTCTAGTATTTTGCTGTTGTTTAGGCGCAAAAGCGCAAAACAGAAATCATTATTCTTCATGAATGATAATTTAGTATTTAGCTCCTAGATATAAATCATAACTCCGCTTTCTAGTTTTCATGGATGCAAAAACTACTATCCATTCCTTTACTAAGATGATTTTTATTTGGAGCTCAAACCATCACTTGGGACCCGAAAAATTTGGCCCACTTCTTTGACCGAGTTGTGGGTAGTGATTAGAATATCCAATTTCTTTGGGATTCAACTTTCTTTTGGCTTGGCACGCCACCCAAAACTATTGGAAGACGACTAAAGAATCTTGCGGCAAAGAGTGATGGATAACAAAAGATCAGACATATCTCTAAGTCTTCCCTCATATTTGAAATCATCCCCAAAGAGAACAAAACACCCTTTAGTTTCTCCTTAATGCCAGTGAAGTTGCCCAAAAGGCAAGAAGTAAGTTCTTTATGTTTTGCCCTATCATCAAAAGGCTTCAATACCAACACCATGGCGTTATGTTGGCAAGTGATGCCATACAACTTAACCATAATGGTTTAGGAGCGCTAGATGGCATAAAATCCCTCGCTATTGGTTTCCATACTCCAGGGCCTTGACGTTACTTCCTTACGAAGGAATATTTATTTCCGTGCGCACCAAGACATAAATATTGAATCAATAATGATTAATTAGTCAGTCTAGAGTGCAATAACTAGATTTTTCTGACTGCGTGTTTGTGTTTGTGAGCAAACGAGGTTCAAAGCCATTCTTTGCCCAGGTGCCATCTTTGGTTCTTTTGCGCTATATGAGACAAGGCCATATGGAAAAAGAGCGGTTATCGATATGGCACACACTGCGTGAATAACGGCCATGAAACTTTTGCCATCCAATGACCTCAACCTGATCGATGGATGCTCTTTTTATGCCTTCAGCAAAGATTTTCTTGGCCACAAGTTGCAAGCATTTTCATCTTCAACCAGAGGCATTTCTGTGGTGTCTTCATACCTGCATAGTGCATGGTATTCTTATGAAGTGCTACATGGGATATTGGATACTCCACCCGGAAAATGCTCTCCATTCACAAAAGGACCTTTCCATTGTCTTTTCAATAGCAAGATTCTTTTCACCTAATGATAGAACATGCGTACGAAAATGATCCAATTACTTGGTCACAGATTCCATACCGGTCCCACCACTAGTGTAATACTCATAACCTGATGAGACATATTTCAAGTACAGAAGCTAGTGGATTTGACATAATTACTAATTCCATGTTGCTAAAGGTAATCATTAAGCGGCATTCAGAATAACACTTGTCTTTTGCACGAAAGCAATCTGTCATTGAAGCTAAAGCTAAGAGGGGAGGCCTTGACCTTTTTCTTATTAAAAGGTTTCTCTTCAAAGACCAGCGATGTTCGGCTTCAAATTACTGCGTAGGTGTGGTTTCTACAGTTTCTTTCTTTTGTGGAGCAATTCAACCGATGTTGCAGTGCACATTACTTCATGTGTGCTTATGAAGAAAAAAAACCATTATTGGAATGAATCGAATGCCGTGTACAACTTGATACTCTCTTGGATCTTGATCACAGCCTCCGGGCAATGACATGATGAAAAGTGAGATTCTACCGGATGATCTCGTCTCATAATATCAACCCGATGGCATATCAAATAATCATTACAGAAGCCAATCTTCCAAGATATCTTGTGTGAACTAGTTTTGCGTTCATTTCTGGTATTTTCGTGCGAATACGAGTTTTCCAACTTCATCAAGAGATAGCGCTAAAACCTTGTGCTCCGAATACTGAACGCCATCGCGATCCAAGGGACATCTAGTGAACGCGAAAGGAAACTTTATTCAACAAATGGCACACAACTAGTTTTGCATGGAAATAGAGAGAATAGACAAATATTTCGGTTTTCTGTGAGGGAATCAGGACGATAAATTGCAGGATTATTTCACAGGCAGTCTTCTCGATTCACTAAGTTCTGATGATTACAAGTGCCCTGTTCGGGATCAAACCAGAGATCAGGTAAGCATTCCATTCGATAACGGATATTCTCGACACACCGGAGGTATTCTACACAATTTCCTTGAATGATTTGGACTTCATTTCTCCTTTGACAGGTGATGCCATTGCCTTTGGGTCTTTGAAGCTTGGCTCGGTCTTGGCAGATATTTCCATAAGGAATGGTACAAGAAGTGCCGTCAAATACCAAGCCATCTTGGCACAAGTACGTTTTGGCGATGAAACCATTGACGCAAGTGTGGATTCGGTCGCAGAAATTGGCGTCAGGAAGGTCAACCGGATGTCCATCTTTTCTCCAAGGACAAGGAATTTGACCCTCAATGGCCAAAGATAAGGAGAGCATGCTCAGAAAGGTTGCAAGCAC
>NC_081450.1:11184131-11231362 GCF_007210705.1 Tigriopus californicus | reverse complement strand
CAAGGAATTTGACCCTCAATGGCCAAAGATAAGGAGAGCATGCTCAGAAAGGTTGCAAGCACATTTTGCATGAGCATGTTGGCCACTTTTACTTCAAATAACTACTGACTGACTGCAAACCATCTCAAGTTTATGTAATTGAAAATTGCGTTTCCTATTTCTGGTTCCTGGTCCCAATAGACCTGAAAGTGTGCTCCTTTCATCTTCTTTGATTTTGAAAGTGGTTGCTGATTAGTTTAATGGTTTTTTAGGAACTCTCGGAAGACTTCAAACTTGCTCTGGGACGACGATATTCCCATTGGAAAATTTGCTGAGAGCCAATTATCGGGTTCGATTGGGATTTTAAAAAGATTATCACGAATGGTCCAACCTGGGACCATAGAGGAAGCAAGGCCTAGAGAGTACACTGCGAGCAAGCCAAGAAGATCTGCCTTTAGAGCCAATGGGTGACAACTGAATAGCTGTTTCGGTATTATTTTCTGATTGTAGAGGCGCTACTTTCGATTGGCTGGAGGAGCACTGGTTCACGGTTACCGATGCAGCTGCAGCAGAAAACCACAACAAACTTTGTTCGGCTCCCAGCCAAATGCCATCAGTGATGGGAGTTGACAAAGGATCTGTTCAATCTGGCCCATCCACTCTATTGCAATAACCAAGATTTTCATCACTTACCTCTACCTACTTGTCTTTGTACTATCTGTAACTCACCTCTTAACTTTTTTCATGTGCATATGAATTCTAGTCATACTCATTGTGATATCACTTTCTAGTCAACTATTTTATTGCCTTTACCTTCTTGACATTTTTCTTGTTTTATCAACAAACTTTTGTATAATGTATATACATCAGATTTTATTTATTTTATAGTTATTTTTACGCCATGACATGACCAAGAGTCGCAATAAAAGATTAGTAGTAAACTTGCTTTTACCCTTCTTTGTTTCATGTTCAATGCTGAAACCTCCTCGGATTACTGCTGATTGGGCTGGAAACTCTAATTCAAGGAAAGCATTCAAATATCGATATTGAGGGCATAGAAAAGTAGATTTTGCATTAGCTTTGCAATGATATGAAAGCACTGAATGAAAATATGGGGCTGTGAAAATCCAAAGGCTTTGCAATGAATGAAAGAAGTGCTATCTGGTGACTTCGTTTACCCATTTAAGTTGTACGAGGGAAATACCAGGAAGAACAGGACTGACTCAATACTTCGACTCATCGATATCTTTTATCCATATCTAAGATTGTACGTATTAATTGGAAGGCTTCCGAAGATTTTTTGTTTTACAAACATTCCAACTTAACGAGTTCCTGTACGGTTAAGGTCTATTTTTTGAAAATCACCCTCAAATGCCCCTGTGCAATTTCTGTGTTGCGTAAAGAAAGTGACGGATCAGGCTGCCACCATCAAGAGCTTCGTTTACGCCGGGAATTCGGCCAACGAGACGTTCAAATTTCTGCAAGAGGCTTTTGGGGACTTGGCCCTTTCCAGATCAAGGTTTTTTTTCTGGCATAAAAAATTAAGGGAAGGACGGGATAGCGGTCAAGATCAGCGGGGTCGTCAATCCCATCGCCCAATCCGAACTCAGGACAATGTCGATTCAATCGAAAGTTTAATCATCAATGATTGTCGAATCACCTTTGATGAACTATGTTTAGAATCCGGATTATCGCGAGGAATGATCGAAAGGATCATTCATGAAGATCTTTCAAAAACGGCTGCTCGTTGGGTCCCGCGTCTATTGTCAGATGATCACAAGAAAGGGCCATCTGACGATGGCGCAGGTATACAAAAAGCGTTTTTTCCAGGAGGGAAATTCAGTTTTGCGAAAAATTGTCACAATGACATTCATTTTCAACTCTTGAGATGAAGAACCAAAGCATGCAATGTGCCAAGGTCGGAGCAAAAGGTCCGATAAATGCATTCCAGGTGAACAGCGAGAAGACACTGATGCTTATTGTTTTCTTTGACTGCGATGGGATGATTTACCAGCATTTCTACAAAACGAAAAGACGATTCTGAATAATACTGTGAGGTTCTGACAAGATTTTTGAGGCGGTTAAAGGAGAAGAGGCATGACAAATACGCCGGGGAGTGGCTTTTGCACTAAAACAATGCTTGACCTCATTGCAGCAAACAAATGTTGGCTTTCATGGAGTCAAAAGGTATCAAGCTGATAACCCCACGCCCCTATTCTCCGGATTTAGCCCCATGTGACTTCTTCCTGTTCCCGGAGCTCAAAAAACCGCCTGACAGGCCATCGTTTTGTCGCTGATAAGAAGCTAATTCACGGAGTACAGGTGGTTCTGGGAGAGCTCTCAACGAGATGGCTTATTTTTCGTCTTTGAGAAGTGGATGGAGAGATTGAATAAATGCATCGATTTAAATGGTATTTATGTGGAAAAATAACACTGATATGTTTTCCCCTCAAGTACTTAGTTTTAATGTTATTTGTCTCGCCTCGTTTTTCTTGGCATTTCCCACATATGTCAGATTTTGTGGAGAATATGAAGGCATTTGTATTAACTCTTTTTAAGCTGAGAGGAGCATTTTCTTTGATTGTTTTTTTTTCGGAAGAGAAAATTAATCATCATTGGATAGAAATATGATCACCCAAAATGTATTATATTGTAATTTGTTACAGCCTAAAAAGAGTAATACTATGGCTTAATTGATGGAATTGAGAGAATTTGTATCCTCTACCGCAAATATCATACTTTGATCCCGATGAACAATGAGATGATGTTGGTCAATAAAACGGAGGATACCTTAAATTAGGAAAAGTACCAGATGTTTGAGTCAGGCTTGAACATCAAGTTCAATATTTAGACAGTGAGGTCAAATAGGAGTGTCAAGTGCTCTTACAAAACATGATAAACGGAAAAAAAATGCTGAACATTGCAAGTTTGATGCCCGTTTGTGATGCAGTTTACTTAGTTACCTTATAAAACCTGAATACAGTATGGCAATTAAGTCTGGGACTCTGTTTTTTTGGTTATAAAAAATAAATGGTTACAGATATCGGGCTGATTTTTATTCCAGAAATAGACAAGACCAAGGCCTACAAATTTTGTTTATACATTTTCAATGTGGCCACCTTTGTTGGCGATTACACAGTGAAGTCGAGTTTTGACTTGGGCGCAGCTTTGGATCATTATGTCCTCGGGGATGGAGGCCCATAAGCGCTCAAGGGCAAGTTTCAGAGCCCCGACACTTCTATGAGTCTTGGAACAAGCTCTGTCCTCAAGGATGGATCACATGGCGAAGTCCATCGGGTTGAGGTCAGGGCTTGAGGGGGGCCATATAGCTTTGTCCCAGAAGGTTGGGAAAACTTCTGTACAAAACTCCTGGACCATTCTGGCAGTGTGGGCAGGCGCTCCATCTTGTTGGAAGACAAATGGGGCATCGCCATAGGTCTTCTGGAGCCAGGGGACCACATCGGACTCCAACATGTCACAGTACTTGTGCTGGTTGATCTTGACACTGAGAGGAATGAACACCAAAGGCAACTTCTTCCCGTCTGACATTACCCCGGCCCACACCATGACAGAGGCGGGCTTCTGGCGGCGAAAAATGGCTCTCTCTGCCAAAGGGATATCGCGGAAGCTCTTGCCGATCACCCTGCTGGTCTGGGAATTGTGGATGGGCTGGACCGTGAAAATCTTTTCGTCTGTCTAGCACACTAGGCCAAGGTCATCCAGCTTGATTTTACGAAGCAAAACTCGGCTCCTCTTCAGCCTCTTGATTCTTGTAGCATCACTGATGAGGTGGAGCTTGGACTTCCGGTACACCTTGAGGCCTATGCTTGACGATCTGCTGGACAGCGGTGTGGCTGACACCAGCCTGCCTTGCAATCTTTCACATACTTTGGCTGTTCTTCTTGGGGATCCTGTAATTGACCTTTGCAAGAAATTGAACCAATTAAGAGAATATTAGGTTTACTTTTGAGTCCCATACTTAATTGCCATACTGTACATTTCATACTTGACCATATTATGGAGATTCAGAACCTCACAAAATGCGATCAGTTCTGTTCTACATCATTTCAGTCAGACGAAGCTATGGAAATCTATGAAGACGACTCCTTAAGGTTTTCGATTGCAATTTGTCATAAACCAGGTTGATAGTCCAGAAGCGTGTATCCTTAATATCTGCACCATTCTGAACACCATTTTCAATCTTCAATTTCGTGGCCCATTCGAAATTGAGCCAATGCACTTTATTGATTATGCAGATCAAGACAGTTTGACGGTTTAACAATGTTTTACCACGTTCGGTAAAGAGGGCATCAGTTGGAATTTTCCCATACATTTTATAGCCCACACATTAGACAAAACAAAATTCAAGGCTATGTTGATTTTCAATTCCTTCAATATGAACCATGTGAGCAATGACCATGGTAGATTTTAGATTCAGAAACCTTATATGAATAGCAAGAAATGCAACGCCCAGTGATGGAAAAATTCCTTCCAATCAAACTATCAATCTTGTGTCTGTGGAAAATATTAAAAGATAGCCTGCCAGACATTGAATGAATATTCCCTCGCCTCGATGATCAATCAATGGCCAATGACTCTGTCTCGTTCTTCAATAACACGTTTTCCATCTAACTTTGACACATCGTACCACGAAAATCCATTCAGAAATTGAATTCGCACTCGGATGCACGAAATACACTTTCACATACACACACCTTTTAGATCATATGAATGGGCACACGAATTCATTGAAATGTTGGAGCGAGGAGTTTTATCCTGTCTCGGCACTCATCCAGCTACTCCAAGTTGAAATTCTAATTTTCTTTGGAATGCAAATTAAATCAGAGGAATGGGAAATGGAAATGGAAATGCTCCCTCACATAAGATTTGTTTCCAAGTGGATGTGAGTGTGTATCCGCACCTAATACCAAATGGACGGCTAATCCAATATTTGGATGGAATGATATGCTGAACAAAGACATGCCAATAATGCGGCTCCTAACATCTTTAACAAATTCCATGGTTGATCCAAACTTCGTTTGCGGTCCAGATTGGACCACTTCTGGAGCTGGAGCTCAGATCGTCCTCTTTTTAGTGAGTTGTACGAAAGCTGTAAAAGAGCCCGATGAGAAGACACCAACAAAGTTTTGGAAGAGGCGAACTTTGTTCCAGGGCAATCAACAAGATATCATCATGGCCGTCATTGGAGCGGAGAAGAAATGGAACCAAATCCTCAAGAGTGTGGTGCCATCTTCCTTGGATTCTTTTTCGTCCCCACGCTCTTCATTTCCTGCTGATTCAAACCGTAAAAGCAACCACGAGTACGAACGAGTGCGACTCTACAAGTTACTTTTTGCTCCCAACGATACAAACCAGTATGGTTGCAGTATTTCAGAGGTTTCTCATGTGTCCCACTGGGTCTCACCAATGCGTACAGAGTGTACATGTATGAGCATCACACAATCAAATGGAAATTGGGAGCTGCACCCTTGAGAGGCAATGTGTGTTAGCTCTTCGCTTTGGCAATGGTTGAGTCAAAAAGAATTTGGCATAAGATGGCATGGCCATGGCTGGTTGCCACGCTTTAGAGAAGGCGTTTGAACACTTATGTAAATGCTCCAAACAAGACATTAAACAACCCACCAACCACCAGAAGTTGGGTGGATTCAAACTCGGGAAAAACAAATCCCAGGACCCAAAGAGAGACAATGAAAATGCCTATCCATGATGATTTGCGGCGCCACAATAAACAGTCTGGGAAGAGTCGAAAGCTTCCCAAAAGTTTCCACAAAAGCACAACAGTGGACCTGGACGATGGGTTGAGTTCTTGTAGCCACATGAGGTGATACTTGCCAAAATAGTACCTATGGATGGGAAGTGAAGTTTTCACAAAGAAAAGTCTCCCGTTACTTAAGGTCTTTTGAATATGGTAAACCAACTGAATTCATCGTGTTTTGAACCAACTCCATGGGAAGAAAGGTTGCTACAAATTTGGTACTTGATTTTTGTTTTCAACTTGCGTCAATTTCAATTTCATGTTTGTGCCACATTGAATAGGAGAAGAGCTCCACATATGCGTATCTTGATATTAAACGTTTTGAATGGATGGCAGGTTGGCGGGCAATATACGGTCAATAACTTCAATAATGGTCAAATGTGGGCAGTCAATATGCTACAAAGACTGTACATCTTGTGTGATTTATTTACTGGCTACGAATAAACTCACAAAATCATATTGGAGGAAAGCCTTACCTTAAAAGCACTCCTTTTGCCAACTCCAATATCACCTTTTTGTGTACGCAATATTTGAGCTTAATTGGGTGAAAAGAAAATGTGACATTCGAACATGTGGGGCTAGTGTTTCCAACTGGAACTGGACCCGAGAACCGGTTAAAAAGACTGAAACTTATTCCTGTTTTTTTGCTTAAAACCCGGGTTTTGAATCTTCTAAAATTCGCCTTTTTAAAACTTGGTTTTAATGGGTTTTGACGATACCTTTTGTGTAGTTTTTTATTATCTTAAGCACAAAAACACGAAAAAACTCTAATGCACTAACCAATTTGCAGTATTTCAATGAACGGAATCAGCGATGCAATCCTCAATACCTTAAATCATGAAGAGAAGCCATCGCGGGGTAGTTTATTTACCCCTTTCCTTACTTAGCTGGAATCTTTATCTGAAATGTGACAAACACCGCTCACTATCTTTTTTTGGCAAGATTTTGATGAACTTTTTCACATTTTAGAATTGTGTCATGTCTTATCAAAAATCAATAAACTTCAGTTTATGAGTTAGCAGGTTATTCATCATCCGAGAGTTTAAAGCCGAACATATCAAGTCTTTTTTTTCCTGTGAAGTAAATCAAATCTGTTTTATCTTGTCTGCTTTACATTCAGATCATTGTGATTTGTTTTGAAAAAATGCAATTGGTCCGATATGACGAGATAAACTTTTCGAGGACCTACCCGATCTTACCTGTCACCGTAAAGCTTAATCACGCATGCTACATTTGTCATTTTGACTCAGACAGACGATTTAATCATTAGATAAGGTTTACCAATAGGTTAAACCTTTACCAATTTAGGCTGAAATTGATGGTTTAGGATCGCAGATTAGTTCTTGTAATGGTCCCCTTAAATAAAAAAAATGGTTTTAATAACGTCAATGAAGTCTTCAAATCGTACCAAAGGTGGTTGTTGGTTGGCCTTTGATTTCTTCACTTTGTATCCTTGCGCTCTCTCACACAACCATTTCTTAAGAGAACCAATTTGGAGTGCAAATGTGAGGCTATTACCAAGCTCGTTTCTTTCTCGACTTGACAAGGTTTTGATGGATAAGTGGAAGGGTCATTTTGTGGACATAATTGATTACGGTTAGGGCCAGAGAATTCAGAATAGATTAAAGATTATGCATACCCCTTGCATGACCATGATAAACCCCGACAATTTTATGGCAACTGCCACTTAAGCCAATCTAATCCGAGATCAGTGGACCACAAAGTCTTTGAGTGCATCTAAGGAATGTAGCGAATAAATCCGGGAGTGCAAAACGCTGTTGTGCTCGACCTCCGTAAATACCCACGACAAGTCCTGCTTACGCATAACTCACTCAGGGAGGTCCCTGGTTGGTTGGTTGGTCTGGCCTCAATGGATCGGTGGTCGGAACCAAGGTACCTTGCGGAGTTACAGGGGGCAATGGTTTTGCATACAAAGAGGTTCAATTAAAAACTTTTTTCAAGGCAACACTCGACCATATCAGCCTTTCTGATCTACCGGGCTTGTAGCATATTCAATATTACTGTCTATGGAGAAAAAAGGGAGATTAAACCAAAATGACGAGGAGTTACGTTCAACTTTTCCAACCACTGTCATCAGTTGGAATGATGCAGAGTTGTCGATCCCAATGTAGTGTCCAATGTTGAACTCAATCATATTTGAGTTCATTCAACGTTTACAAATTTGATAGCTATTGTTCTAGCAATATCCTGGCAACATTTCATGTCAATTGACTCGTTCCTTATTGAACTATCTTTGATCCTCACCAGGGGAAAATTTCACTCATGGGCGTTTTTCTTGGAAACATATGCCTTTTCGTTTTGCGTTTGATGGCCTCGCAATTTCACTTCTTGGACAACAATTGAATGCAAAAATGACCACAACTCCTCCCAATTCTCTCCTGACTACAAATTAGATTAGCTCATAGAGGGGATATGAAGCGATTCAAACCACCGCCAAAAAACAAGCAGCTGACGTAATTCAATGAAGCAAGAATATAGACAACATATAGACAACATTGACAATATAGACAACAAATCATTGCCTTGTTTCGGATACAGACCCAAGAACTAACACAATAAAAAGCTGAGCTTTTTCGGTACTTTTTCAAAAAATATAAAAAAAAAATCCGTAGCGGACTGAAAAAGCCTGGTTTAACTTTAAAGGAAGATAAGTCAGCACTACTACTCTGAGGGCCTCGAAAAGGGGTCTATGTCTGGCCTTTTTATGACGCATATTGTATTGCCCCTCACATAGGAGGTTTGAATAAATTAATGGACCGTCAATGAGTGCTTCAATCATTCATAATCCAACTCTCTGTGCCCTTGTTCGTGCTTGAGCTTTTTAATTGCAATGGGCGACTTTCATTTTACTCTCATTTTGCAAAAAAAGGTTAAGGA
The DNA here is from genome assembly GCF_007210705.1 of Tigriopus californicus. Lineage (NCBI taxonomy): Eukaryota > Metazoa > Arthropoda > Copepoda > Harpacticoida > Harpacticidae > Tigriopus > Tigriopus californicus. The sequence goes on along the minus strand of NC_081450.1, from coordinate 11,222,709 downwards.
ATTCTTCGAATATAGGAAGGTTGGCTGGCCTTTGTTCCATCACGTTCCATGCATGCATGTTCCTCCCATGAATCTCCAAGGGCAGTTCTCAGCTTTGCACTTGATATGGCGAACTACTTTCTTTTATGTAGGTACGGCAATGGATGGCTTCTATGATGGAAGGAATTATCAAGTTATCTTGTTTACGAGGATCTTACCACACAGGAGAACCCTGGACCCCATGAAGAGCCAAAGAGGCTCTCACTTTGGACTTGACACAAAGTGCAGGGTATGCAGATCCGCGCCTGGAATTCTAATGGACGAAAGACTGGGACCAATGAAAAGCTATAGGGCTCAATGAAGAGAAAAGTGATGTTATGATCATGCAAAGCCAGGTAATTCCACGAAAGTGAAAGAGATCGACTCCTCGCAATGCACGGTGAGTTATATTGTAACCGACTTTTGGACTTGAAAGCGCGTTTGAAGTGGTTGTTATTGGTCATGTGCCTCTCTAAAACCAACAGTTCTACTTGATGTTCCCATGAGCATTTGACAATTCCTTTTAGGATGCAAGTCTGGTTGCTTTCCCAAAAGAGTACAAAACTTGGCCAGAATGTCTAAACTCATGGATAGGAGCAAGGTAAATACTGGATGAGCCAATGGAAATTTGCAGTAGCAATATTCGACTAAGCTGACAATCTGTGAGAGCACTATTGCATAGCTGGAAAATACTAGCACGATAACAGATCACATTTTTTTCTTTAAAATGAAGTGCCGTGCTCTACTTCACATGTACGTAGAGTGAGGGCTAAACATACCGTTAAGTTCCAACCATTGATCACCAACGTTAACTCTATCTTCATAAATTAATGGGTTAGCTGTCTTAACACCATTTATTTTTGGCTCATGCAGCAACAATTTCATCTCATGTTTCGGGTATCATAAATCGTGAAGAGATGCAAGCTTATCTGCATTTTGTGAGTACCTATTCCCAAAGTAGTACTTGTTTCGATTAATCTCAAATATTCATCATTAGAAATTTCCGTGTTGGTATCAAGAAAGATCTTTTAGCTTTTAACGAATTGCTTTGTCCATTATGTTGAATGAAAAGTGAAAGTCAGTATTCACAATGCACGTTTATTTTTAAAGAATCGTGCTGAAAATTGTGAATTCTAGGTTTGCCAACGGTAGCTTAAAAGATTTGTTATTCCTTTGAAAAAAACCCTCCTCAAAGCCAATGGTTAGATCACCACCCAAAATGCAAAGTTCGGTAGAGGCCAAATGGTTTCAATTTACCTCTATGCCTAAACCTGATTTATAACTTTGTGATTCATTGTTAATTGCATTAATAATGTTAAAAGTGAGAATAAACAACCTGGCCTCATACCCAATATTGCAAGACATGCCATGTCATGGGCATGAACAAGGTATCCTTTTAAAGATTGGGTCTGTTTTCAGGGCGTGTTTTGCTTACTTAGCGCGATCCCAGACGGAATTTTGCCAGTCAATCTTTGGCAAAGTAGGTCACTGCTTTTTGTTATCGCAAACTTGATTCATCGATCGGAAATGCAAAAGAGTTGCCTCCGTCTGAGAAAGAGGTTGGTGCAGGGTTTTATTAGCTTGGAAATATGTTTTCATCGAGATCGTTAAAAACTAGGCTGAGCGGATGTCAAATTGTCATTGTCATTGTGAATTTAAAACGTCGACTCTTGTTTCTGCGTTGTTCATTCCCCATCATGTGAGGGTTTGTGGGTTGATAGCTGATATTCAAGAATCTAGATATTGTGCGGGTCACATGCATAGTACATAGGTTATTGTAGAGCGGCGGAGGCGCGGAGGTGGTGGTTGCAGCCGTGTCGATCCCGGGGGCTATCAGTACTCCACGTTGTAGATGGGCTTAGTCTCGTCGTCACTAGTGCAATGCGAGCATGGTCCGTACAGAAAGCCCAGCCAGTAGATCAAGTTAAAGATGAGAAAGAACAGGGGGAACAGCAGGAGGAACAGAATGTCTAATCGGGCATGGGAAATGTCCTCCCGCTGTTTGCGTCTCGAGATCCCCCGTAGCCACTTCTTCTCATCCGGCATCTTCCCATTGAGAAGCAGCGAGTTCTCGCGACTCGTACCTTTACAAGGTCGCGTGGCGGCTAGTTTCATCTTCAGCAAAAGGCCGGCGTACTCGATGAGGGCCCCGAACACGAAGAGCACACACACTATGACCCAGGCCTCGATGGCCGTCAGACCCTCGGCCTTGGGGATGTTCGTGGTGATTGTGTTGAAGATGTTGACCAAGACGAGAAAGACAGTGACGAGTAGGGTCATTCGGCCGGGCACGATGTCGGGTGGAACCAGGAAGCTGATCCAAGACACGATGACGAACATGCCGGACGGCAGGTAGTAAGTGATTATATAATGCGAGACTTTTCTCCGTAAGGTCAGCTCAAAGCCGGCCACGGAATAATTGCCTGAAATGAGAATAGATCAAGGCCATTATGCTGCCAACCCGCAAATTGAACACCCCAAAGAAGCCAACAAGCCAAGCATGAAGACAAAGCGCCAAAGCGACAATGTTAATATAAACGAGGCACAAGGAGCGAGAGAGATCGAGCGACTGAGTGAGTGGGCGAATGGACTTTCTGCGAGTAAGAGGTGCTATTTGGTGGCCCAAGATGACTCAAGAGATAATAATGAGAGCCTCATTTAGCTTAATGAGTGCTTAGCATAATGCCACGATACCCGAGAGAAACGCTCGGAAAGTCGAAAACCAAACTGGGAAAGAGCCAATATTGCTAGAGGCTCACGAACCGGCCTTCCATTGCTCGTTTCAAGCGTGAGAATCTGAACGGAACGGGAACAGGAACGCCAGTTCCCTATTGGAATTCTCATGTCTTTTTCCACGATCTCGAATCGATGATCCCTTCCAAATAACGATTGGCTTGTCGGTCATATTTGGGATGAGAAGAAATGTACAAAATGCCCCTTCCTCATATTTGGTATTTCCACTCCATATGGATAGTGTATTCTTTCCCACGCCAGAAATATTGAACATGTTTACGAGGGCATCAATTGAACAGGCCAAATAGAGGTGAGGGTTTATCCTCAGATAAAAAGCAGCCAGGATCAACAGCGAGCTCATGTTCATTTTCCACCAAATGTCTCCATTATGCCCAAGAAGACGACTCTGACACGAAAAATGCGCTTTCAAGGGACCGGGCATGATCCAAGAAGCGTTGATCCCAGGTTAACAAAGGACTTATGGGTCTTCTGGGACGAAAGGGGTAAGGTCATATTACTCACTCTTGGTGGGAAGATTTCATCTCAAACCAAAAGGGACCCCCAAAGACGGAAATCATGTTTAAAAGGAGGGCAGATGAAATAAAAAAAGAAATCTCGAATAGCGTTAGACTTGGCACCCTTGGTGTCTTCTAATTAGATTATGAGATCTAGGATGGCTCTTGGAACAAAATATCTCCTATGGGTTTTAGAGAACGACTTTTGACTGTCGCTCGAGTGCTTTCATGACATTAATCTTCCTCTCTCTTTCTTCCCCTCAGACACAGGCTCACTCTCAAATGAGTTTTGCTTGCTTTTCTACTTAAAATTGAATTAATAGAGCCTTTCAAGGTCCTTAGCAAGCTTTAGAAGTAATCTATTTTTCCCGTAGCGCCATTTTCAAGAGCCCAGCTGGCATATTCATCATTAAAAAAAATCTCAAAAAACGCCCTTGGGAGGAGTTGATTTGGATCTTGGACCCGCGTTTGTTATTACCCCCATGCTTTTGGTCGCTTGATAAATCAGTTCGGCTCGGGTACGTTGGCAGATTGGTAGACCACAGGCAACAAAAAGATGATAAATTGGGCTCAACCATAATGTCTTGAAGTGTACGTACTTATGAAACATTTCTTTTCTCCCCAAACTTGCGGTAAAAGTACCTTCAGAGGACTCCCCGTGACTTGATGGCGTGCTCGCGCTAAACCACCGATCTGGTCCCGATTGAGCCACTAACGCTTTGAGGATCTCAAGTCCTCTCTTCAATTGATTACATTGCATTTTCTCTCTTGAAACGACAAGTTGCAGGATGATGCCAAAAACTTCAAAAAAAGGGACCCAATTTCCCTCAGCAGCTCGGTCGCTTTCGTCCCTATCTACCCACTCTCCTACGCGTGTATGTACTACCATACTGTCGTGTCTACCTCTTTCTTTCTTTCTTTCTTTCTTTCTTTCGCTCACTCTCGATGTAAGTGCATCACCATCTCACCCCCCAAAAGAGCCAAGACTTCCTTGAGTCACGAAGAACACTGAAAATTGGGAATGGTCACCTTCGTCCCAATTCTCGACCTGACAGCTCATACCTTTTAGACCTAAAGTATGAGCTTGTGGAATTTTAATCCGAGCTATTAGAGCTCTGAATTAAACATTATTTATGATGTATTGTAGATGAGCCGGTGAAAGGAGTTTTTTGACATCACCGTCAGATGAAGGGATTGCCAAGTTTCTTTAATTGAAAGTCTAAGTGTCGGAAAATATGAATTCCCCGGAGGACCAAACTTTCTCATTTGGATGATGCTCCTATGAGATTAGGAACTTTTGGGGCAATTTTCCGGAGAGTGTTCCTTTCTTTGGCTTCTCATTGCTCCTAGATGAAGAAAAAGTGCTCCTCTTTTGGGGTTTACTGATCGTTTTGTCAAGCTTTGGACGAAAATCTGACAATGATTGCCTTCGATGGCATGCTCTCACCTGTTAGGGCAAAGTAGGTTTGGTCCTTCTCACTCAATTTGTTGATATCGATGAAGTAATCCAAGACGGAGCGGATCTGCTTTTCATCGGCAATGAACTCGTCCTTGAAGATCATTTTCGTCACGTCGTAGTTGAAGCTTCCGACTTGGAAGCGGCAAACTTGAATGTCCAACGGGAACGAGTTGAACGTCATTGGACAGATAAAGGTGATTCGGGTGGCCACGGCGTACATGATCTCAAAGTTGCGATTCAGCCAGAGGCCCTCGAGCTTGGACAGAACATCCAGGGTTTTGAACTCCTTCAGGTTGAGAATTTCCGCATCGGGGAGCCAGAATTCCTTGATGAAGCTAACATCGACGGGAATCCAAGAATCCGCGCTCTCACCACGTTTGAGGATTTGATCCATCTTCTCTTGGTCGATGATCATTCTCTCGTCGGTCCATCGGACCACGAAAAATGCATTCAGGGTAATACTATACTCTTGGTCATCGATCTTGGGGATGTCCTTGATATCGATACCCACATTAACCACTGTCCTAGTCTCGTTTGGCAAATCAAACTTGGAGTAATTGGCCGGGATGCAGATTGCGTCCCCTTTGGCGCAGACTTTCCTGGGTGGAGTCACGGGACAACAGGCGTCGAGGGTGTCTCCACTCCCATCGTCCCTCACTGCTCGAGGTTCTCGGGAGGAGCGCCCCGAGAATGTGGTGTGCGTTCGATGGTGCTCACTGGCCGTTAAGGTTGTCAGTCCGATTAGTATCAAAAGTTGCCCACTGTTCATGATGATTGTCTGTCAAGGATGGCCACGAAGATTGGTCAAGAAAAGAGTGGAACGCAGCAATAAACTGCCTTGTACGTACTTAATAGAATAGAAGAGTGTGAACGGAGAATTGCCAGGGAGGAGAAAGACGACGAGGTGAAGGGGGGGAAGGGAGGAGGAAAGACGAGGGAAAGGGAAATGGAAAAGGAAGAGGTGAAGAGATTTCGCTTTTCGTTAGAGAATGGCCAGCCAAGGATGGTGAAGCTTTTATCAGAACAGGCACAGCTCTAAAGACGGAGAAAAGTTTCGGTCCATTTGAAGCAGGAGTAAAGGAAAAGGTGTGTGTGGGTCGTCGAGAAGTTTAACATCCTTTCACCTTCTCGTTTTCACATATTTCTTTCTCAGTCTGGAATCTGGGTAGGCTTTTCCTCGTCCTTCAATTGGGAACGTCAACCCGTTCGTTTCGTCCAAGGGATCCCAAGGGTTCCGTCAATCAGTTAGCTTCGTGCTGTTTCCTTCCTTGACCTTGGTCAGCTCAGAGCATCGTACGGACTTCAGAAAGTCCTTGTCGTCGTGTTTTTGAGCTTTGGCGGCCAGAAGGCCAATGGTTTTCAAGAAGTGTGATGCGTTCCACTGTATTGCGTTCCAGTGAGTTATGAGGTGAACGTTGGACCATCCACTCACTCTGGAATGAGAATGGATGACTCAGGCGCGGCTTGATGGATTTTGGTTGCCTTAAGATATGTATGCCAATGGGCTTGCTTTCTGAAAATAACCCCCTGGTATTGGCTCAACGAGCAGTACACTCCCTCTCTCACACACACACACACATGCACACAAAAGTACGGGCACTGACAAAACTTTCGTCTTGCTTTGGGAAAGCTTTCCCGAAATTTCATGAAACTTCCAGACACCCCTGGCGTTGAAGATTCATCGTGTTGGTCACTCTCAACCGATATGTTTCTCCCATCAGAAAGTAAGGACGAACTTTTTTTCTCAAGTTTATCGCTTGGGCTAACCAATTCTCATAACAGCTTTTGCCTCTTCCGGGTTAAACGCGGCCTTTGCCGCTCGTCTCCCTATTATTCCCGGGTTTTGGCTGTCTTTTGTTGGTCCTGTTCTTGTTTGTTTAGTTTGTGTCACCTTGGGCAAACTTCCATCAGTTGGCTGGCTCACACCATCAACACCGTCGCCATCGACACCACCCGGGTAGGAATTATGTCAATGGCCTTTGATACGTTCCTCGTTCCTTCTCAAGGCTAGTGAATATCCACCTTGGGATCGTGAATGGGAAAAGGGTCCCGGAGAGAACCGTAATGGAACGTGAGCTCACAAATGAGACTGGCAAGTTTGTTTCCTTCTCAACTGCTCCACTGTTGAGCGAAGGTACACTAGGTGCACAGATGAAACAACTTCTCCGCTCTTGATAGCAGTGGAACACGGTAATTGTCCCAAGTGTGTGTTTTGTTTTTGCGGGTCTAAGAAAAATGCTCTGCTAATGTGAGGAGAGGAGAAAAAGACCGCCCTTTCTCTCTTCACCTCCGTTCAAGTCGAGAAGGCGCTCCTGAAGGATCTTCTGGACAAGCCTGCAAGAAAGAGAGACAAAAAGATGAGCCTAGGCACCATTTATCAACCTAATGATAGCCCAGATTTTGTGCATATTTTCTTGCTCTATCATCTTATTGGCGTAGGGCAAACACATTGCCTCTTACTCTATCCAACTATTGTGACATGGTCTGCTTGGGATACACAAGGCCAAAAGCCCGCACGATTCGTGGGTTCTATTTGTCGCTGAAGCTCTGACGAGGTGGTTCTTATACCACCAAATATTGGTTTAATGCTGTCACAGAGACAATAACTCAAAGTTTGGCGATCAGTCTCTAATGCATTCTTGAAGTGCCCTGACCGTGAAATCCTTTCCAGCAGCAAGCACCCTTTGTTGAAAGTGAAATCACCGCCCAAACGAAATGCACTTCCCGTGTTCCCACTAGCTCGAGAAGTTTTTATCACGCATCTTGGATAAAATTACCTCCTAAGATGGGGAGGTGAGGTTCATTTCATCATAAAGTTTGGCTTGATAAAGACTTCATAATGATACGTTTTCTCCAGAAAACCTAGACTCTACCAATGATCATCTTCACCGGAACGAAATTAAATGAGCTTCAACACCTACCTTGTTTCTAGCTTCAATTCGTTTGAATGAGATGGTGGTATCCGCGCAACATGCTTTTTGACAGACTCATGTAAGGCTTCAAAATTGTCAATAATAACAGCCATGACAAGCTCCATCTTTGAAAACTCATTACACTGATGTCACTTCTATCGCCCCCCCCCAACGTGCCTGTCCACAAAAAAACTGGTGGTAGGATGTTGGTCCCAAGAGGGGATATAAATTGCTAGTGCCAATGATATTAGGGCACTTTAGGGCCACACTGTCAGTTTCATCCTCTCGGTTAGCGGAATATTTCTGCTCAAGGAAAGGCGAGTATACACTTTGGAAGTCGCCAAGGTTGGGTGGAGGAATTGCCTAGACTACCAATGCAATTTCCATCTTTCCTCCCAGGTGTAAAGATGATGATTTTTAGGATCTATTTTCAGCATTTCAATGTACGAGGAATACTATGACGGCTCCGGAACATTGGTCGTTCATCCGCCAAACCAAAAGGAAACTGGATCCCATTCTCAAGAGATTCAAGGATGCTTGTCTGGGTTAATAACAGCGCAAGACTTCTTGTTATTGGACAGTGGTGGAAAGACCCAGGCTTTCTTGAAGAGACCATTTGGTCGTTTCCCTTTTTCTTTTTTGACTCTCCGGCCGGCAGAGGTTTCATCTCTACTGAATGTGAAAATAATAAGGCAGATCAACGATAATGCCTTTGCCTCGAGACTTTGAACAAATAACTCGGAATGGAACACGTGGAAATGCATCATCCACTCTTCACCATTTAGTCGGGAGAAATAGTTCTCTCAGGGTGGCCCGCCACACTTCTTGACAATCCGGACAAAAAGTCCTTTGTGAACACCTATGCTTAAGGTAAACTTTTGTGCCTCGATTAAAAGGATAAAAATGAGCCGTCTTTCGCCCCTATACACCTAACTTCCTCAACCAGGGCCAAAGCGTGACAACTTTTCTTATCGAGCCAAACCGAGCTTAACCTTTACCAAATTTACAACCGTCTGCTCAGTTGCATAGTACGAACGACGAGCGTATGTGGTTTAGGGATAATTTTCTCCTTGACATAGGTGAATACTTCCCTAGGGGCTTCCAAACATCCATCCTCAGTTGGCCTGAACGGGGAGGCTATAATGAGAAAACTTTTTTACGCCTCCATAAACCAGACGAAATGCTGTTTGGGGAATTAGTGTCTTAGTCACTTGGAAACTAACTCCCTGTAGACATGCATGCAAGCATTAGATGCATGAAAAGCAGAGACTAAAGGACCTCAAAACCTCTGGATTAGTCTGAGTGCACTCACTCACTCACTCTTAGTGTTCAAACTTGCTGAAAGCAATTAGTGTCAAACTTATAGTGTGTAAGGTAATAGGCATAACCCAAACAAATTAGACTTGTAGTTTGATCTATAATAGTACTTATTGAAATCGAAATTGTTAACGAGACATGTGACTTCATATGTGATAGAATTTGCATTTGGTCGCATAATGCAAAAGAAAGATGTAAAAGGTGTAGAAAAAGGGACTTCCATATGAGTATGTGCGAAATCTTGGTTAAAAGGCAAGCAATTAGTTCATTTTACTTGCAAATTCAAATGTGCCATGGTTTTTGAAAAAAGGGTAGTGTGACAAAAAGGATCACGTTATGCAAGTTTCCGTTTTAATGAGTGATTGACATACCACATGAAATAAACATTAACCCATTTCTTTATGCAGTAGGGCACGTCGTGTGCCACTTGATACACACCAAACCAAATGGGAATCAACCTGTATCATGAAAGGCGTTTTTCGGAGTTTTGTGATAAATGAGAAATGATTTGGCAATAAAAACCGGTGAAGCAAGAGCACAATAAGATCACTTTAGCGCCTTGGAGGGTAGGTTATCATTCGTTTTAGCCAAAGCTCTTGTTTCTAGGTGTCCTTATTTCTCTTTCGCCTTCATGGCCTGGTGTCCGATCTCGCCAAGGCCAAAAAGACTGTCAAGCCAACCCAAGAGGTAACGGACGCTACCCATGGGACCAAAGCCATCTCTCCCAACCAAATCTATAGGATGTGAGCCAAGGTCAGGTTGGGGGAGGACCCCGAAGATCTGCGATGGGAAACCCACCCCAAAACGAACCGAATTTAGGCATAATCACCGCTATGCCGGCCTTTGAGGAGACCGATCGTCGTCACCAGACCCTCAAGGAAATCATGGAGGAATGTGACCTGTCCAAGATGTCCACCTCCACCTTCCTGAAGAAGAGGAGATCGATGCTGGCAAGCGGGGAAATGGTGGCTTTACCTACATGGATGATGTCTCTGTCACAAGAGCATTTCCATCGTGGAAGGTCAAGGTGGGGACCAGCTTGTCAATGAATAATAGGAACTTAACCGTTTGATATACCCAGTATTTCTGCCATTATATATACTTTCGCATTTATTTTGGTGCACATCTACATGGTACATAACCTTCAGATTACCCTGCCTTTCCATCCGCGTCCGTCCAATTCATTCTCAGAGGTTTTCCTTCGAACACGTTCAAGACGCGGTTGGAAATAGCTATTTCATCTTGCCATCCCATTTATGGCCACACTAACTTGTCTTAATCTCGCATGGCGAGGACTACTACAGTATATGGTGGTATATTGCAAGATACAGGACAGATAACAAGGATAAATGGCAAAAACGGCTCGGTGTAATCTTCGCATCCCGGTCTGAACAAGATGGAGGTAAAGAAAGTTAAGTTGCGTTCTCATCCATTATTGGGACACACTTACGAGATACTTTTATAAATTTGCATACATTTTGCATAGCACCCTTTGTAGGCACTTGAGTAACTCCCAACCTATAAAAGCTGCCTTTGTCCCGTCATCAATCTAAAGCTAAGTGTCTTGATCCTTTACCAGGATTTCGTACATGGATGGTGGCTACTGGAAAAAGAGAGAGAGCCCACTTCAAAATGATTCCATGACTCGAACAAAAACAGTTGCGTGATAAAACCAATCGATTGCAAAGAATCAGGCCAATTTCAGATCAAACACCAATTGGTTTGTGCATTTCTGCCAACTTTTGCAGCCTTCAGCGTTCAAGCAGACCCCAAACTGTTGGCAAATGACAGCCTGAAGAGGGAAGATAAGATTGCCGCCTTTCACACGCTTCGTGGGAAGGTCCTTCCGGTATTTGCGAAGGATAAGGGACCTCAGTTAACCTCTCTCCATTCAATACCCATAGTAGCTACGTTAGCACCTTAAAAGAGTTTGTGTAATTCCAACTCGGTAATTTTGACCCAAACAGATTTCTTAGCCTATCTTCACTACACGTACTACATACATGCACTCAAAAGCTCTTTACCGAGTCAATGTCTTCGTTTCCGATCAAACCACTCATTTGTCCCATTCACGAAGGCATTGTTCCTGATGTGAAACGGAGCATAAAAGTGATCTTGTATCTGTAGTCCTTCCTTTTTCTCGCCAGGATCCAGCGGGACCAGTGAGGTGAGAGGGAAAAATGTTGCCCACGTGGAACACTGAAGACCTTCCAAGAACACCACAAGGCTCGGTGAATCCACCTTGGGGGTCTGAAAGCTTCGAGAGGTTGAGCTCAAACGTGCAAAACGCGCAGTCAATTTGACATAAGAAGACATATGAACTCAACCAATAGTAAGTCATTAAGATCTTTGGGATGTGTAATGAGTAAATGAGAGAAAATCACTTGAGTGGAGAACAGCCTGGCTACTCCGAGAAGAAATATCCGTAGATTCAAAGACTCGTTCATAAAGGGACAACGTTCCATGTCTGAATGAATGTCTTTTGAGGAACCACCAACAAGTCTAAATCGTACTTGGAACGTTCTACACAACTGTAGGCATGGCGACATTCTCGTTAAGTTAGAAATATCAAACGATCTTTGGATCGGAGACTGACGTATTTTCCCATATTTGAAAGGTTATCTTGAATTGACAGCCAGATCAAGGCTTCCACTTACTCAAGAGGTATCCATTTTCGGTTATCAACTTTCAAAATGTGAAACCAACTTGGTAAAGCTAGGAAAAATCATCCATTGTCAATGTGTCGAGAGAACAATAACCAATGCACTAGAAGTGGCATTGTTCGTTCTACCTTGAATCTCAAATGAAGTAAATGCACATGCACACGAGACCATAAGATTACCGGACGTTCACCATCGTGCATCTGAGCCCAATTGTATCGAACCAAGGGATCAAGACCTTCGTGGTAAATACTAGATCCAACTACAACCGACACTTATTAGGATGAATGAATCTGCCTTACATTATTCTGCTGTCCCAATCAAAGAACGATAAGATAGCTTTACGTACATTCATCGGGCATTACAGATTCTCTCTGGGGACGTTGAGTGCTCTTTATGCTCTTTTTCCGTTGGTTGGAACACATTCACGATTCGCCCATCCAACTTGGTACCCCATCAACATATCGAAAGAACAAGACCAGACCAAGAAGTGAGATCCTAACCGACCAAACTGGTTTCAGATACATATGATATGTGGAACAAGGCACATGACTTTGAAGGCTCTTGGTAAACCCGTACAGCCAGCAATCCATGTATCACTCAAAGACCAAACATTGTCGGGACTTGCATTTCCCTTTTGAAAGGCTTTCATGCATAAGCAATGGTTTAGAACTTCTACTACACGCTCCCCTTAGACAATCGCATTATTTTCTCTTCTTTTTTGGAGAGTCTATCAAACATGCCCCTCAGGAAGTTACATTTACCCTATCATAAAAATCGATTTGAATGTAATTCATTCCTATTCTCCATCATGGAAGTCTGTTCCTCCATTGAAAATAGATCAAATTGAGACTACTTTTAGAGCTTGAACAATCTCAACATGACTCTACAAAGGAAGCAATGGCATCGTCTTTGGAAACGGGGAAACCACCTGAAGCGTCAGAATCATGAACCTGTAAGTCGCTGTTCTTTGTTTGGACTTTGGGACTGGATTGACTTTTTTTGGATCATTTCTCTGGCAGTGTGCTTGCCAGCATAGGAGGGAAAGTGTATTTTTTTACCGTCGTTTTTATACATTGTTCCCTTGATTATGTTGAAGCATGAAACGAATCCCTCCAGTTCTTGGGCCCAGAAGAAGAAGAAGAAGTGTGTATTACTCATACTCCCATCAATAACTCGTGCGTTGACGCACACTTCATCACGTTAAGTGCACAGTGAACGTCTGAAAGGAGTCCTGAAGGTTGAGTCCCTCACTTACGGAATAATTCAAATTCACGAGGAGCCCACTGTACGTACAGCACACTGTTTGTGCATAGTACACACAAGACATTCCGGGTGCGAGGTGGAACCAGTCGTCGAAGAAAGGTCGCCCCTTTTTTACTGGTAAAGTTCATGAATCAGCGGGGACAATCGTGGAATTGATAGCGGTGGGTATGGATCGGGTTTTTATTAGAAAAGATTCTTGTGAGAAGTATTTGATACGAATCACGGGCATCCATCGCGGAAATGCTCCAGATTGAATGGATGCCTTGCTTGAGGTGAACAAAGAGTGATATGTCATGCTGAATAGACTCTTAAATCTTTTACAATGGGACTACTTTTCTTTGAGGGCGAAAAAAGTTTTCATACACGATGAAATATCTCACAGAACCGAAAGAACGTTATCCATTTTTATGGGAATGGACCTCAAAATTGAGATGGCTCGGGATTGTTTGGACATATATTTCTCGTTTTTTTTTCAAATTCAAATCGTATTTTCCTCGCCATGCGTGGCTTATTTACTCTTATTATAGCGTTCTAACGTGGGTCTGTGAACGTTAGTTCAATGTTGGTCCTGCAATAAAGCTTTCTCCCAGAGAACGCTCTACGTAGTTTGTGTACAGGAGGAAAATGATTTATTCATCCTCTATGTGTGCTTTGAAAGGAGTATGATCCATCCTTGCCAGGGAAACAAAGAGACTCGAGAATCATTAGGAGCCACAGATCATCAACATAATGTGTATGTACCCGCATGATGTCCCTCAAATTGAGCAAGATAATTCATAGACGCAGGCAAGCTTTATTTGGACCTCTAGCCAATTCTGCGTGTAAACTGCCCGCTGGCACATATAGTACGGTTGTTCCATGTGAATCAACTTTCTCCGATGGGTCCATAATGGATGGATCAAATGTGTATTGAATTATCCAACGTCCACTCGCCAACTATTGCCATTGGTGTATTGCATGAGCATTGAACGCTGTTGCCCACAAATTACATTTATTCCAGAAACTCGGGACCAACAAGTCAATGCCTATTACATAGACTTCGAGTTTGGAGAGCTCCAGGGAAAAGTTTGGCCACCTTCGTCTCACCATACATACGAAAAAAACAATAGGTTCCAAAGCTCTTATTTTGGTGTAGCCCTCTAATTGGACCGTTGTCTTGGAAGATCTTGGAACATGATGTTTTCTATCATGAGTTCGGCAGTCACGAAAGAATGAATCATATCTGCCATCACTCAAACTAGCGCTCATTTGTAGCAGTTCCATTCAAATGCAAATCATCATCCAGAATGTAACAGAGAAAACTTCAGGGATGAATGACTCAAGAACCATCTCCATTTCCTTTTCTTTCTCTCTCTCTCTCTCTTTCCACCTTTGCAAAGTAAACACACACGCAAACACCAAGCTCTGGTAATGGTCCAGGTCTTTGGTATAGTATTCCAGGCTCTGGGACCCGGAAAACTGCTTCAGATTAGAATTCTTTAATTAGTTACTAATGGAATTGTTATCCCATTCATCGCTGCACAATCTGGCATGGCCCAAGGGAGCATCGATGGTCCCTAATGTTGTTCCAAACCTTCAGTATTGAACCAGCGAATGGTGTCGAGCTCTACCCTCTACCTTATTGGAGTTTCTTCCATGTCGTATTTCCTCTTGAATATGAATCCATCTTGTCTAGCTATTGAAGCTTAGAGGCCTTAAAGATGTGGACCTCCCAGGGTGCTTTTGTTCTTTCGAATGCAAGCCAGCATTACTACGTGCAATGGAATAGAGGAATATTCAGCTTTTTAGTCACTACCAACGGCGGGCCTTGAGTTTAAGATTGATCCTACTAGAGTAATCAAGAAGGCTGCAAGGCTGACGGGTTTCCACTTTTTAAAGACAAGCTTTCGCCACCTTCCCCAAAATGCCTCCACCAAGAGGGAAGAGTAGTTAGAGTGGATGAGCCATAAATCAAGGAACCTTATTTTTTTCATTTCAACACAATCTGAAAGTCAAATTATTCACATATGGTGCCAAGTTCCCACGGTAGATGAAGGTCGAGCCCCAATGACACTTTAATATCTAGCTCTGGTTCTGTTGTTATTCCAAGAGAATGGCGTCGTGAGCCATCTCGTTCAAATCCAAACACTTTTTTAGCCCAAACTCCCGTGAAGAACAAAAAGGCCAGAAAAAGAGAGAAAGACAGCGACGAGAACTGCATGAGCAGGAAACGAATAAGAAAGAGCCCGTTCCATCTGAGCACAAAAGGTGCTGAAATACCTAAGGGAAATGCTTTGAGCGGGCCCAATGCTCTGCTGGCTCGACTTGGCTCTTCTTTTCCCTCCCTGGCTTGCATTTGGCTTTCCTTTGTAGACTTCTTTTTCTCATCCAAATTTCAAGTCATTCCAAGAAAAAGTAATTTCACGGAGGATAATATATCGAATCATATCAAACGGCGGGGACAACGGATGAAACTGTCCGGCAAACAAGCCAGAACGAAGAAGGCAACATGGAACAAGAGGAATCATGTGTGAGGAGGGTCTGATTGAACTGAAAGAGAAAGGGACAAGCAAAGGGAGGATGGATATACATGTGTGAGTGTGTGTGTGTAGTGCCACTCTGCTTCAATGCATTAATCTATCAAAATGGCCTCCAGAAGAGGTCAGAGCCTAAGAGAGATCAAGGGATGCAGAGGGCAGAAGGCAGAAGGTTGAAGGCCAGAGGATAACGACTTTCATTTTGATGTAGTATGCATCTAAGAAGAAAGATTCATGGGATAAAGAAGGGATCCAACACTATCATTCAAGATGATGTTGCATCGCCATGGCAGATAAGAACAAAAACAATAACGTAAGAATTAGAGATTACAAGTGAAGATGATATATGCACCCTGTTGCTCCCTGTGAAGGCTTAGATGCAACGATATAGCATTAATCGCGTCAAAAGGAAAGAAAAGGCTTGCTTTATCTGCTACTTTCATGTTCGTTAAGACATATTCAATCAAATGTAAATCCTCAAGATTCGGTGATGAAAAAGACACAAAGTTGCCGCGTCAAGATTCTGTCCAAAAGCAATCATGAAGTCATTCCCAGAAGTATTACGTATTCAGCATGAGAGCAAAAACGACTCATGTTTAGGTGGGATGTGCAGATTCGAGAGACTCGTAAATCTTGCGTTAGATCACATATTTCCCCCAAGACCAAACTCATGTTCCCAACTTGTCGGGATTTGCGGCGGGGGGAGGCTCGGGATTTTCAATTTGCTCCATGTAAATCCTCGAGATGGTAATTCATGGTGCACATGTATAGTAGTACGCGAAGCGAAGGATTGTCGATGAGAAATTTATGTGCTTATAACACACGGACAAACGCAAATGGGGAAATAGACTTTTGGGTAATGGCCTTGTTCCACCGCACAACCAGATCCAAGACTCGAACGAAGATAAATGAGAAAAACGCCCAACCAACTCTGGTTCCAATTCGTTCCATTTGGTATTTTGTTTCAAAAGCGGATATCCCCAGTATTTTAGAGGCCAATCTGTTGATTGAATTAGAGGAGGGAAAAAAAAGTTTCTTCACAAAGTATGATCAAGAACAGAATCCAATCAACAAAAAGTTGAGCTTTGCGAAAAAAAAGGATCGAACATTTTACACCAGAAGGTCCCTTATGGGACGACAAAGAAGCAAAAATCTTTACCATTGGACAGGTCATGTCATGGCCCTACCCGTCAAGATGATTAAAGTATAACATGATAATTTACTTACAGGGTTTAATTTTCCTCTAGCAAAGCCGGATATCAAATCTTCCATTTTTTCAATTGGTAGTGCCATTGTCCACTGTCAGATAGGTTCTCCGTCTATGGGTGTGGATTTAGCGTCTAAAAATCTCAGTGAGAAAAGTTCGGGACGAACTTCGAGCAAGGATAATTTTTCATACAATGATAAAAGAAAAAAAATGAAAGCGTGTAACTAAACGTCATTTCAAACGGTTGACAAAGTAGGGTTTATAATTTGACATCTAGTACAAGCATGGACGTTTCAATTGTCGGATAAAATGAAGCAATCCATTCAACGGAAGGCCAATAGAGTGCCTCCTCATTCTTGTGAACTTCATTCCGTCCGCACTTATCTTCAAATTTTGCTTTTTGCAGGAAATCACCTTTAAATGCCGCCAACATAGATAGGTACGTTTAGTGAAAAAGGATTTGATCCATACAAAAGGGGTTGATCCAACACCAGAGAAATCTTCGTTTTGTTTGATGGTCTCTTTGCTTCGTGCATTAGTTTAGCAATACCAAAGTGACTTAGTGATGGTCGGTGTGGTAGGCTCTCTGTGCTTTAGAAACTTAAAGGATATCTTTGTATAAATTGAAGTAATCATGCCGTCCCCATCACCAATTTTTTACGTTATAAATATTTTGATTCAATAGAACCATTCTATGTAGCGTTGTTTGTTCTTTCGAGGTCCATTATGCATCTCATAGTTTTGACAAATTATCGAAAGATGTAGTACCTGCATCTCTTTAGATTTATCATTTCGATTTATAGATAGATTGACGCTTTGATGTACCTTTCTAGCACTCTCGTATAGATTTATTAATCATAAATCAAAACCGATATTACCTCCATGACTTTTCCTTTTTTTCTTGGCGAACTTTTATCTGGGGTGGATGAATCTGAACTATTGGCCGTATTTGCGCTCATCTTCAATCACATCTCTCGGAATCGTTGTCTGCGTCATTTGGCACCCGAAACCGGATTCGGAAGTGAAATCATACCCCTCAATGAGTTGGTGGCCAATGTCGGACAACTTCTTTCTGACTAAGCTCTTTTTCCGCCCGTCCTTCACTCGGAAAATGTGATAAATTGAATCCATTTCAGAATATACCCGTGATTGAACTTATTGCTGGGGAAGGTCTAGGATGAGGGAGTCAGTCGACTTCCTTGAGTGGAAGTGATCCATATCATCCAAGGATGAAGGCAGTCTGTCTGGCTCACTAACTCATCAGAGGATGAGAGCAAATCCACCATTTGAATGGGATGGCCTTATCAAGGACCTTCAGCTCGAGTGGTCTTTGGCCAATATCACCCGCTTCCGCTCTTGGCTGAAGATTATTTGCCAGAGATTCCTCTTCCCCATGGACCAACGGATCAACCAACAGACCACAGGGCCCCACCAAACTATTAATCGGCAGATTAGACTGTCAGAATCAGCTATTCAAGAACAATGATTGCGGCCTTCTTGCGTGAATTTGGCAAGGCTGAAATTGGCATACCTTGCTGTCGTCTAGCAAGGATGTTTTTGGCTCGGGAATCTTGGCCGATCAGCCGTCAAACTCGTACGGCTATGTTCCATTGTCCCACGGGAAGACTTGACTTTGAAATGAAATTTATGAAAGACATTGAAAGGATGACTCGCCAATTTTCGGTCCCACCACCTCATGAAAGATATGTTGACCGTCTTCTCCTAGCATACGCTCGCCTCATCGGGGACCAGCTCTGGAAAGAAGAGCCTTTTTGCACCCGTACGATCCACTTGATTAACCATAACTTTCAAGCCCAGCCTTGCAAATCCGATACAGACATCGGGTAGATGCTTAATCCTCATTTGCTTTCTAGCCAACTCCTCTCCCGTGACACCCGTCAGGTTTACCAACCACTGTCATCAGAATGACTCTTGAGAAACGAGAGACTGAAGTAACAATAAACATTCCTATTTGTCTTCGTGGGCAAAAACAATCTTTTCGGGCCCTTTCTCGGAGCGGAAATACGGTTTCTAAGACAATCCTACATTCTTTTCTTCTGTCTTTCTCTTGACCATCTCCGAGCTTCGCTTGTTCCGTTTCCCGCTTCTACCTCCTCTTTTCCCAGCTGACTGGTCAGTTGGTCGGCTGATCGGTTGGTTGGCGGGTTGGTTGAACGGTTGGCCTCTTCAAAAAGCCATCTGGGTGCGGCCTTGTTCCATTAAATGATGGATGGATTTCGTCCAAGAATATAGAGATTGATGAAAGAGTTTCTGATCTGATATAGAATCTTAACTGAGGTTATGTTTCATAACCTCCACATACATTGGTTTGCGATGGTTTTTCGAGATATAATTGTTGATTCTGATGGATGGGTTGTCTCAACGAGTGCGGCCAAAAAAAGGTACATTGGCGTGGTTAAGAATGTTACCTAACCATAAACTGGACACTCAGTGTTCTGAAGGTAGTTTCTTTCGCAATGAAGAAGAAGAATCGCCCGACATTTTTGCAGAGCTCTAGAAAAAGAAACGGCACT
Source organism: Tigriopus californicus (assembly GCF_007210705.1). Taxonomy (NCBI): domain Eukaryota; kingdom Metazoa; phylum Arthropoda; class Copepoda; order Harpacticoida; family Harpacticidae; genus Tigriopus; species Tigriopus californicus. The sequence goes on along the minus strand of NC_081450.1, from coordinate 11,203,572 downwards.
CAACTACCTTTTTTCGGTTGAAGAAACGTACAGATCGATATTCTGTCACGGCAACATCTTTATGATATAGTCGCTTCAGAGTAACCTGCCAAATATGGTTCCGGGAAAAGAACTCTCGGAATTTACAAGATAGCTTTGTCTTCCCCTGAGATCCTGACACCCCCAAGGGACCAAAGAATCATCAGATTGGAGGAATCTAAGGAGTGCTCCGTGTCCACGTATCTCGAACGAGGCGGCACTTCTATAAATGTCACACTGACCTCTGATAAAAGGGGAATGTTCAATTTTGACATACTTTGTAAAAAAGGGGAAATGTGCATAAAAATACAGATCAAAGAATGTGAATTTGCCTAATATATTTTGCAAAAACATTGCACACAAGCTTTTGGTGACAAAACAAGACCAGAAATAGAGAAGTGTTATTGATACAAACTAAGCAAGGCAAATCAATTCAATCAAATAAATGATTGTATGGCAGACTGGAAGTGCTTTTCGCTCGTAATGTCAACCAATATATCTCCTCATCATGACGAATTAAATAATTAAACCTCTCTGGAGAAACCAACAGAAAAGCTTAGGTAATTAATGGAGCCAAAAGTATGATTGATTGAGAAACATTCCTGATTACAGGGACAAGATGATATGTTAACGAGCATTCCAATAGAGGCCTCTACATGTCAACAGACGCAATATGGATAATGATAGCTCTTAATCTGCCAAATGAGTTTTCCTATAAAAGAATGGGGTGGTGCTTTATCGTTCATTCCATCTTTTGGTGCTGGGATCAAATAGATTACCAAAATCAAGGTTGACAGAAAATTTGGATAGTAAAGGCTCTGGCCTATCCCAATGTAAAGTAAATAGTTGCTTTTGAGCCAAGAGGAAACCCTGGATTAATGTAAGAAAAATCTGGTTACACGAGGCTAATTAACAGGCTTCTGGCTTTCTTCTTGTAATTAAATTTCATTTGTTTGATCCCATCAGTACAATGTACTACTCTCGTTTTGACTATACACACACATCTTGTTAAATTGATCAGCCTGGGATGTCTTGTCCATTTGTCAATACCTCTAAGCAAAAAACTCTGAATAGGACAGAGCCTACTTAGACCTTACATCTTCAAATCTTTGGCCATCCCTAAGGATTTGAGTCTGAAAATGTTCAACTGAACTCGTTCTCATTTATTAATCTTTTGTTTCATGGCTCTTTTCAAACATGGCTTTAGTTTTCTTACACCATGAAGGCTTGACTTTTGTATCTTGAGGTGTGGTAAAGATTGAGACTAACTCGGTTTTTATTTTTATAATGGATGTGTGTTGAAGATTAGTAGAGGACGCCAGACCCTTAGTGCGTTAGATGGGTCTGAAGGCATTTACATACATCAATTATAATATCAGTGTCAATATTAATGTGACCTTGCTTTCTTTTTTTTAAATTTTTTTCGGACTTCCTTACCGCGACTAGGAATAGAATTCCAGCGGTTCAAGACGGAAAAAGGAAGTATAAATTTTATCTAACTTTAATTCATATTAGATCTGTTCCATCATGGAATTAGATTTGGCAGATCTGGCTAGCCCTGGAATACAAAGTTGATCTGGACTGTCTATCTAAAGATTATTCCAAGTCTGACTTAAAAGATGTTATCTGATCAAGAACACTTGCGTATTTCCGGCGAATATTTGAGAGCAGCAAATTAAACAATGAAGGAGCCCGAGGAAGAGGAGAGGTGGACTTCATTGTTCAAACTAGCCTGGATTCACGAGGGCTGAAAGGGGCTCTCAAAGCCTCTACGGTCAGATATGTGTGGAACCAAATTATGTTGAACCACACTATTTATACGCCTGTGTTGGTTGATTAATCAATTCAATGAGGGTCAATAACAGTCTCACGATTTTCGAATGCAATTTATTACAATGATTTCAAATTATTTGCCGAGTGTGTGACAACTGTTGATAACAAAATTAATTGTCATGATTGGAGTTGCTAAAAATGCCTCTGAATTGTCCTGTCCCTGATGCTTTCGCCCATGGAGTTATCTGTTAAATAGAGGTATTTGCAATTGATGGTTGCTGCCAGGGTAGGCTTTGATCCTATCATCTTTCAAAATCTGCCTTGTTGGTTTATGCAACAAGTATTAAGATCCGACCCTAAGATTGAATTCCGTGACATTGAATTGTATGTCCGTCAGTCCGTCTTCACAGCTTGAAGAAAATTAGTCCAAAACTCATCCTATAGCTCCCTTACGCTGCACGACATATGTTTTACGTTCTGCACTTCAGAGGGCGCTTTGTCATTCAGCCTCTGCCAAATAAATGGCCGATTGGGCCAATTCCTTTATACTGAATTATAATGCGTTTGTGTTGTTTTTGGCTAATTCTATCAAAATCTTACTTATAATTAATACCCCAGGTCACATAATGTCCGGAAAAGAAATTTGCGTTCAAGGCAAGGCAAGAGCAGTTTATTTAGCAATCTACCGTGCGTCTTCCCGTTTTCTTTGGGCTGTGTGACGTTGCAAATAAGGGCCCTTATTGAGCTAAACAGCAGAAACGTGGCCCAGATTGATAATGTGATTATTGCAGCAATGGATCACAATGCCTGAAAGTCATATCCTGGAGTCAGAGCTAAATAAGGCGATCTTATGGCAAATCTTCTTCCCGTTGTGAAGACGTACCAACAAATGAGCCACCCAATATCATGCAACTTCATCAAAAGGTTTATGTTGTATTTTACCATTTATCGTGTAAGTCTCGAACTAACCGGAGTTTGACAAGTCAATTTGGAACCTGGCAATATTGTTGATTTTTGTTGCTACTTTGGATTCGTTTTCATATTCCATTCATTCGCAGATGCTAGCCCTAAGGCCTGTTTTGAAAGCTTGTACCTCAGAGTTAGGGGCTTGGACATTCACCGGTATGAAAATATACTGGTGAAAGCGCTGAGCAGGTGCTTATTCTCGGTAACGTCCAAGCCTAACGCCATGGTACGGGAGCTTAAAAACTCGCCTGTGTTGTATAATTTCAACACTTTGAAACAACCCAATTCAATGACTTATGATATGAGGTGCTTCGTCATAATAAAGCATGATCAAGAAATAGTTGGATCTATTAAGTACCACTGACAGGTGTTATATTTGTTGCTCTCCAGAAGTCGACATAGCCTTGATTTACTTCCAAAGGGTTTTTGGCTCTTGATGTCAATAGTTCACATTGAAAATGTATTATAATCCTAAACGATTTTAACTTAATTGCTCTGTCTTTTAATGAAATTAAGTTACAGCTAATACAGGTAATACAATACAGTTACAATTTGCTTGAAAATGTGATTACAGAAAAAATGTATACCACAGGTTTGATTTTTAAAACCTACGAAAGTAACCTGGCGCCAAAAACAAAACCTTTTATGCTTTGGCCTCATTTCCAGCCCATGAGTGACGATCCCGTCTTGGGATCAAATTATTTTGGAATTTGCAAGCGCCACTCAAAAATAGACTGGTCATTCATTATTGTATTGTAAAATGGAACTGCTAAATACTTGATTATCATTCGAAGATGCCCTGCGATGCGAGCATTTGCCTTTCTTTTTACAAAAAGGTGTTTTGAAGCCTCCTTGAGCCGTATCCTCAGTTAAGTGTCATTTCATTATAATTTATAAGCCCGTGGTGTCTAATTGAGGACCGTCTTAGACCTGACGGAATCACCTACCATTTGGAATAAAGTGGGCCACTGAAGAGCAATTGTACATGGACCTTGATGAACGAGTATAATTCAACTTGGATGAGTTGAATGTTCATTCTTGTGATTTATTATTCCCTTAATGGTGTTAGCCACGATCAAGCACAAAATTCCCTTGGGTCACGTTTTTGCACCGGAGAACTCCAAATGGATCGTTGAGAACCCGTCTAAAGAAGCCAGCTTAACCGAAGCCAACATGAGTATCTCCATGCATAAATTTTTTTTTGAACAAAAAATGCCATTCCAAACAACCGGACGTCCGCATGCACTGCTAAATCGAATCTTTTGATATCAACAAGCAATGATAGAAAACAGGGCGTGATCAATTCCTATTCAGAGCTGAATTCATCTCATCAGCTTTCTTGATAAAGCAGTGGATATCGACCTTGATTTGCTGTGACACAGAACATATTGTTTCTTCTTCATATCATCTGTATTCATAAGTCTGTTCATATGGCTTCTTATGATAGAAGATAGATAGATCCCAGTACGTAAAGACGGTACATCTGGATCTTTGAAAGAAACAACTTTCAGTCAGATGCGTGAAACAAAAACAATACCAGACCGAAAAATGCTTTTTTATTAAGACCGTTGTAAATATCATTAACACAAAAAGAAGCCAACTGATGATGTGAAGGTGCGAGTAAAAGAATCAAGTCTTTGGATCACTCGACGATAAGCAAAATAACGGTTCTATAAATATGAGTGTATATGTAGCTTGCTTAATGCCAAGTCATTTCAAAAAATATAAAGTATGAACTTATTCTCGCAAATAACAAATTGACCCGTTGTCTGAATCAACACATTTTGTCTGAAAAAACTTGAACCAAATAAATCTGTCAGGGTAAAGAGTAAGAGAACTTCATCTATCATTTTACATAAATGCATGTCTCTTGGCTAGCAATTCAATGCACCAATGGAATGAAACGTACACCAATAACTGCTTTTTTATTCCTAAATTCATCGATGGTCGATAAAGAGATGCTACATATTTGGTATAGCATTTCAAACATTTCTGACATTTCAAATTCATTTCTACTCCCGTGTAAGACCACAAATATAGGAGAAGCTCAAGCCTAAAATATTGTTCGTTTCTGCTTCTTGATATCCAAAATCTGTTTGTTTCGTATTGAAAAATCTCGTTTGATGAACGTTGTTGAAACTATAATAATTGGAGTTCATTTTGACGTTGAATCAGCAACAACATGTTTTAATTGTAACTGGATCAACAACAATGCTCTCATGCTTCCTATCTTCAATAATCAAAAAGGTTGATATTTCTAGAGCCCATTAAAAGAAACTTCATCAGAAACAAACTTGATTCTCTGAAAGACCCCGCCAGTTTATTTGTTGTGGTTTCATTGAGCCTCTGAGTGGCCTCTTCCGGTCCCAACGAGGCCTCGAGAGGAGCGAGTCGGAAATTTATTCCATCCATCTGAAAGCCCATTTCCAAGTAATACCAGGTTTAAAATGGCCATTTCCAACAAGTGTGTGGGTTATCCGTCTCCAGAAACGAGCTGCGTCCACGAGGCCAAGAAGGATAGAAAGAAGCCGAGGCCTGCAGGAGGAACGACGAGGCGATATTTCTTCGGATCTGGATCCAACCCTCCTCGTCGACTAAACTAAAGCTTGCCTTGCATTGGTTTTCAATTGACTGGCACACAAGTGACCAGAGACAACTTCATTCCTTATGTAGTACAGTAGAACAGCAGTACAGTTCAGGAAGGAAGGAATGAAGAGAAAAAGCCATCGCCGTTCGCCAAAAATCCTCGGACCAACTCCAAAGTTTACGACTGACAAGCGACATTCGCGTCGATAAAACGAGGTCGAGAAACCCGTTTCCAGTAATGCAGGATTTGTAAGGGAGGCCTTGACAGCACGATAACCAACCCTATGGGAATGGAACATGGACCCTGTTGTGCCCAGATGAAACGACCTTTTTTTGCCGTCGGCTGCATATGGGGGAGGTATTTTTCTTGAAATACGCCAATCAATCTGGGCAATCTAAATTCCTTAAATATTCATGAGCCATGCATCTCCTATTCTTGATTCATGATCAATACCAAATTGCAAAATGGGCCGATAAAACGGATTGAGAACGTCCCACAGCCTGTTTATTGGTCTGGTTCAATCTGAAGCCAATTGGTGTTCCAATGCTGGTAGTACTTGTAATTTGATGCTGGCGACATGAATAAATACACTACCTACGCTGGTACTTTGAAAAATTTAGAAAAAACAGTTTTATACCTGATCTCACTTGACTGATACTGCATTGCTAAAGATGCAAAAAAGACAAGAGTACCACAGACTGAATGGCAATCATAGACCTTTTATTCCTTCAAGTTTTCGTGCATCTAAAAAGTTGGACTTTCACACCCAGACAAACCGTTTTCTATTTGCTTCCCCCAATCAAAACACAGACCCGTTTTGAAGCTCTTCCAAATTTCCCGTTTCTACTCTTTTCACAGCCAAAGTGACTCAATAATGTTTCGACGCTTTGCATAATACCATCTGTGAAAACAAGAACGTCCATTTAGTTTCCAACAAACCTTGGGATTTTTTGGAACAGTAACCAACGTCTGCAGTTCCTGAGTCGATCGCATTCATTGTTAGACTCTCAAAAAATGTAACCAAACAATACTGAAGAAGTAGTTAGGCATGGTTGATATGAAAGTCAGTTTTGGTAACAAAAAGCTGTTATTCTTTTCCCGTGAGGTTTTTTTTTTGGAAAACCGCATTATTGATTAAATTTTGAAGTCACAGTTTGTTTATGAAATTGCCGCCTGTTAGAAATAGATAATGAAAATGGGGTCTTCTTATTGCATGAAGGTTACGATTTTTCCACATTGAAATGGATTGAACTCGTGGGATAATAAAGCGAATTTTAAGAATCCTCCAAACTTAATTACTTGGCTTACCTTCATTTTGGGGATCACCCTCATAAAATGAATTCAACGATCCCCGACTCCTTGACTTTCGTTCTTCGTTGTCTTGTTTGAAGTTTCTCGCCGAAGCGACTAGAATGGTCGTACCACTACCGGCAAACTTTCAGCATATTAAGTTTCAGAACACATATCCCAGCTCGTCTTTCTTCCTTTTCAATATCACTCTATCTTCTTTTTTTCATTTTCCCGGTCAATATCATCGTGGAAACCTTTTGTGCCAGAACCAAAGGTTTCAAGTCCTTGGGACCAACAGGTCCTTCCAGTCCTTGCCTTCAAACATGTCTTAGTCTTGCAGAAAGAGTCCGATTGGCATTGATGCCATAGAGGATGATTTCGGTCCTAATGGCGACTATTCCCAAATTAGGGGTCTTGGTCGTGGTAGGTTCAAGCACTCGAAAGATCCCCTTCACTCCTTCGCTTAACGCTTGAGACGAGTTTAAAAAGACCGCCGAAGGACTGTTGCTGGCAAATTCCTGCTTTGATCTGGTCTCGTTGGATAGATGGGTGAGAGGTGGTGGGAGTGGGAGTGGTGGATGGTGGTCCTTTTCCTCACTTCTTTTCACTTCCTACTTCCACAAAAGCAAAGGCAGACAAAGATGTACTTGGGTATTTGCCTTCAAAAGCTGATCTCCTGTGTCTAGTGCACGCTCACACAATATTCGACTACGGAAAGAGCTCTATTGCGATCCCATATTGGTCCATAGGTCTCGAGGCCGAGAGGAGCAGTGAATGCTCAGATCCTTCACCAAGGCATCCGGGAGAAGTATTCCACATTTCTTCCACCGATTGGTGAACAGTGAGCAACACACACGGTGAGGACGGGAGAGGCATTCCCCATTCTTCAGTGGGCTTTTACTAGGGCCTTCAAACGGAGAATGGGTACCACCAACGCCGCCAATGAAACGACAAGAGGACGAGCATAGAAGCTGGGAAAAGGAGGAATAGAGAGAGAGAGAGAAAGAGAGAGAAAGAGAGGGAGAAGCAGAGGCTTTCGTCTCTTTGAGTCTCCGTTATGGCTGGAGGGGAAAAACACAGCTCCAATGGAAAAGGAACGAAGCGAGACTTCCAACCGCGAACGAACGCCAGAAGAACCTTGGAAGCTGTTGGGAAAAGAAGACTTCGAATGGAAGACTTCCGAGGGAACGGGGGAGAATTCTCCAACCCGAGGAATTTCACGCAACTAATGGGATAATCAAGGTGTTGAAAATGAGATGGAAGGCCCCTGAGGTCCTCTGGGCTTAGGGGAAAGATGAGAAGAACTCATTTAGACGGCTCGCCCACTCTTCTTCTGTCGCCAGGTTCCAGATATGGGAGTGGTGAAGGTTGGAGGCAATTTTGGGACCAATTTCGCGTGTCCTCCGTCCGTCTATGAGGATGCCGTTTCGTCGCATGCATCTAATTGGTTGATGCTCATGGTGTTTTTGTGGAAGTCTCTACCTTACCTAACTTGAGTAATCGGTGATAATTAGCCAGGGGGCGGGTGCGAAGAAAGCCAAAGTACAATACTGCATACAATAGGTTGATTAATTACACAACGGACCGGAAGCCATCTTAACAACGAGCTAATGTCAAAGGTAGACACGAATACCGTATCCGATGTGCATAACAACGCGAATGGGAAAGTGTCTTTGTTCATACGAGAAGAGATCGTCATTTTCTCATTTCCGTGCACCTAAGCCCCTAATACCGTACATAGATGGCAACCCAAGTAAAATGCTGAGTATCTCCGGGAACAATTGTTCCTGACGGATTGGAAGTCATCTCGGATGACAAGTTTTTGTGTGCCCAGACTTTCCCTGAAGACTGATTATTCACTTCCTCAGGGATCAAAGGCCAATTTATCACTATGAAGAATCGGCCTTCTTCCTATCTAGCATCCAAAAATACATGCCTACAGCCTACCCGCTGTGGTATATGGTCACCATGTGCCATAGTATTTACTTACCATGACCCGATTGATCCATCGAAGGTATACGAACTTGATATTGACCCCCTTTAAAATCATGTAATAACCCCTGGCGTTAAGTGACGAGGGCGACATCCAATCCATTATTGACCATTAATGACTTTTATTCAAATTAATTTCCAGCCCATTGGTATTTCCGTTGCTTATGACTATGCGCTTGAAAGTGGGTTTATTGATATATTCAAGGAGGTATACGAACTTTTAAGAAGGTCATTCTCATACATTTTGACTGAGAATTTTTTTTTCGTTGGGGTTTTAAACAGATTTCTGATTACAACAAAGTAACAAAAAAATGCTTTACAATGTCAAATGGAGATGTTCCTAGTAGTGCCACATGGCATGTTATCAACCTACGTGGAGTACTTCTGGCTTCAGATTTACGTCTATCATGTCAAATGAAATGAGGCGTTCAAGTTGTAAAGAAGCCGGAAATCGTTATATCAAGATTAACTAAACATGATCGAAAATGTAAAAAATGGGGAAGTTCCCGACCCACTTCCCCCTCTTCCTAAACAATATTGAATATTAAAAAACTGTTTTGAGACATTATAGTTGTCCAATGCCACTTGGGTTGGCATATTTCTAAGGAAATACACATTAGCATGGAGCGAAAATAAGGGGTGGAGCAAATCAAATCAAAATCATACCTTAACGAACAATTTATAACATTCTCCGAAAAGGAGATGCTTCCTAGATAGTAAGTAGTTCAAGAGCACAAAACATTTCTTTAAAGTCAGATATATACTTAAGTACTTTAACTGCAGCCTCAATAAGAGCACCAATGTCGAGCGTTGCGAACTCTTATGTTTGTGTGTCTGGTTTTTCTTCTAAGAGTCCTAAAACCAGAGGAGTGAGAGTCCTAAAACCAGAGGAGTGACAAACAAGCATCAAAATCTTATTCGTCATTGAAAACTCTACTTCGAGTAAAAAGAATGTGGAGACATATTGATTGATGGGCGATCATAACGGATAATTGTATCAAGATGTCCATGTCTTGTGGCAAGAAATGACTTTCTTTCCACTTCCTGTCAAGAGAGCAACCCCATCAGTTTTGGTTCGATTGTGGAGCACTCAGACAACAAGCCAATGAACCACTTTGTTTGCCATCGAACGAAGGTCCAAATCATCACTCTCAACTAAAGACAACCAATATTTCTTTCGCTCCAGGGGAACCAAAATGAAATTGGAACAAAGAGCAGTTGAGAGTCATAAGTGCTTTTAACAGCTTGGCCCAAATTTTCTTTCTTAACATTATGACAAGTAACAAGTGTAGATTAGAGGTATCAAAGGTCACCATCATGCAATAGAAAATATATTGGTGTTCCGTCAGAGAAAAAAAATATTGATTTTTAGTATCTATCATATCGTACACGGGTGCCCTCCGCAATACTCGCATGGATTACAATCAATAAGGCCATGTAGTGTTTTAGAAATGTAATCCATTCGTTACCATTTGATAGGCATTAGATCCCTTTCTAAAGTTTTCCGATCAGAAATAAAAACTGAAAGAGTACTAAATACATTTATCATCAGGATGGCTGGTTTCAATCCTAGGGTGCGATTTCGATCGCCATTAGTATTGGACTGGCATTGAAAAAAATCTTTTAATACCTTGCTACGTTTGAATATTTTATTAGCTAAAGGTATGACTATTGTTGGCTTTCTCTCCACTGTATGGATCCTTCTCGACAGTGTGATTATGTATTAAGCCATAGTTGAAGCGCGAGCCTTGAAACCTTGACATTGTTCCTCATACTTCACTTCATCTGTCAAGAATAGTTTCTTAGTTCAAATTGTGCCTGAAGTGTTGTAAAGTTGAAATGGCAAGTTGATTGAGATGAACATGAATCCATGGGTAAGTTCAGTATTTGATCAGCAAATGATGACTCATTTTTGCGTACGTTCATAAACTCATTCAAAACTGCAGTATAAGGAGGATTAAAATTTTGAAAAGTAACTTGAAAGTGTGGGTTGTACTAGAATGATTTGGAAGTAAATGTCTTGAAAACTCATCAAACCCATACTTTCTTCACAGCGTGGCCTTTCTATGGAAAAAAAAGTTTTTCCCACGCTGTACGGTTTCGTTGAACAATAATTGTTTTGATAAAGAACCGTGAAAAACTAGGCCATCATTAAGAACTTCAAAAGAAAGGATCTGACATTGAGCACAACCTAAGAAACTGGACCACTAAGAGCTTTTAGTCTCAAGTCACTTCATTCCCCCTGACTTCTTCATCAATAATCTGGGAGCTCTTGACGGGAAGGCTCAAAGCTTGGCTTTGAAAAATGCCTGTTACGTGAGTTATGCGGGTTGCCAAACAATCTACCAAGAAAATCCTATGCCAAGCTGAGGGGATCACTCTCTGATGCTGCAATCAAATAGATGAAAGACGTCAACCTAGCTCACCGAAGTCTCCTACTCAAAATTCAGAACCATTTTGCCAATCCAAACTTATGACGAGCGACGGATTAATTTGCATTTTTCCAAGCTTCAAGCTGTTGAAAGTTGAAGCCTAATTTGTCATTATGACATTCGTTGTAAACATGTCAAAGACTCGAAATGGGGTTCCTATTTTTACCAACGAAATGGTAAAAACACAAACTTCTTTTGTACGGCCTGTGGGCCTCTGAACCTTAATAAATACTCACCCTAATTAATTGGTTAAGTAATTGGAAATATGTTCCGTGGAAATGAGACAGTTTCCCGTCCTTGATTTCGCTAATTCCACACCAAGGTTGCAAAGGAAACGAGTCCAATATGGATAGAATGATGGCAAAACAGCAGGGCCACTTTTGGAAAGCAAGAAGAACTAGTTGGGAACCCAGAGGCCAATCTCCTCATTCGGCCCAAGTTCAACCTAGCATGGCTTAAAACACTGCGCTTCAAAGGAAGCTTTTTATCGACAATGTGAATCCTACTGCAGAGCCTGCATATGTAGTGAGTGCTCCTAGTACCCACCAGCAATGGTGCTGTAGTAGTGTACGCAAGTACGGAAAGTCGAATGAGTGGACCACCACGGCAAACAACTCCAACCACAACAAGACACTTCAACATGGTGTTCTGGTGTTTTTAGTGGCGAGACTTGGGTGGGCTGGTTCTTTGTTAATTATGCTTTAGCTCAGAGGTAGACAAACTAAAAAATATCTCGGAGTATCTTATCAACACGCCACTCCTGTCTGCACTTGGTCCTGACCGACATAAGGCACAGTCTCTTTGGATGTTTTGCCTTAGGATATTTCATATCCTGTGACACTCCACGGTGAGCTCCGATCGAACAAAAAGTCTCTGTTGTGGCCATTCATCGTATGTCCCCAAAACGGTTGTGTTTAGGATTCAGACTTTACAGTACAGGGTGTGGGATAAGTGTTGGGCAATTTGAGCCCTTTAATTCAAATAACTCCATTTTTGCATAGCTTTGAACTTTCGTACAAGCGACCACAAATGGACACCCATTACCAAGCTTTGACATATTTTCACCTTTTTTATCTATCTCAGACCTATCAAAGCTCTATAAAATGTTTGTTATAGTTTCATACGAATAGGGCAAGAATATTAGGTGGAGGTATGGGTAATATTCCAAGCTCAATAGATTGTGCGTGTATTGTTTTGACTTGATTTCGGGGTCAAATAAGGTATGGAAGCATGAGTGTCATGATGAGTCGGGAATTTGCCTTCAAATGAATGAATGATCAAATGTTCTTGGGATTTAGTCAAAAATATAGGACAATTTTCATCCCACGTTAGGCAAGCCAGGTGGTCCACACCAAAATAGGAAGGGCAATGACAAATTGATGGATAAACTTCTTGTGACATGCCATAAACAAAACAAATCTCATCCCGTTGTGTTACCATGAACCCAAACATTTTGCTAATGACATTTAAAGTTAAAAAATCAATGTAAAAAAGATGACAACATCAGCCCTACATCTGGATGGGACTGACTTAGAAAAAAGAGGAAACATTTTCACTAGCCTTACATAACCACTGTCTTTTTATTAATTCAGGTGAGCCATGGTTCTGGATGGCGTAAGCAAGCGAATAATATAAATTCTAGGTACTCCGCCATGCATGTTCAACATATTTCTTTGGCATAATGAAATGATTACTCAATACATTCAAGTTAAAGTAAATCCCTTTTGTCACACTTCCATGGTTTAAAACTGAGGCCTGTTTATTCAATAGGTATTGAGTTGTTCAGTCGTAAATCGCTTCTTATCAAGGAGCTACATGAATACATATAAATCGAGTCTTAAACTGCAGTGATCATCACATCATAGGCATTTCGCCCTATCTTTGTTTCTTTCCAATAGTTTGATTAAGTGTGTTGAATTGGATTTGCATGAGGCAAGTCATATTCCACTTTGACTAATAAACCCCGTCCATAATGAAATGTGCTTCAAAATCATATATAATTCAAAGCTGTCTTCCCATTCAAACCAATTCAACTCATGTCATCCATGGGAATGCTCCATCTTTAGACCAATTTCAACTTAATTGAGCCACGACTCAATTTTGCTTGAATTCTTATTAAAATGTTAAAATTTGAAGATGTTTAAGGAATTTTCTATTTTGCTGCAGTAGTTAGAAGCTGGAGTTAGCAAGAGCCGGCCTTTACTTTTTCATGTTGTTACGTGTTGAATACTCTAGGCTTGTGTTTAACTTTCGTTAGGATTTCATTTGTGCGGCAGTCACATTTATAAATAAGTTTGACGTTATCTGCCACTTTTGTTCACGAGTTTTTTCGTGATATCTATTTTCCATTGAACTGTACCTGCAATTCAGCTTTTCCAGGTCGACAGCAAGTTTACCTATGAACTACCCCTATAGAACTCACCACCTAAGTTGATCAATACCGTCTCTACATCGGATGTAGGACCCTTAAAAAACAGACCTCTGTGATGAGGAGTAGAAATATCTCTCTGGTCTTTCGTTGTCTGTACAATAAATGCTGCCTTTCTACAAATGACTTACCAAAGACTGAAGACCACCAATAGGACATATCCACAGAAACAGATGTTTACGAAACAAAGGCCAATATTACTAATGGATGAACAAAGGAACAAGCATGATGGTTGTGAAGTGATCTGTTTTTTTCCGATAATGACTTCGTGTGAAATGCATCTGAGTTCATTGGCTCCTTATAGAATGTTCTTAGGACGGGACATATTCCATTCCTGTCGAAAGCAACGTTTCAAAATTATGACATTTTTGTATTACTTCTTGAAGTTACGATCCTGCGAAAAACAAATCATGGGGTTGTGGTGTTTAGGCATAGGAGGATAAATTTGACAAGAATTGGCCCGATAATATTTGAAAAGACTAAAATAAAATTGTTCCCTGACATTTTTATCTCGTTATATTGAATTCAGATTTTTTTCTTAAAGCTACAAGAAAGATGTGGAAATAGTGCCGGCCAAATTATACAATCGTCATGTGGCATCTAAAAACAAATTTGGTTGCGCAAAATGCATATTTCATGTTTTTAGGCACATTTTTTATGCATATTTTGTATGCAGCTCCGCCTTATGCGGAGTTACAAAAAAATTACAATATTTTTTCGACATATCGAGAACGTGTAGCAAACAAGACAAGAACCTTCCTCCTATGTAGATGGCGTGGTTTCAAAGCCCGCGCGTCGGAGTTTACTGGTAAGAGAGGCAGTAGAGCTCCCCGGTTTGATTCTTCTCACTGACCCTTGTTAACAAAACTCGAACACCCAACCCCACCCACAAACAAAGAGCCCAGCTGATATTTTACAAGGGCATTGTCTATTGGAAAAATGATATAGCCGACTGCGTTTGCTGCCAAGGTTCACCCCTCCAAATGTAAAATTCTAGTTAAAAACAGTGGGCATGTGACCAAGTTGGGTCATTGACAATGTAGTATTTTTAATGTCAACGCAGCTGACCAATGCTCGTTACTGATTTGAAGGAATGGACTTGGCGGAAGCTAGTGTCCTGTATTTAGACATGGAGTACGGTAGTGGTGGAGTGGAAAGCTCTCTGAAACCTCGCTAAAAGACTGCATCTGATTAGGAGGTAACGCATAGATCTACAAAATCTCGCTAGAAGACGTTCGATCTTCGACCGAGCTTTCCACTCCACTACTGACGTACTCCATGATTTAAAATACTGGGCTCTAAATAGAGGACCCTAACTGAAGCTAACAAGCGGAAACCAAGCTAGATTGAATATAAAAACATCTTGAATTGCTGGGGATTCCATTTCCAGTAGCGTTAAGGAAGTCCTTGAAGAATTACAATGCAATGGAATTTATTTGGCTTTGCCGATAATTATGTTATGTTTACCTGCCATTTGCCCCTTTCGTTGGTTCCAAATTTGTTGTCGCTAACCCCTGCCGGCCATCATATTGTACTTATTTCCCATTTCTCTGAATTTTTTAACTTAAATTTCTAAATATTTTGTCGATTTTTGGCTTATTTTTTGGGCTTTCGCATTTTTGGCCAGGCTTTATGCAAACGATTTTGAGTTGCTTTCTGCATATTGTTGGTTTAAAGCACAACTGTCCGCATAATTTGATCTTTGCATATTTTGATGCATAAAGCTGAGCTTTTAAGGCGATATTTTGGCCGTCTCTAATGACAGCCATGAACAAAGCAGATATTGGCTTTGTTTGATCTGGTTTATCTGCAACCTTCATGTGCAAGTTCAGAGGTTTTTATGTAATTTTTGTGCCCGTACTGACCTCATGTATCTGCAAGTTTTTGCCAGGCCTAGTCATCAATTTCTCAAAAAAGTGCAAGGTGCGACCAGAGGCCACCTTTACACTGAGGAATGGTGTCCGATATATTAACGACCATTCTTCTTTTACCTTACGAGAACATATCATATTGAATCCTGTAAACAGCATATTGAAAACCTTCTTGACCGCAAAACCCACCACTTGATTAGGAGCACATCAATGATATAAATAGCCAGTGTAAATACGCGTAAGTGTTTCTCTCGGCCTTTGGATTCAGTTGTATCAGTTTGGTATTTGATCAAACTTATTCGGATATTCTTTTCGTCAAGTTATTTTTTAATAGTAGTCAAAACGAAGCAATAGTATGAACCTAAAATATCTGCAAGTATTATACAAGCATGACCGAAGTTTGTAGTACATAGAGAACACCAAGGCTTATTATCATTAGTCTCTAATAATCAAATATGCAACGTTCATCTAGAATCTTGCTTGAGCGTACAAAAAACTTTGAAAGCCATCGCAATCCTCTCTCTGTATCACAAGACACAATGTAGTACTGTAAATACGTAATAGAACCACGAAATCCAGGTAATCTAGGGAATTGGCTGGGTTATGACTTATCATTGAAATCGATAATGTCATGCTCTTTGATGCGTTGGTTGGAAAGTAGAAATTTATTGACAATTCTTGACATTTCGTTCAGTCTTTTAGGGGGCTGTGGACTTTAGAGATCATTACCTTGGTCCCACTTTGCGTTCTTTTATATACCGTGACATTCACAGTGCAAATTGTGCCTCACAGGTATATTCAGAATTCCTCCTATGAACATTGCTAATGTCACATCAATGATAAGCATTCAACAAAAAAGTTTTTGCCAAGAAGTTATCCTTTGTGGTCTGTCAACACCACGATAAGATCGAACTGAGCAGTGGGTTGGATTGCAAAAGATTGAATTCCATTTTCTCTTTTTCAGGCCCCACTTTTCCGCCCCCGGCTTGAACCCTCCATCGCATCTGTCAGTTTGATGAATTTGCCCCGTCAAACCGCCGGAGAAGAATGCCTTCTTCTCCCTTCTCCTCCTCTTCCTCCTCCTCGGTTCCAAGTAGGCCCTGATGCCTAGAAATCTGATGAAAATTGGCTCCGTTTGATCGATGAAATGTTCTCGGGGTCTTCAAGTACGTCCGAGGATGTGGCTGTCTTGTGTCTTATGCTCTTCGGACTCTCAGTGTTGGTGGGCGGTCTAATCTATCTACTCTGCCGAATATTTTGCTACGACTTTTGGGCCTCGTGTTGCTCTCGGTTCAAGGAAAAAGTGACACCTTCCCCACCGGGCTCATCCTCCCACAAGATGGAGAAAGGTTCCACTCACAGGAGCTTGGTCCAGAAGATGATGATGAATGCCCAGCATAATGATAAGAACCGTTGGGCTAAGCGGAGGTTGAGTGAGGACTTCCTGGCTGGTCAGGAGGACGATCAGATTATTTATTCTACAGATCCCGTGGTAGCTACCATGCCGAAAAGGGACTCCATATTCAGCCAAACCTTGGCTTTGCCAGACACATATGGACGTCAAAACCCATGGGGAGCTCGGCCCAAAGAGGGGCCCTATTTCTGAAGATCATTCAAATTTAATACTTTTGACAAGTCAGTCATGTTGACAGCCTGATGAACTTTATGAATGATTACGTTATAGGCAGAGTGAAGTGTTGGAGAAAACGTCGATTCTGTGTAAATAAACCAATCAATGGGAACAAAAAAAAAGCTTGGCTCAATTGAGAACACGTCTGGATAGATGGAATTGGCTCAATCTCGACGACGTTTCCTTGCAGTGGGCACGGCCTTCAATCTCCTTTCCCATCAATTTCGAGAATTGTCCCGGTCATCGCCTCGATTCCTGCCAAAGTGGCTCGAAGTGTCGCCAACAAATTGGATTCGTCGACAAGGAATCGTTGAACTCCGCCAGGACCGCGTTGTCTCATTTCGAAAGCAAAAGCAAATTTGATCTTCATCTCCAAGTAGACCCAATCTAGCACGCCACCTCTCTTGGGACCAAACAAGGCGCTCGTGGGGCCATACTTGTAGTGTAGTCCCTCTTGATTGGCCTCAATGGCAGTTTTTGCCGCCTCAAGTACGGTCATCTGATCCCGATAATGCGGGGTCATCTCTCTCCGAAATCCGAATGGAGACAAAAGTACGGTAGCGCAACAATGGACGGTCAAGTACCCGATCATTTGGTAGCCTTGATTGACGGCGCCTTTCAATCCTTTTTGAATGGCCATGGACTCGGGCTCAGAGAAAGGATGGGGTCCGTCATATTCCTGAGAACAAGGGTTGGATACCCTGGATTTAGAGCCCTGTGAATTCAGGGCTAGGGTGTCCAAGGGGAAGTTCCGATTCGGATCGACCCCAAAACAAGTCCGATTTCCTGCAAAGAATGCGTAATGAGATGTTGGTTTGAAGATTCTGGAAATCCCCCGTACTCGATTCGGCATCACCTGTTTGAAATTTTCGTCGGTTCTTTCGCCAGAGCCGATCTACACTGTGAGAATATTCATAACCATCTGGATTGATCACCGGGGCCACGAAAAATGTTACGCGACTGGTGAGGAATTTCAAATTTCCCGCCACTAGGAGCTGAATGAAGTAAATGCAGAATGCGTGGGAAATCCACTCGCGGCCGTGCATCCCACAATCAATCCAGATTGCCTTCTTTTGAGTATGCACAGACGACAAATTTGGAGTCCTTTTGTTGTTGGTGCGCCCGCTTTTTGGCCTTTGAGTCCGGTTGTTGACAACATTCACACCATCTTGAGCAATTTTGAACACTTTGATGGGTCGACCTTCGCCACTTTTCAGAAGAACTTGGTGCGTCAAAGACGGGGATCTCCGCTCCAAATTATCCAAGAACTCGAACATTTCGGTGAGGTTATGACTTTTTCCATGGTCATATCCTTGCACTTGCACTATAACTAATATCATAAAATTCAAGACGAGTCTGTTACACAACATGTTCGTACTATGAGCCGTTCGGTCGATCTACGAACGTAGGTAAATATATCTATCTAGAGGGCATCTATCTATCTATCTATCTACCTGTCGATGGATCAATCCGATGGTTGCCAGAACTAAGCGAAGAGCCAGTCTGGTTTGAACCAGATCGAACTGGCGCTACTTTATTGATATGACTTAACATGTATGTTGGACTCCAATGGACAAGCATTACTGATGTTCATATTTACACGCCTCCGATTTGATGGCAAATGAATTCACAAGTTTGTACCGACCAATCATGTTTTTGGCTTGAGTCTCCGTTCGAGCTCCTTCAGCCAAAGATTTCAAATACTCTTTTCGAGTCGAGAGTCCTTGGTCAAAGTTGAGCTTGGCCAATCGCATTTTGGGCTTGTTCAACTCGAGGAGGAAAACTCCCAATTTTTTGGTCTGACCCTTGTCCATATGATACAGGTATTTGATAATGGATTGACAGAGCTCGACCCTCCTCTCCAAAATTGGCCTGTTAGCAAGTGTTTCCGCCGATTCTCTCACGGTATAAAGGACAGCCAGATGAGATTTGATTTTGACAAGAAAGTGGTTGAATTCGGACAATGATTGGCTCTCGACTTTTTGGATGAAATCCTCACATTGCTTAATATTGGCACGGTCCATGGCCTCATTCTCCCATTCTTTGGCCACTTGGATTTCTCGGTCCTTGGCGTAGTTGGCAGCATATTGTGTCTGGCAGCCCTGGCAAATCCATGTGGTGGCTGGGTTTTGCTGGTCGCGCGGTAAAACTCGATCGAAGCATTTTTGACAAAGAACCGCATGCGAGAATAGACCACCATCACTAATATCTTCGCATCTTGAGCAAGAGCAGTCAAAAAACCATTGCTCTTTTAAAGATCGACGTCGCTCAAGAGGCCCTGCAATGGAAGGATGGGAAGGGACTAAATAAATATTCTGTCAGCTTTATGGGT
Organism: Tigriopus californicus; assembly: GCF_007210705.1. Classification (NCBI taxonomy): domain Eukaryota; kingdom Metazoa; phylum Arthropoda; class Copepoda; order Harpacticoida; family Harpacticidae; genus Tigriopus; species Tigriopus californicus. The sequence continues at coordinate 11,184,253 of NC_081450.1, read as the reverse complement.
TGGGACCAAACTTGCACTCGAATGAACAAGTGGAGTTTGCCAAGGTTTAAAAAGTGTAACTACATGGGACCAACAAAGTTGGACTTTGTTCATTCATTCATGATCTTTGGGATGAAGACTCT
>NC_081450.1:11182210-11184095 GCF_007210705.1 Tigriopus californicus | reverse complement strand
ACTTGCACTCGAATGAACAAGTGGAGTTTGCCAAGGTTTAAAAAGTGTAACTACATGGGACCAACAAAGTTGGACTTTGTTCATTCATTCATGATCTTTGGGATGAAGACTCTCTCTCTTTCACGTGAGAGCCTTGGGTTGCGGTCTTTCTGGTCTTCATAAGATACCCTTTGAGAGATCCCAAAGTAAGACATCAGGAACCTTTCAAGAGCACCCAGCAAATAGCGTGTGGTCAACCTAATGAGAGAAACAATCAGCTTCGACTAACTAGTAAGCCTTCATGGTCAAAAATGGTCATGCCCTGTGCACAACCTTCAACCATTTTTTTCCTTTCTTGGTAATTACAGACTGCTTACCCATGGATCGAGTTGTTTACAGTATTTTGAAAAGGTTGCAGTTTCAATCAAGGGGAGCTTGGTACGATCCTGGCTCTATCAACAATTTTGTCCAACCTCTCCTGCTTCCTGAGAATCAATTTCTGCCAACTAAACAAAGGAAAGTGGTCCTGAAAACCACACACAACGAGCTCGAATGTTGGAAACAAACCAACTAGATATAAAACCAGAACCCATCACCAGCTTAAGTTCAACATTAACTAAAGCAACTGAACCTCTTGTTTACTGCCCTTTTTGACTAGGACAAGATTTGGGGTGTTCCTCGCCACCATCATTCCTCATGTAAATGGTCAATTAGTTTTGGTGCTGAATGGGACCATAAAACCAGTTGAAACTAGGGTGCTTACAAAAGATACGACCTGAACTTGATTGTATTGTCAACGAGGTTGGCCCACATTTTATGGGCTCAGTTCACAGAAGCGCTCATTTTTCTCCAACCAAAGGGGTATTCTTGGCAGCGCAACGGAGCAGGAAACATTTCTATGTTGAGGTCTCAAAGCCAATGTATCGGTAAGCTTCACAAATGTGGATAGATTATTGCTGGTCCAAGATCAAGGGCGGGTTGAACAAGACGGTCTACCTCATTCCCGATAACCTTGAGGTTCTTTGGGCTGAGGGCAGATTTTCCTTCAGATTGAGCAAATGGAAAAAAAGACAAAGAGACGATGACCACTCGCAGACTTCGATGGTTCCGAGTTCTTCACGCAAAGTCAAACAGGATAAAAGACTCTGCCTCCCCCACCACTCACCACTTAAGATATGGTATGGAGGACACACTCTGTAGTACGTATACTGTAGGCGATTCTAAAAGAGTTTGACAAAAGAGATCGATAGAGGCTTCCATTTCTTGGATCGAGGGCAGTTTCCTTGATGGGTTTGTTCCAGTTTGGCTCCAGATTTAAGGGCCATGAGCCATTCATCCGTTCACTTGTTTGTCGACCATGCAAACATGTCAGAAAAGCATTGTATAAATGAGAACTCGAAGGAGGAGACCACCTTGAGAACTGTTTTTGTTCTCATTCAAGTTATTCTTCCAATTCATGATGGGTAGATTTTTCCAATCACTCCTAATGTCTTCGCTTTGGCTCTGCATAACAATTTCAATAACATTTGATGTATTAATCCAATCTGCATATAAGACAAGTCACTCAAAAGGTTGTTGCAATATTTTGAACACTCAACCTTCGCTCTTATTCCACCAAGGGTAAATCTACTTCAGGCCTAAGATTTCTCTCTCAACTTTAATTAATAGGTGCCAGCAAGTTGCAAAAAAATGTCGGAACAAGTGATGTGCGTCTCTCCGTTTGGATGGAGCCAAAATATATTGTTGTCTGAGTGCTGTCAAACCAAACCCCATGTTTATAGCCGTCGTCCGTTCGATTTAGAGGCCCAGAAACCAGCCACCAACTGGCCCAAAGACCCTATGCTACGACTGATGCACTAAAACAAAAGAGTTTTGCGGAGATATCTCTAGGCCTTCTTTCACATGA
>NC_081450.1:11150430-11182177 GCF_007210705.1 Tigriopus californicus | reverse complement strand
GAGGATTTTCCTTCAGATTGAGCAAATAGAAAAAAAGACAAAGAGACGATGACCACTCGCAGACTTCGATGGTTCCGAGTTCTTCACGCAAAGTCAAACAGGATAAAAGACTCTGCCTCCCCCACCACTCACCACTTAAGATATGGTATGGAGGACACACTCTGTAGTACGTATACTGTAGGCGATTCTAAAAGAGTTTGACAAAAGAGATCGATAGAGGCTTCCATTTCTTGGATCGAGGGCAGTTTCCTTGATGGGTTTGTTCCAGTTTGGCTCCAGATTTAAGGGCCATGAGCCATTCATCCGTTCACTTGTTTGTCGACCATGCAAACATGTCAGAAAAGCATTGTATAAATGAGAACTCGAAGGAGGAGACCACCTTGAGAACTGTTTTTGTTCTCATTCAAGTTATTCTTCCAATTCATGATGGGTAGATTTTTCCAATCACTCCTAATGTCTTCGCTTTGGCTCTGCATAACAATTTCAATAACATTTGATGTATTAATCCAATCTGCATATAAGACAAGTCACTCAAAAGGTTGTTGCAATATTTTGAACACTCAACCTTCGCTCTTATTCCACCAAGGGTAAATCTACTTCAGGCCTAAGATTTCTCTCTCAACTTTAATTAATAGGTGCCAGCAAGTTGCAAAAAAATGTCGGAACAAGTGATGTGCGTCTCTCCGTTTGGATGGAGCCAAAATATATTGTTGTCTGAGTGCTGTCAAACCAAACCCCATGTTTATAGCCGTCGTCCGTTCGATTTAGAGGCCCAGAAACCAGCCACCAACTGGCCCAAAGACCCTATGCTACGACTGATGCACTAAAACAAAAGAGTTTTGCGGAGATATCTCTAGGCCTTCTTTCACATGAGGCCTGACTCTCTCATTCTCTTTTGGCGCTTGTCGAGCCAACACTGAAACGAACAGTCGAAAAAAATTGAATATAGTCCACAAAAATGCCACTGGATTTAACGTGGGTAGACTTTTGCCAAAGGCTGTACGTTTGATAAAGACCGATTCTGTCAGGCCTTTCTCCATGGCATGAGTCGCAAATCTGAAAAGCAAGACATTTGCATGTGATGCCTCCTGATCAAACAATCATGATGTACATCTAAGCATGATCTAGGACAAAGACTTCCACCAACCTTATCTTTCATTTGGCACGGTATTGAAGAGAAAAAGCAAGAGTCACATCCCTCCTTGGAAGGGAAAGGGATCTCGCGGTTATACCTTCCAATAAAATTCAGGTTATCTCCAAGAAAAACAGTAACTGTGCGAAGACTCTTGGACTGGAGAGAATTCAATTTTCATCCTGACAGACCTCGACAGTGGCACATTGTGTTCCCAAGTAAATGTGTTCGAACATATTGTTCCAATGAGACCAAGCGTGTTGATAAAAAAAGAAGACTACCCTCCCCTGCCTCCACAACACATTAAATCCAGGAATAGCGCCGAAACGAGTTCCATTTGGGGCCGTTTCATTCATTAGTGCATTAATTCCGTTCCTGTGGGGTGGAAATCAATCGTTTAATCCTTAATGAAGTGCCTACCTTGAAAGGTGTTGATGTAGCTTATGGTCATTTCTTCGCCGGGCTTGATCAAGCGTTGAGCCACCAATTTCACTCGGCTGTCACTTCCGCTTTGAACGTGCTGGACATTGGGTTGGCAGGAGTGAGACATCAAAGCCACTAGCGGATACAGAGCCCGACCATCGCCTCCTTGTGGAGTGGTGAAGCCAAACGAGTTGACCCTCAAGATCCCATAGGCACGTTCCACCCGTTCAGACGGAAACACCCCGGATAAGAATTGGACTATTTCCTCGAGGTATTGGCAATGGGTCGGATCAAGTTTGATGTCTGGGATATGATCCATTAAACGAAGCAACCAATCCCTCTGAATAGGGGCAAGCAAATGAAGATAAGGGAGCGATAGGAGGACGGCGAGGAGAAGTCACATGGGGTCACTTGATTGATAATGGATGGAAAGTAAATGGAAAAGCGAGCTCTTTCGTGTTTATGGGGATTTAAATCGTACTAGAGACTAAAGCCGGGGCTAAGGATGCACTTCCTTGCAATACCATAAAGGGATGCCATTGGCAAAATCTGATTTGGTGCATTATTGTGCTTGGGTGTATCACCTGGCCTTCAAAACAGAAAGCTGTGACCGAGCAATTTCCGACAAATACAAAAAGGACAAATAGACAACCAGCTCAGGCTCATGCCTTGTTTTTGAGCGATGCATTTCACTCAAGTGACCCTGTGCGTTGGATTGTTGTTGTTGTTGTTATTGTCATTGTTTTTGCCATGTTCGGAATTGGTTTCGGCGATGAAATCCAAAAGGCGAATAACCCCCACACTAGCATAAGCTATGGAGGACTGGTTTAAATCTTCCTCGCATTTTGGACCAGAACCTGGTTTCTGGCTGAAAATTGCACACTCGGGTAGGTTTTGATGCAGCGGAACACACTCTTCGGAACACGTGGGAAACCAACACAGTAGACAGGCAAATTTCAAATTTCTGGCTTTCTTCAAGCACACTAGGCACACCGGCTGGCTTTGTGGAGCAATTACAACGGGAAAATCCTCCAGAACCGTTTCTAGAGGTCGGACCTCTCTAGTGGCCACCACAAAACGGCCTACAGTTGAGTTTTCGGCTATAGCGAAAGCACGACAACAGATGGGTTTCTCAACGTAGGAACTGGTTGGTGAGCTGAAACCCAAAGGGAAAAATAACTCAATTTCGTTCACAAGGTGAGTTTATCTTTTTATAGAAGGAAACTCCCCGAAAAGAAAACTTTCAGACTGGTAGAGGTGTAGAGGGGAATCGTTATTTAGTTAAAAAGGTCCTCTGTGTGCGTGAAATTCTTCACACGAGGTGAAAAAAGGGACTTGTCCCGGACACATATGAAGACGGTCAAGTTGAGATATAGAATCCTCACCTCTCAAAATGTCACCTCCTGGTTTTTTGGCACTTTGGTATACCGCGTCTAAGGATTTACAACAAGAGAAACAGGTCTGCTGCTGGAGACATATTTATATGTGGTCCATAAAGAATATACCTAACATGCGTTAAGCACCCTTTATGTGTTGACGCCTATTCTTTCTTATTTCTGCTACCGCTCTGGGTCTTTTGTACATTTGGTTTCTTATGCATAGGGGTACATAGCTACAAAATGGGGTTTTACGGTGCTAGAATCAAAAGATTGAGCCTCACATGGCCAATGAAGTCAGCCATCACATTATCCACACAATCTCCGATAGTTAATGACATGCCCGTTATCATGTTGCTTTTCCGTTTGTGGATAAAGTTAGCGTCTTGAAGTTTCGGGGAACGGAATCGAACCAGGACCCTCTCCCACACGAGATAGCCACTTGCTTTACTTTGTTTGTGCTGCTGTTTGAATCGCTTGGCTACATTTGTTCATTCAAAAGTTCAATGATTTTAAACATTTCGAAAAAAATCAAAAGCGTTATTTGATTGCAATTTTGTTAAGGTAATTTTTGGTGCAGACCAAGAATATGTAATCTTGTGGATTCATAGGTATTCATTTGTCAGATAATGAACTCCAAAGAATAATTGTTGCGCTTTGAGCTCAGGGATCAAGAATGATTCACTTGGGTGTTAAAATGAGCTCAAAGTCTGCTATGGACGCTTAATTTTTGCCAATCTTTGTTCGTGAATTGTTCGAATAGAATGAAGGCCTAAAATGATACCAGCTTATGTTCAGAAGTTGCCATTTTTTATAAGAACGTTCTTTGCAAATATGGAGGACAGGTGCAGGAATATACCCTATTTAACGAGAAAGTTGAACAAAAAGAAAGAGTCTCACTTTTCATACCGCAAGAAGAGCCTTTTAAAATGATCCTGTTACAAAATCTGAGCTTTAGATGAAGTATGCTCATCTATCATTTATTAAAAATATACTTGTCAAGGAACAACATTCTGGGGTATTTTACTAATTTAGACTCTTACGTTTTTGTCCATTTACAAGCGAATCATTTCATAAGAGCCTGATCCACGTTGGCTAGTTTTGTGCGGTGGTAAAGACAAGTATTGATTATCAACTTTCGCCACATCAATTCGACGCAATGCGCCTTAACCAATATCTCATCCCTAACAAGATTGTTACGTGCTTGGAATACAAAAGAACATTTTGATCAGAAAATCGTCTGAAGGGAAGTCACAAACTCGTGCGTTAGCATTTAACCCAAAAGCAAATGCATTAAGTGATCAAACATCGTCAGATTGATTGGTGCATCCCCATGTCTTTTGGTCCATTTCGCCAACCAAAGATACCAGCTTCTTGGGCAACTTCATTGCAATTTGTAACATGTCTAAGCTAGGGCAGTCAACGGGCAGCAAGGTGGCAAACAATTGGGTGAATTCTCCAAATTCCATCCCTTTGACATGCCTCGCACTCTTTGGCCAAAGTACGAAGGTTTCACTCACCAGTCTGGATTCTTTTGACCCTCACTATGAGCTCGAGAGTCCCTCAAGTTTGAATTGGATTTGCCCTCCTCTCCTTTGTGGATCAAGTGACAAGGCTCACTGCAAAAGTAGACACTCTGGATGGATACAGTTGAGCCCTCAGACCCTGGCCAAGACGAGGAACTAGAACATGCGGGATGCTGACAAAATGAAAAATGTCCAATCCTGGACTCGTCGAGGAGGGCACCCGGGGTCACGAGGGCTGTAGGAGACGTCTGAGCTTGGCTTTTCTTTGGATTTGTCCCATCCCTTTGGCAAATGAGGCAATTGGTGCCACATAAAAAACATGGGGAGCATCTTCTCACCATGGGTACTAAATCGTCTCGGTTCTCACGTCTATTGGCTTCTATATGAGTCAGAGCAGAGTCAGCCATGGCCAAGAAGACTGACTGGCTCGCTAGAAAGGTGGAGGAAAAAATGAAAGTTGTTTGGCTTTGAGAACGAGAAATGAGCTTTGGATTGGCGGATTGAGGATCTTGTTGTGGGAGACGTGCAGTCGTTAGGTGAAACACTTCGTTTACTCAACTTTCAAAGGGAACTTAATGCTTCTGTACCCTGCAGTTCCCAAAGACTTTGAGCGATTTTGCCCCTGACATCAAACTTTTCTGCTCAGCAATTCACTTACCTTTTTCTTTTTCTTGACTGACAGGTTCGTCGTTGCTCAAAAAGAGTGTCAGCTTGCTTGTTTCCAACATGCATTGACTTTCTCAGGGTATTCGCTTGTTTACCTCGTGTGCTAAAGAAACTCCAAGAATATATTTAGCATCCACAACATCATTTGGCAAAACTTCATTTTTGAGCTTTCCCGCAGCAGAAAATTGAGGTTGCGTGACAATATATGACCTTAGACCGCAACGCTTCTCTGACAAATAACCAAAAGCGGGAGAAAGTCTGTCCCAAAATGCAACGTGGTTTTTAACCTTTGAAGAGGCCATGCACAGAGTCCTTGAACCTTTCTTCTTTCACTAACCGTAGTAGTAATCGATATTACACAGTCAGTGAAATATGACTGAGGATACTTTAGAAACCAGAGCAAAGGTCTTCTCTACGGCCTTTGCACAAGGCCTATTGGAAGCTATCAGGGCCTTCTATCTGGATGCTACTAAAAGGCAAAAGCTTAAAGGCAACCTCGCCCAAAACGACCATCAAGTGATCAAAATATTAGCCAAAGGTGTTGGTGCCAGCCTCGGGGCGGGGGCGGGGATCCTTTGTGGACTCTTCGGTGCCTTTAGTGGTGTCAAGGTTGGAATGCAAATGGGCGGAACACTGGCCAATATGGTGAATGACAAGCAAAATCACAAAGTCGCCAAACAAATCAATTCAATTTTCGGTGCTCAAATGTCTTTGAACGAAGCTCAAGGGGTTCTCAAAGAGTCATTGAGTGATTCAGCCTTGCAAATATTTCAAAACTTTGAGTGGCAATTTATGGTGGTTTCGACCAAAGAAGGTTGGAGTTTAGCCATGGAAAGATTGGCCTCTGAGGCCGTTTATCGAGTGATTGCTTACTTGAAAGCTAATCACACCGATTTTACATCGGACTCTTTGTTCAAAGGAGTCCTCTATGGCGAGTCTCAAGGCATTCTAAAGCAAGGCCAGTACCTCATTGGCGTGAATGGACAAGATTGGAACACTGACTGCTTCTTTTCCAAACCTCTTGTTTTCTCAAGTCCGGATGTGTCATTCGACGAAAGTTCTGTTAGCATCAAGTTTGATTACGGTTTCCGCCTACCTTTCCAATTTGAACTGAACGACATGGAACATGATCCAGAGGAATACGACAATGTCCTGTACGAATACGTTATAGCCGGGATGAGTGAAGAGCAACGAAATAATTTGAAGTTGGCCATTATTGAGGAGTTAAAGACTACGAATGAGTTGATCCAGGATCTTCATGGCGACGTGGAAACTCTAAGGAACGACGTCCTTGCTGGTCAAGAGAAGATCCAATTCCAACTGAAGGAGATGGGACATGAAAATGCGGTTCAATTTCAGGAAGGAGCCAAAAGGGATGAGATTACGCATAATCTGATTCGCCAACAACAATATGACTTGAAGTCCATTTTACGGAATGTTCATAAGAACCCAGGAGGTGGAGCAATCCATTTGGGAAGACATTGGCCAAGGCTAATGGACGTGTCTCCTTCGATTATATTGAGTGAAAAAGCGTATAACTCGATCGTATCGTCAATCCACTCTAAGCTATCCACAGATAGAATTCTAGTCTTGAATGGAATGAGAGGGATTGGAAAAACCACCGCGTGCAAGTGGTTCGTTGCCCATTCGCATGACAAATACGAGCACATATTATGGATGGACTCAGAACCCACCGTTCTCGAGACCAGCATAAAAGCGTTGGCCGACAAAATGCTGATATCACTCATACTTAACGATGGATCCACAGTGAAGCCCTATTCAAGTCTCTTAGCAGAGGTCTATGAGCAGCTTCAATTGAAGAACTGTCTTTTTATTTTTGCCAATGTGGAAAGCCCCATCGACATCAAAGACTGTCTCAGCCACGAAAAAACTCATTCTTTCATCATCACAACCAAGCATCACAACTGGACCGTTCTAAACGGGAGAAGCGTCTCCAAACTAGAAATTGGCTTACCCTCCGAAAAAGAGACGATTGAGTACATTTGCAAAGAAACTGGCGAGTTAAAGGCTGAAGCCAGGCAGTTGGCGCAAAAGCTAGGTAATCTCCCTTTGGCCATTTGCCAATCCATAAGTGCCATCAAAACATTGAAGATATCGATATCAGATTACTTAGAAGAGTTCCAAGCCGAGGCGGAGAAGATTCTCCAACAGGGTTCGACAGATTCCGTCCTCACCACTTGGTCTTTGTCCGTGAAGCGTCTGAAGGAACAATATGGCCCTGACAGTGACTTGGCCATTCAGATTTTTAATATGATCAGCTTTCTTCATTCTCATGAGATTCAAATCAGCCTCTTCCAAGCTTTGGGACATCGCAAAGTTGAGGTGATGAAATCTCTTGATATGCTGATGTCTTATGCTCTGATATTCTGGAAGATTAAGGGGAAATCGATCACAGTTCATAATCTCATTCAAGAGACGAATAGAATCCAAATAAAGAGGGCAGGAGAGACCCAAAAGTATTTGGAATTGGCAATGAGAGGAATCGATTGCTGCGTTCAAAAGGAATATTTCATGTCACCATATTCTTCTCATCTCAAAGAGGTTTACGCTTTCATCAATGACGACCCAAAATTAGATTCAATGGCTTCAAAGCTAAAAGTGTTTCAAGCTATTCAAGATGGACGCTACAAAGAGGCTCAAGCAGGACAAAATGCACGTTTGACTCAAGCTGGAAAAAATCCCGACGACAAATTGACCATAATTAAAGAGAAGGCGAGTCTATCAAAGATCTCGTGTTACTTCAAGGAACATATGTCCGCCCTAAGAGGGCTCCAAGAGTGCTTTAAATCCCTCAAGGATAATTTTGGAGAACTGGACCGTACCACTCTTGAATTGCAGCTTCTCTTGGGGCTTGAGGAGCTTCATGAGTTCTTAGTAAAGAGGAAGAACTTCAGGGCCAAGAAGACCTTAGAAGGCCTAATCCCCAAGCTCATCAACCACCCAGACTTCGGGATAACCTCACCCTTGACATTGCTCGCCAAGTTCGGCCTGGGTGCAGCAAATCTGATTTATGGTGAAGATTTGGTTGGTTGTAAGTTGCTTCAAGAATTTAATTTAGAACGTCAAGCTTTAAGTGAGTTCAAACCATCTTTGGGCTCGACGATCCCGAAGTCCCAAGATGACATGAGGGAGTGGCTTTCCAAGTGGTACCAATCACTCATCTTCTGGAATCTTTCGGGTATGGATTCAACTCAAATATGTGAGTTTGAGCTTCTTGGCTCCAAACAAGTTATTATCACGAAATACCTTGAAATTTTTGGCGAGCATCCAGATCTTGCGGGATTGAACTTTTTTGAGGTATTGCACGATATCTTCCAAATGCTTCTACCATATGAAGACAAGTACCATGAATGTCTAGAGATCTACGAGATTATTCTCGACCAAAGACAAAAACATCTTGGACCACATCATGAGCAGACCCTCATGGCTGAGGCCGAATTGATCATGTTTCTTGCTCTAAAAGGCAAGAAAAAGGACGCCATTAACATGTTGGAGAAAAACAATATCACGACTTTGATGCATGAAGACAGATTGAATCCCGTGATCCTGCTAAAAGATCTGGCCAGCGTGCAATTGGAGATGGATATTATCAAGAAGCTTGAAATTGTTCAAGGCATCTTGAATAAACAAGAGGAATCGTTGGGCCCAGAACATAACATGTGCAAGTTAACTCTCCAGTATATGAGGTCGTTGGATTCATCCTCAATTAGTGCTGAGGAATATTGTTCCCTATTTTCATGCCCATTTGCAGCCTTTGATTTTGCCGTCATGTCCAACAACTCGAGCCTTTTCCGCTACGTCTTGTCCACTTTCAACCACAAATTTGAAAACTCCTTTCGATTCTTACTTAATCAAATTGCCTCTCAAGGTAACGGGAACCACTGCCAATATTTTTTGGAACATCTCAAGTCTCGTTGCAGTTCCAATGACATTACGGCAATATTGAACAATTTGGAATTGGTGGGAAACCCCCCATTAGTCCAAGCCATCCTGAGCAGAAGAGATATAGAAATGGACCGACTACTTATCTCGAACGGTGCCAATCTAGAGTTTACCAATAACACAGGATGGCGTCCATTGCATTTTGCAGTGCTGAGAGAACGAGAGGATGTGGTGGAACTGTTATTGACAAAGGGTTGTCAAATGACAACCAGAACGAACCAGGGGAACAATTGCCTGAATGTGGCCGCTAAAAAGAACCAGGGTACCAAAGTGGTGGAGTTGGTCATAAAGAAGGCAAAGGAAACCGTCTCATTGGAGAGGTTGGGAAAATTCATCAACGATCGTAATGAAATTGGGGATACCCCACTCTTGACAGCGGCCCTCTATGGCAAGCTTCCCCTTGTCAAAATATTCCAACTTAATGCAGGAGATATTTTTGCAGTAAATAACAAGGCTTGGGGCATTATGCATTGTGCAGCCCTTCAATCGAGTTATGAAATGGTGGAATTTGGATTAGAAAATGAAATGGACATTAATGCAGTAGGGTCTGAAGGACGAAGACCCATCGAACTTGCAGCCTCAACCTCAAATGTTGAATTCGTTGAGTTTCTAAAAAGGAAAGGTGCAGATTTTTGGACCTCGTCTTCGAGTGTTCTACAAAAAAGCTTGACGAATACAAATAATCCTGAGGTGTTCCCATTTCTACTGAAGGCGCTGAAGCTCAAATTTGAAAATCAGGAGGATGAGTTCCAAGCTCACGTGAGTCAACGAGATAAAGACGGCGATACTCCGCTTATGATGGCCTCATATCTGAAGAAAAATGAATTTGCCAATATAATGATCAAGCAATATTCCGTGGATCATCAGGTCCAAAACTTGAAAGGACAAACAGTGTTCCATTGGGCGGCGTCTTCCGGCAATTTGGACATGATTGCGTTGCTAAACGAGGATCTTCAAATGAGACCACAAGAACAAGACTTTCAGGGTCATGATGCTCTGTCAACTGCGATAAATTTCGATCAGACTGAATTTGCTGTTCGCCTACTCGATATTTACACTATTGAGGACTTGCTGATCGCCTCAAATGATGGCCAAACTTGTTTGCATTTGTCTTGCATCCGATTCAATAGTCAGATGGTGGAGGTTATTTTGAAAAAGTTCCATTCGGACAATGGTGATGACTCTCGTGAACAATTGGTTCAGTTTATACACATAGGGGACATCAATGGCTTTAATTCCCTCCACTATGCAGTTCACGGAGGCAATTCTAGAGTTCAAGAAATACTGATTTGCCATGGAGCTGATAAAGCATATCAAAACTGGAGCGGTCTTCATTGGGCGGCTCTTTTGGATGATGTAGACCAGATCAACAAGATAATGGAAGAAAGTCCATCTCAATTGGAAGTCAAGACCCTCGATTTAAAGACGCCATTGGTGATAGCTCTTCAACTCGGGAATATTTCTGCAGTCACCCGTCTCAGCGAATTGGGATCTGATTGGACCACAAAATCAAACACTCATGAAACTGCCCTTCACGCTTCTGTTCGTTCCAGGAAGGTCAAAGTGGTTCAGCTTTGTTGGAATAAGATCCAAAAATTCGCTCAAGCCAAATCAATCCTGGACTTTCCGTCCGAAAATGGGACCACGCCCTTCCTCTTGGCTGTAAAGCTGAAGGAGGTCGATATCATGGGTTTCCTACAACAACAAGGTTGCAACCTTTTTGCCAGAGACAAATCTGATGTAGGAGCCATGGGACATGCCATGAACATGACACCTCGCGTGGAAGAACTGACTCAATGGCTTTTGGATCATGGTTTCAAACCTTTGGAGACGAAAACTAATCTGGTCACAGCCATTTTTAACTTGTCAGCTTTGGACACACCGAAGAAAAAAGTCAGAAGCAAAACGTGCGTTTTGACATGAGCTTAAATTCTTGAATATTCAGAGGTATTTTGCTCTGGTACGTGATGCGCTCGTTTGATAACGCTTCAAGAGCTTTGGGCATTTAGAAAAAGAAATGAAAACACTTTGTTCACAAGAAGACAAAGTTGGAGTATCACAGATAAAGCATAAAAGTACTTTAAAGCACAACAATTGCATTTGGACCGGCTTTCATTTCCTCTCCAGTTGATTCTTCATCTGCTTGACGATCCCGGGTTTCGGCACTTCAGGCACACCATTGCTAGCTGGAATTGTACTTCCATTTGAAATTCCAGTGGGAGACTTGATAACATATATCTTCTCGCCTCGAATACTTTGTCTTTTAAGCCGTCTAGCCATTTGTTCCTCGGTTTCCGAGCGAACTAATTCTCGAGGCTTCGTGATGTGATCGAAGCATATTTTCTTGTTCTTCCAGTCGTACCAAAGTCCAATGGCGCTCAAGACCGTAACGACCAGAACAAAGATCCATGGAGCAACAAATCCAAATTGCCAAAGGCTGTCCCATGGGTGCAAGCAAATATGTTTGAGATTAGTTCGGCAAGGGACAGCTGATTCGTTGTAGTAGAGATCAACTGGATCGATCCGAGCCGCGTAGCAACATGGATCCGTACATGTTAAGTAGCTTAGACCGCAATCGCACTCTTCGTCGCCTTCCACAAGCCCGTTTCCGCATAATGAATAATCCTCGGGTTCATATTCAGGGATTTGCTTCAAGCAGTTCTTCCGAGGATTGCCTAATGTTTTGGTAAGCGTTTCATAGATCTTGTCCCTGGAACAGTCCGAGAAGTCTCTTTTTAGATTCGAAGACCCTGACTCCGACATGATGTAGTCAGAAGTGCAATGTATGTCTTCGTCATGCGGGGATCCAAAATTGTGCCCAATCTCATGGGCAAACGTCACGGAAGAATCAGGAATGTTGGCTTGAACCTGGAAGAGATGAATCAAATCTGATGAATAGAACAGAAACTTAACTTGGCTTGTTCTTCGTTCGTTACTCCGTACCCCATGATTCAGAAGAGTAGTGAAGCCCGTGTTCCACGTGTTATGACAAATTGTTCCACGCCAAGCTAATCCTTGAACACCAGCTGGGAAATCTCGATACGTAAACACATGGGCCAGACAGAAATCTGAAAAATCCATCTTGGAGAACTCTCTGAGGTAGCCATGCTGAGTTTGATTGCACTCCGTGCAAAAGTCAAATAAGATGCGGACTTCCTTCACGCGAAAGTAGAGCGAGTTGAAGCGGTCTCTCAATACGGTGGATTGGTAAATATCATTGAGGCGTTGGACCAGGTCTTTGACTAGAAACGTCACGTTGGCCATGTCTCTATGGTAGTGATTGTACAGAGGCTCATCCACGGCGATAAGAAGCTCACAAGCTTGATCTCGATTCCCTGAGCGCTTGAACCGAGGATGCGATAGCGAGGTTAATAGCTTTGGTAGGAGCACAGTATTTGAACCCTTTGCACTGAATTCACTGAACAAGGGATTTAGGTCATAGTCAAGGAGGGCACAAGAACACGCTAAAACGGCCAAGTTCCAAGCCAAGATTGTGACAAGAGCATCATTGATCAACGTATTTTTTCTTGCCATATTGCCTCTCGTTCTGTTTTGTTGGGTTATGCTCGGTCCCGAATGGCAATTCTCGTTATCTTAAATGTAGAGTTAGGCCATCGCCCACGTTACTACATTAGCTTAGCTTGCTATAGTATAGCAAAAAATGTGGTCGGTGTCAAAATTCAATCGAGAACACCAGGTGGGTCGTGTCAATCACAATTACCTAAATGGTCTACTATTCCATCTACACCTAATGTCAAGATCATTATCACATGTGAATGTGGGCGCCCCTCCCATCAAGAACTGTAGCAGAGGAATTTGATGAATGATTCAATTTTGTGACAAGCATCACTAACATAGTGTCACACTGGATGAGGCACGTTGAAAACTTGTGGCTTATTCATTTGCCAATCAGAACTTGTTTTTAACAACACAAAAATGCTTCTTGCCTCCGTCTTCACTCAGAGTGCTCCCTCCGTTTTTGCTCCTGGTTAGCTGAAAAAATATCATCCTGTTTCTGCAAAATCTTTGTCACACAGTCACATCTTGAACCCAGACCTTTGTCTAGAGGAATCAGAGTACAGGTATTGAACCCGTAAGAAGTAACAAATTTTGCTCTCTTTGGCCGGGGGATAACGATCAAACAAACGCACTGCACCTTCACCGAGTCAACGAAGAGAAGTACCTTACATTCGTCACCAACTCCAAGGGTGAATAAAGTTTACCAAAAGGAGCCAACCCGCTTTAGAAGGGCGGGCAAAAGCTAGAGCTTGCCATCAGCTGACTTGGATGTGAGAGGAGAGCACTTTTTCTCCCGGGCCAAAAGTGGAGAGCCTCGGCCTACTTGTCTCCGGCGCTTGGTGAGAGCCTGGCCAGGCCTCTATCCATGCACTCTATGTAATAACTGTCTTCTATTAGAAGATGGTGCTAGGTTGGGATGGAGAAGATGCTAAAGTTGCGTGATGAAAAAAACGGAAAACTTTGATCTTGAAGGTGCTTTGGTTTTTTGCATACATTTTTCAATCAAAGACATTCGATCATGGCCAAGGTTCAGGCAAAGTTTGACATCAATCATCCAAATTGCTTCTTCATAGAAGAGGATATCTTGGGGGAGGTTTTAGACCTAACGCACGCTAAAACCCCTACATCTTTAGTGATCATATAGCTCTTGTGCGTCTTATCTTGACGGTCTAGGTTCGGGGAATGCAGTTGATAAAATAACCGCAGTAAAAGGGCATTGATGAAAAACCTATTAAAACGGCTAAACAAATTAAGATGAAATTCAGGAAGTGCGTGCCAGAAACTTAAACGCCAAACGGTTTTAGATGAGGACGAATTAAGATCCTCTTGGACCATCAGCAAACTGTTTTTAATTACTACAAAATACGCATTTGGTTACCATATTTAACCATGGAGTCATTTTTCCCCCAACTAAGAAAAAAAAACCTTACCGAGAAGGTTTTAAGCTTGCAGCTATTGTTTGTTGAGGCAGAAACATTCCTTGTCCTTGTTGAAGATCCCATTGTTTAAGACTTAATGAATTCCATTTTATCTTAGATTTGCTTTCGATGAAATACATTTTGAGATTATGCGCTAACGAAAGATAGCCTTAACCATTGTGCAAAGAGAACCACTGTTCGTTTATACCATTCCGTTTTAAACCTCAGACTGAGACCCGTTCATTCATATACGTTTCAGCATTGGAGCAATGGAAAACCTTTATTGATTCAATGTCAATGCATTGTCAACGTCTGAGTGGAACAATTTATGTTTAATCCACTTTTTCCACCACAATGGAAACAGCAGAAGCGGGAGACCCTTGGTCCGGGTCCCATAAATCATGGTCTTGATCAGTTTCTCCACTAGATGAGGTGGAAGAGCCTTGTCGGTTCAATTTCACTTTGGCAGTGGCAATAATATTCTTCTTGGTCGCTGGATCAGGTGGGGACAATGGGATTCGAGAAACATGGACACCCTTGGTCATAAATTGGGCCAACTTCTGATGCATCTCGCCCAATTCATTTTGCTGTGAATGATAGAGCTTAAGAAGATCCCGTAACTCTTCGGAAGCTTCAGCCTCTTTTTGCTCCAACTTCAATTCCTGGGAACAACAAACACTTTATGAAAGTAGCCAAGATACTTCAAGCAACTCAAACACTCTTCATGACATTTCTGGCTCTGGAATCGATATTATTGAGTGAAAAACAAAACGCCTGTCCAATTTGTATAACCATTCTTTTTGCTAACGAGCATAGGATCCCTCATCTGATCACATGAATAGGTCCACGACATTGAGCAAAGATTACCGGTTTACTGTCAGCTCATCGTTGTTATTCCGAAAAGACCTCCATTGTAGTTGTTGAGAGCTCATTGTTAGTGCAATAATCTTAGACGTAAGAGGTTTGTTTGAGGTGGCTAGTGTTTTTTCCGACTTCCACTCTGTCTCTTTCTCTTTTTTTCAATACCAAC
Organism: Tigriopus californicus; assembly: GCF_007210705.1. Lineage (NCBI taxonomy): Eukaryota > Metazoa > Arthropoda > Copepoda > Harpacticoida > Harpacticidae > Tigriopus > Tigriopus californicus. The sequence continues at coordinate 11,167,124 of NC_081450.1, read as the reverse complement.
CTTGGACAGCGTCTGCTCATTAGAAACTTTCAGGGTCTCTAATTCGGTCCGTTCCCTCAGTAATTGAGTCTTCTTCTCCACTAATTTGGTATTATTCCGGATGGCCTCCGTTAGCGCTTGCTTGTCTCGTTTTATCTGCTCCTGGAACAAGAGGAAGTGAATAGGAATATGAGTAAACATGATATGGAGCCGCGCTCTTAGGGCCTGTCTTGCCCAATGGGTCCCATGGAAGAGGGCGAGACATTAGATACCTTGCCTGAATGTGATATGATTCATGGTTTGTTTTCTTTTTACTGAAGGTCTGAGGCGACCTCCCTCAAAGCCATAGGAGGGCATTTTGGTCAATATCAGAATAAATGAATGGCGACGTTGAAATTGCAAGATTCTTGTGACAAATTTTAGGAGACTTGCCAAGCGAGACTGATAATGCTTTACTGTTTCTATTATGAGATTTTTGATGAACGTGACAAACGTTAACTATTACAGGGATAGTCATTATAACGAAAGCAAGTGGAACGTATGAAATAGATCATTTGTACATTGAAGCAAACATCTCTCCCATTAGCATTACACGTATTACACTACTGCTGAGGCGATCTTTTGAAGGCTCATACCTTTGAGTTAAGGCTTAGAGGTTACCCAGAATGAGCATCCGCTCAACACTTTGGCGAGTGTATTTTCATACCGGTTAACGTCCAAGCGCCTAACTCCAAGGTACGTGCTTTAAAAAAACACACGTTTGGTCAAGTTATGTTCGTCAAGAATAATTGAAACCGATTTGGAAGGCTGGAATCAAATAAAGTTCATTTCTACTTGTACCTGGATGAACCAGGTTGGTAAAAGCACATGTCGGTTGGGTCTTTTCCAGGTTTGAGTTCGCTAACATGTTGAAGGATCATGAGGAAATAGTAACTAAAGATCAGGTGAATTGTGAAGGCAAACAGGCGAATCAATGCCAAGACTAAAGTAACTTTTTCACCCCTCAAACCCTAGCAACCCAAACCCAGGAATACCCAGTGTCCATGTCAATGGTTAGGTAAACTTTAATTTTTTTGATTTGGGGTCAGTATCAAATCCACGTTTGTAAGCATGCTATTCTCATCGCCCTCAGTATCGATGTTCATAAGCAATATCAATTTTAGACTTCATCGTTAGCATTCTTGCGACATTACGTCTTGGAACTCGCTTTAGATTGGTTTTAAAGCAAATGCTTGGAGAATCTCATTGCACGACATCTTTAATTGGTGTTTCGCATGACTACGTGCAGTGCTAGGATGCCATTGTTTGTTCGTCATCTCCTGAATTCCATCAAAGGGACAAGATCCTTTACGAAAGAATTATCCTCACTCGATCGTTCATCTTTGTGTAGGAAACAAACCTGTTCTTGTTCAATTTCTCGATATCGTCCCCATTCTTGTCTCTTGGCACCTTCTCGCATCTCCTCCAATGTGCGATTGGTTGAAAACTCTTCAATATCCTCCATGGAGATCCCGGTTCCAAATCTCTTGGCCATTTCTGCCGAGCACTGAGTGTTCAATAATTGGATTTGCTTGGCCAAGGTTTTGCATTCCTCTTGAAGGTTGAGGTACTCCTGCTTTTCCTCCCTACGGATCAAAAAGAGATGGCAATAATATAATCATGGTTCCACCGAATTTGAATGTTATCCCGCGGTTCTTCACTTGAATTTCTTTTTAAAGGAGCCTCGTTCCAATTTGAGCTCCTCACTCTTAGATTGAAGCTGTTGCCAATGTTGCCATGGATACACCAGTAAAGCATCGCTTTTTTCCTCAGGGTTGCCGGAGGGATGATCCGCAGGGCCTGAGACCATGACAGCTGAGGGTGAGTTGGCTTGATCGTACTCATCTTGGGGAAGAATCAATTGGCTTTTTCTCAATCCCACGACCACCTTCAGTTGGTTGATTTGGGCTTGCTTACGAGTCTGCAATGATCGCCTTTTTGAGAATCACGAGAGGGGAAATTTGGTCCCCCCGTTCGTTCTGAGGACTAACCCGGAATGAGTGAAGTGTAGATTTGCCCTCTTGGAACATGGTGTTCTTGTAATTCTGCCTCGATTGCAACCTCGATAAGGTTGTCTCCATCTTTTTCATGACTTTCTCTTGGCTTCTGATGGCCGATTCAACCAAATCCCTGGGAAAGACACAGGTTTGAGTCTAGCCAACTATTGACATAAGAGATTGTCATAGTATACTTGGGGCACGTGTGCACGTACCTACGCCTTCTCATGTCCAGAACAAACTCCAAAGCCTTGGGGTCCAAGTTATGAGGATGAGTTTGGTCCTCGGTAATTGACTCCTCTCTAAACAGATCGGGTTTGATCATTTCCACTTCTTCATTCGAGTTGGGACAAAGATAGCGCTCATCTTTGTCTTTGGGGAGCTTGAGATATTTGGCCTTGACGTGGAACAATTTGGTCAAGTGCTCCACGTGACGATTGTCGGAGAGCTCGTAAGTAACTTTGTCGTAGATAAGCTTCAGCAGTTCCACATATTTGTCGAGGTTTTGTCGGATCTGATCCAATTCAAGTTCTTTGGAGTTGATCTGGGTGAAATATGTACTTTTATTAAGAGAGGAAGAGATCTGATGGTGCAAATCTGGAGGAAATTAGTAACTTGAAAAGATGCAGTATTACTTTGGCAGCATTCAAATCCAATGCCTTCTGGACTTTTTCCACGTTTTCGAGTAATGTATTTTCCTCTTTCTCGGAAGATGTGATTATTTGAAGTTCCTCATACATTGAGATGGCCACAATTTCCGCATATTTCACTTGAACATCAATCTTCTTCTTGGAAGAAATTAATTCAAGGAGCTCCTCGTCAAATCGATCAATCAGGGAATTCATCTTGGCGATCAGTTGGTCCTGATGGAAAACCCATCTGAATATCGGCGAAATGGAAAAGTAAAATATTTGAGTTGTGGAAACTTAAAGTGACAAAATTGTATATCATTCATCTTTCTGATCTGAAGTCTTAAGAACCAAGGCCTCTGTCTCAACGTGAAAGAATAGAGATAATGAAAAGACCATGAAAATGAGGTGTACAGTTTAAGTATTTCAAAAATCATGAAACAAAGAGCATGGTCACTTCGATGTGAATTATTAAGATCTTGACGGTGTAATAACGCACTCAATGGTATCCTACATATATGAGCCCTCTGCATCTAAACTGATGCTAATTATGCCTTGAACATGAAGGTTCTTCGTTAACCAAGGGTGCAACCATACTTCGTTCTATTTCATCAAAAGAGAAACAAGACCAATAATCATTGTATTATTCAGCCTTCGAAATCGAAACTCATGTTTTTGAGTTGAAAGGGGACGACAAAGAAGACCGTCCTTGATTGAAGTTGAAACGATGTTCAAAGTTTGACTGCGTAATTACCTCTGTTCCAAAATGTATTGAATCTCCTCTTCCTCTTTTGACATGTTCCAAGAGAGATCCTGACAATTTTCATCACCCTCTTCGTCATCTTCGCGAATGTCGTCTTGAGCCATCTCTGTCAAGCTTGACATTTTCACTTCCTTTTCCGAAACCAGCCTGCGCAATTTACAGCGAATGGATTTTTGACTATGACATGAATGTTGCGGCTGAGGTAGGGATCTAGTCCGAAAGGAGGAAATATGTCTTACTTAGCTAATGATTTGGCACTAGAAATCGCGCCAATCCCTCCTAATGGTAGGATGGATCCTCGACGCTCGAGCTTGGACTTGGAACCACCCTTGGACGAGGTTGTCGAGTTTTGAACACCTTGGTCGATCCTGGATTCTTCATCACGTACAAGCTCGGCCTTGATGGCCAAAATTTCCACCTCGTCAATCTATTGCAACCGTAAAAATAGCTTATTTCGAGTGAATACTTATATGTGTCAAGATTATATACTTCCTCCTGACGTTTGTGCCGTATTTGGTCTATTTCTGAACAAATCTTCACCTGAAAAGGGTCTCTTTCGATCTCTTCGTGTCTCAGTTGTGGGACTCGGGGAAAAGGCTGTCTTCTCCTTGGCACCAATTTCTCTTGAATTTCAATCAACTCCTCTTTCAATGTTTCGAACTGTTGGATGAGCTTTGATTTTCTCTCCTTTATCTTTGCAACGCGGGCATTGAAGTTCTCTTTGATTTCCCGGATCTACAAATCAGAGCCCAAAATAAGCGCTTGTACGTAGTACGTACCCGACAATGTGGATTGAATTGGGGACTGTGTTAGATTAGCTCTCCGATTGAAATAAGGTACTGACAGAAAGTGTTGATGCTCTTTGCCAAGGACTCAATTCGGTATGAACGCATTGATGAGGGTACCTTCATCAGTAAAGTGACGATTCTCTTCCTTTGTGCATCCTCTTTGACGGGGTGCTCATCTTCGTATAATGGACTGGTCTTTCGTATAAATTGGCCCAAGTTTGGATGGGCCTCCTTGATTTCTTGGACTTGGTCAGGATGGTCTGGGTCATCCAAGGGTTTACGAGCTAATAATTCCTCCCACTGGAAATGAAAAGAGACGCTTTTGTTTCGAGGGGAACACTGACAAAATCTTTTTGTTCTTTGTGAGAGAAATCTTTGACGAACATGCTTGAGTCTGGCCTTCTTTTTGTTTTGTCTCTCCTCTTGTCTCTGTAATGCTTTTAGGATCCTTCCATCCAAAAGTTTGCGGTCCAATGGCTGCTTAAGAGTGTTGAAGGCGTTCATTGAGACCATTAATTGTGTTGGTGAGTTGGAACATTGTATAAGAGCTTGCTCTTCAGAGTTGAGTTCCACGTCACTGTCGTTATCGTCATCCATTTCATCGGTTGAGCCTGATGAGACTGAGGAGGGTTGATAATCCTCAGTGGTTAAGGTGGTTGATCTGAGAGATCCCAATGCGAATGACAACAACAAAATCATTAACAAACGCTTCGATTAGCGTTGCTCTCCATGATCGATTCGTCTTACCTAGAGTCCAATTTCCCCTTGGACCTATCTTGGACCAATCTCGAGAACATATCCGTCTCCAGAGAGATGTTGTCATCCTTGACGATTCGAAATGATTTCAACTCAATATTCTCCCTAAACCAAAATAACGTCAATTGGAAAAAAAACTTGGGGACTCCAAAGCCCGAGCTCACCTGATTCCTTTTACGATTCGTCTGGGTTGTGCAATGTCATCAAGAAATGCCGTTTTAATCCTCTGGAGAATCCGTTCATTACCTTCTTGTTCCATGAGTGACTGTTCGCGAATTTCATCCAAAACAGCGCGGTTCTCGGCTTCAATCTCCGTGTAAGTAAAATCAGTCAACTGGAACTCACTCAACGGAAACTGGAACCGCTCCGGCAATTGCTCATTCCTGGAAAATAATGAAACTGGCGATTCTATATATACCATTTTCTCTCTTTGACATGTCCTCAACAAAGCTAAGAGGAGGAGTGTTGGTGTCATACAAATCAGGATAATGTCAGACCATGTACAAAAGTCGAGACATCGGGGAGAATTTGAGTTATTTCTTCCAACGAGTATTCTTGCGCTATGGTTGGCCCAGGTGTAATTTTGGGTATAACATTCCAGCTCGAGGGTTTGGTTCGACAACATAATTCATGTCTGGCGAAGGCTGTTCCTTTTGTAGACCGGTGTCAGTTCCATGGTCCTTGGGGACTCCAAATAAAGTAACCTTCTTGTTCATGTTCCTTGTCGTGAATACATTTCGGTCGGTCATTGCTGTGATGGCCAAGCGCATTTGATCATGACCCGAGAAAAGACCCTTGTGGAAAGTGTGACCTTACTCTACATACATTCTTGATCCGCACCGGGTCTTATGAAAAGAAATGGTGGCCTTTCAGTCCAAAACTCATTTTATTCTTGGGGTATTGAAAACGAATAAATGCTGATTTTCAATGGAAGAAACGACAACATTGGTTGGCATTCCACAAAAAAAAAATATGGCTTTTATACTTAAAGAAAGGTTTGCTGTTATTGGTGTCGAATTTCTTCCTACTGCACCTTTTGGAATTGGTAGAACTGGTGGCAGTACTTCAGACTAGCTATCAGATTTGGAATGCATGCAAGAACCTGATTGTCGGATCAAAAAAACTTACTTGCTCCACCAGGTGGGCCTTTGACTGGAGAGAGCGAGTTAGTGCACATTCGACTATGCATGCCAGCCCCCTTCTCAATTACAGGTTTTTGAAAAGAACTCGAGGATGGATTGGGTAAATAAAGTACAATGGAAAAGCATAAACAAGAGTCCCACAAGGCTCTCCAATTTCTTGGCCTTTTTCCGCCTCATTTGTCTGCACACGATAGGCCATGTTTGGTTTATAAATCCAATCCATTCAGGCAGCGACTTCTGTTTTCTAGTGAACAGACTCGTTAGGGAAGAGTACTTTGGGCATGGAACCAATTGATTGGGATCGTGGAAAATTTGAGACAACATGGAACCGCGACAATGCCACGGACTTAGACGCAAGAAAGCCAATAAACTTGATTAATGGCTCTTGCCTAGAAATAACAACTCCTACTCGGAAAGGACCCGGGAAGAATGTGGTACGTGGTTAACTGTCAAGTGGCAGCACTTTATACCCTTTAAAAACCCAAGGTGAGAAAGAGGCCAATGTTCAGGATTTCATATCAGTTTGAGATATTCTCAACTTTTCAAACAAGGGCTTCAAAAAAGTTGGTCCCATGCTTGGATGCATGCAACCTTACCAGCGAGCATCAAATTTGCTCACTACGACGACTGTTTTCTAACAAGATGCCTCCGAGTTTTGAGGACTCAGACTTCTAAACAGGATGGAATAAGATGTCAAACAAATGGAGGGGGGTGTATCTTATGGAAAAGAAGGACGAGCTCAAATGCCTTGAGTTACGTTCCCAATTGTACATTTCTAGTGAGCACAGAAGTTTTTTTTTCTTCAAGGAAGTCCAACTCAGTCATGGTAATGCTTTGAGAGCTCCAATGACAAGGCATATTCTGTGATGTTCTCACATAGCAGACAGAGATAAGTACTCCTTAAAGCGAGAAGTCAGGAGGGAATACAACTTTAAAACGAAGATGAATGTGTTGTTGTTATGTTGTTGTGGTATTACGGAAGCTTTTCATGGATTGTTTGAGATTGTTCCGTTTGGAACGGAAAATGGAACATGCTTTGAGAGCATCCTGTTATGGCTTTGGACCGCGATCTAATTGGAAGTGCCAAATATTTTTTGTCATTTCTAACGCTGTGCGCCCGTTGTATTTTGGCCTCTTGCTTTGGATGTTAATGTGGCCAAAACATCCATTTTCCCTTTCCAATCGTAGGGTTCCTCAATGCGTGGATATTTTTTGGCCGTGATCTTTGGTTCTACTTTCGCTTTTTGGTGATCTGGCCGCCTGCTTGGCAATCCTGCTCGCCCTCACTTTCCGCACCAAAAAACATTCCAATTAGCAGGATCCTTTCAGATGTGGTCAATGGAACTCGGTTGATTAAAACACTTTTTGTGCCATAATAATGGCCGACGAAAGACGTGCGCTCGCTTGGATCGGTTTTCTTCCAATGGATGTGCTTGCGGAATCGACCGACATGCTTAAATAAAAAGTGCTCCCATGGACAGCATATGTCAGAAAGAACGTCAATCTGGCAAATTAATCTTGTCCTTTCTTGTTTTTTCATCCCGATCGGATCTCAAGTGAGTTTTGGTGGCCTAGGATCTGCTTGACTTTGCCCTTCAACATCACATGAAAATTGTCTTTTTCTACGATGTTAAAAGCTTCTATTCCCTTTGGTGTTGAGAGTAACATAAAAAGGAAGAGTAACGATTTGGGGGGGCCTTCATCTTCTATACGAAGAAAGCTCCTTCAGTTCCGCCTAAGTCTTAATTGACCAAGAGCCCATTTGCGTCATGATCACAGACATGAACATACGGACCAACTCCGTTATTGGCTTTGCTCAAAACTCGAGCTCCAGCTATCAGCTTCAGGCAATGCGTATGAAGCCAACACTGTAACCATAGGTTCGGATTCCTTCAATTTAGCAACTCATGTCGAGACTGCTTAGGTTTGACTTTGGGAGCGAAGAATTGTTAAAGGTGATGACAAGCTAAAAGAGTTAGGGCCTCGTTGGTTATCAATGAATTGGTGGGCCAAGATCGAAGAAGAACCTTATTTGGAATTGCTGTCCAAGTGTTTACAGCATGGAGAGGGGAAAGAGGAGGAGTGGAAGAAGAAGAAGAAGAAGAAGAAGAAGAAGAAGAAGGAGGAGGAGGAGGAGGAGGAGGAGGATAGAGAAAGAGAAGCAACGCTCAAGGACCATCATGGGCCATCCCACATTTGGAACCTCTCTTTCTTTTCGGCGTTGGAACAGTTCCAAATTACCTGAATCTGCTTCCATTGTCCAGCTTTTACGATCATTGAAAGAGAGAAAGACTTACTGCCATTTACGAGGGTCCTGGGTCCTTGAGTACGTAACACCACCTTTTCCTGTGAAGCTACGGATGGAGCCTAAATAAGAGAGAGATCCGTTCCAATTGGGAAACCAATTGGTGACTACCTCTCCGAGTTATCGTCCGACAGAAGAGAAGACCATTTAGCTCTTCAGTATATTCTTGAGGAAGTTATCATCCAAGTGAGCACCAATTTTGGCCGAAACCTTACTCTGAAGAGTTTGGGACTGTCCTTATTTTTATCATTACGTTTTTTGCCTGTTTGAGTCATTTCGTAATATGCAACAACGTGTAAAGTTAAAGCACTATGGTTTTTCCTTGGCAGGTTTCTATTTCAATACTTTTGTCCCGTACCCTCAGGGGTAAAAACACTGGAAGTAAATATTTTTCGTAAAATTACTTTAGTTTACTTTATCACAATCAAAATAGAAGGAAGAACAACGTAGTAGATAGTGCAATTCCATAATTCAAGGCATATCCCCATTTTGATTCGCCTCCCCGAAACTTTTAAATCAACTTTCCTAAAAGCTTATAAGTTATACCTTAAGTTAATAGTCGCTTACTAGAGGGGCAGGTCAGAGATTGTTGCAGCTCCCCCTTGTGAAAACGTACGCCAAAAAATCGTTTTTCGTCCGAACTTGTCTTGTGTGGAATCTCCTATCACTCACAATGAGTGAAGGCCTGCACTTCATTGAAATTCTATGCATCATTTTTTTTTTATTGCGAGAATGTTTTTCCTCATGGGATCGTTACATTTATTTTGATTAATGTCTTGTTCTCCCACTCTGGGTTCCTGGAGTGCCGTTCGAGGCGATGATCGACTAGAGTACATGGGGTGGGTGGGGTGTTTGGTGGGGAGACCTGGGACCGAACCCATGAACCCGAGTATAGCTCGGCCGCGCGTTAACCAACTGCGCTACACCGTCTCCTTTTTATTCTCCATTTTATTCTATGTTCATGGCCAATACTCTGTTTCCATTCTTTGGGTGGTCTGAGTGGCATACACAATAAACAAAAAAAAATTGGTCGAAAAGCAAAATGTATTACCAACAAGTATAATTTCAACACTCTCTCGTGTAACTTGATGCCTAAAGATGAAGGCCCCTCATATACCATCGTTAAACATCAAAAGATTCAGTTAGTTTCTGACGCTATCTCAAACGCGATGATCAAGGGCTCAAAATGAGCAAACGCTAATTCCAATTTGCTGAATCCGAGATTCATGATTTTCTTGGATATGCAAAAGACTTCCGCTTCTTTTTCATCATGATGTCTATTTCGTGTTGATGAACATTTAAGTGGAGCTAGGTTTCAAGAAAATATATCAAAGCGTTCGTACGTTGCAAATTGATTCTTCAGAAAGAGGTGAATTTTCCATCCTAAGCAGAACCAGAAAAATCTTTTTTCTTCTTTATGGATGTTGTGAGTGTCCAGGAAACTAGAACAAGCTCCATTGTCCCTTTGAGTAGTTTCGATTTCGATTTCCGAGCCCATTTTTAGTTACTTATGGTTGCCTTTTTGTTGTGGATCCATTCACGAATCTATTAGTACATTGGAGAGAGGAGGGCCTCTGAGGTCGAAGAGGGTATTAACCCGCTTGATGCAATTAAGATGAGTAAGATATCACCCATTTCTACCCATGGTTACGTGCGGTTTTGTACAACCTCGTATACAACTCGACAGCTCGGACATCTTAATCAGGGATTAATTCTTGCTTGATCTTCTTGAGTTCACCGGTTCCATTAATGTACTCACTTTTGGACTATTTTGTCAACCAACACATCAAAGTTGTTTGCTATCGCTAAGTCATAGATGTTAAATTGGCCGCCTTGAGGTCGCGTGAGAAAGGACCGATTGCTGGGATTCGATGGAAAAATAATACCAGTACAAGAGAAGGAGTCGACCGGAACAACTTAATCCAATGCATTAAGATCTTATCTTACTCGACTTGTTCCACTCTTAATTACGCTATGTACTTGCAATCCAATGCGGTTCTTTAAGAGACTGTTAAAACGCGATTCTTTCAAACACAATTGCAGTAATCATTTTTCAATGCAATTAAGATCATCAAGTATATTGGATGAATAAAACTTTTGCTGCCTAAAAAGGATTGAATGATGCACTTGTGTCAAAAGACAAAGTTTGGCAATAAGATTTGCTTCAGAAATCATGATTCTTTCGTAACTCTCTTACAAGGCTTCAGTGACTTCATATTTAAACTCTTAGCAGGATATCTAAATGTGTTCAAGTGCCAAAATATTACAAATATAGCAATTTTGCTCGGGTTCTTCTTTCTAGGTCAGTTGTTAAATGGATTTAGCATGCTCAGATAGCACCATGTGAAGTAACGGAAATTCAAGGAAAAATGTAATTGCGACACCCAGATTTTGGGCATTTTTTGAAGGGAGATACTAGACAAACCTGACAGCAATTCGCCCCGAGATTCAATTCAATTTTCAACTGTATGATAAAGCTGCGTTACGAAACTCAAAAAATGTCCTTTTTGGTGCACCGTACCACGGACTTCTAGAAATATGGACTGCAAACGGAAGCAAAAATATCCTATCTCCTAAACCGCTCATCTTATTCCAAATAAGCACTTCATACGACCACAAGATCATGTTGAATAGATGAAATCAGCCAAGATTGAGCCTAAACCTATGCTTACGGAACTCAGGAGACATGTTCAAAGTTATGTAGTAAACACTACATAAAATTTGAATTTTCTGCCTGCTCTTGGTCAGCTGCATAAGCTTTTGACAACATAACTTTGAAACGATCGACTTTGCATGTAAATGATACAAAATTGACGTACCGTTAATTGAAGAGATCTACTTCATTATTTGAGATCTTATTTTACTACTTTAATTCGAAAAGTGGCTCAGAGTGGCTATGACCAAGAGCAGGCCGATTTGCCGGGAAGCTCGTTAGCAGTCCATATTTCTAGAAGTCCGTGACCGTACTAATATCTCGGCTCAATATCAAAGTACTGTTTGCTTGGAGAAGCCTACAAATAGGAACAATTTAAAAATATGCGTGGTGTAGGTTGGTCTATAGTTTTGCTCCATAGAATCTGATGTCAGCTGCTTCTTTTCCATTACTTCTCACGGTAAATAGTCACAGAACATGGCTCGGCTAAAGGATCCTCGAAAACCGGTTTGAATGTGTCTTTCAACGGTGCTCAACCTGATATCCCTACGAACGATAACAACTGAGTTATGGTGAAGGCTTAATGCTTGGCAACTTATATGGTCGATAACAAGTGAGTTTATTTCGTGCTTAGCAATTGAGGCTACCTCTGTCACAAGATCAGATGTAATCGCTTTTTTTATTTATTGGGCGGAATACCCCTGTGACTCGCAAGTCATTTCAAGCCTGAAGACAAGTTTGGCAAAATCGCCCTTTTCTCGAATTATCTCAGAAGGTTATCAAGTCGGTCCGATTCATCGAAACGCGAGGCCATGGATCATGAATACTCTAGTTGGATTTGGTGGTTGATGGTTGGTGCCCTGGTACAACAATGGCCAGTCTAGGTTTCATGTAAATGAAACCAACCACCGTCCAATGCATGTAAGAGAAAGAAATGGTCCTCCCTGCACTTTGCACAAGACCCAAATTCATCATGAGGCTCATGGAACAAAAAGAGCGCTAGAGGAAGACGAGAAAGAAAAGAAGTACGATACGGGCGAGAAGAAAGAGCAGACCGACAACTGACTGTACAATATGTGAAGGGCCTCTTTGACAACGACGGCACATTACAACATACTCGACAACCGCTCTCAGCCTTCCCTACTCCTCATGAGCAGAGCTCCGAAAGCTCATGGCATTTCCCTCTCCGGAAGGTTTCTTCTCAGTCTTCTTGTTCCACAACTGCGGTGGAACAACGGAGGGCCACCCGGCAAAGCGCGGTTCATTGGTGTGCTGCATTGGCGAGAGACTCGGGAGTTCATGAGCCTGATGAAGAGCCGAGTAGTTAACTCATGAGACTTGGCCCAATCACTTGATTCGTTTCTAACCCTATCGGCGCCAATAGTGACCATGATCTGCCTACTTCTGTATTGAAGAAAGGCGAAAGAGGCATTTCTCGAGGTGCAATGGTTTCAAAGGTCCCAATGAAGTAAGCCTCTCTCATGGTGTGATGGTGATTGGTGTTTTCTTCGTCTCCTGAGATTAAGTTTGTCTTCTTCATCCACCACTCTTCTCTTTTGAGAGGTCATGAAGCAAGCTAGCTGCCTGCTTAATGCATTCGTTTGAAACTCTTATTTGAAACTCTAACTATATGGTCGGAAAATATCAGTGGAAGCTCGACTTCTTCTTTTTCATCATCATCGCCGTCTATGACTCTGTGGCTATCCTCGTCAATGCTTAACGGAGAAGTAGAACAAGCAAAGTCAACAATAACTCATTGAAGGATGAAAGAGGAGCTTAGAAAGAGGAAGATTCAATCCTTGGGGAACAAAAGACTCTGGTGGTAGACTTCCACCTTTCAAAGGCTGAAACCCAGTTTTTGGGTTGTAAGGAAAAAAAACCAACCAACCACCCATTCGCCATGACATCCCTTCCCAATTTGCTATTGTCATCTTGCTCACTGGCTTTGGCTTGTCTGCTCCTTCTGCTGAACTTGTCCCCAGCCACCAATGCCGCGAACAACGCGTATTCAGAGCATCGTCACCCGGTCATCCAGCAATTGCAGAGAAGTCCACCTTTGAACATTACAGCCGTGACTGGAATATCCGTTGATCTTCGATGCAAGGTCAAGCTCCACGAGTGCGGGAACTTTTACAGTATTGAGTGGTACCGTCACTTGCCAGGGAATGTCAATGAGCGGGTATATGTCTATAGACACCATTCTGGCAATGCAAAGTCTGAAGGGAGTTGGGAGAACCGAGCTCGGCATGTGTACAATGCCAAACGACATGCCATGCGAGTGAGCCTCTACCCGACCCAATTGCAGGATGAGGCCTTTTATAGTTGTGAGATTACGTATGAGGTGGACGGTCCGTGGTTCAACGACACCTGTTTGACCCCTCAAGTGACCCGATTGAAGGTGTTGGGCAAGCCAAAGTTTCTTGCCATCGCCTTGGAGAATGGGACCAACGTGGATGAGCACACTGTGATAGGGCCTTACAACGAAGGCTCACTATTGGTCTTGAGATGTAGTGCCGGGGGAGGCAGGCCAATCCCAGAGGTAAATATTGATAGTCTAGCTGCTTTTCCATGGGCCGCATGTTGTCAGGACAACCTAAGAGAGTACTTAAGTCCTATGTCCGTTCCATGTGTCTCACAGGACCATATGCAGAAGAGACCCAAGTTGCTCTCATGGGCTTGTTAATTTATGGCCATGCATGTCAAAGTGGTACTCAAGAGTCTTTTCTCCCTGACTTCTTTATCTGACCAGTTTACGATCCAACGGCCTGATTGTTCCACATTTTTTCCAGGTGACCTGGTGGAATGGCACCCAAGAGATCTCCAATTCTTGGCATTGGCGCGTGGAACACGAGAACGGGACGGGAAATGCAAAGAGCGAAATCAATGTTATGCTGAACCGCTTCAATCAAGGTCGGAGGCTTGTGTGCTCAGCGAACAGTTCGGCCTTGGATCAAGCCATGAGGACATCGGTGGTTGTCGATATGAATTTGGCACCCGAGACCCTCACCATGGTGCCTCCCACAGGGCCAATCGTGGAAGGTGGCCGGGTCACCGTCACTTGCATCGCCCGGGGTGCCAAACCCGCGGCATACATTTACTGGAACTCGGAGCCAGAACTGGATCTTAATGATATGCACGAGGAGATCTCACAAACGGGTCAAACCTTTGAGACGCTGAATCGACTCTCTTTTCCAGCAGAGCGCAAACTAACGAGCTTATCGTGCTTTGCCTCCAACAGCGTTCTGGACGACAAGAAGGGCTTGCATCTAAAGCAAGACACCACGATTAATGTCAAATTTGCACCGGAAATTGAGAGCCGATCCTCTGTCAATCTGCTCGAGTCTGTCCATGGAGAGGAGATCTCACTCGTATGTAGATATCATGCCAATCCTATGTTAGGAACTAAAGTGACCTGGTTCTTGAACGGCGAGCCCATTGACTATGAACTTCGGGGTTTCGCACATGAAAGTGAAGATAATTCAGTGCTCAAAATCACGGAAGTGGACAAAAGTGCCCAAGGATCTTACAGTTGCTCGGCTCGGAACGAAATTGGCCATTCCAAACGAGTGGAACAAGCCACAGTTCTAGTCGAGGAAAAGCCACAAGTTGTGCTGACAGTAGAGCCAGATCACCCTGTAAGTGAGCTCTTAAACGCCAACGTCACGTTGAAATGCCAATCCGAACGGGGTGAACAATTTCTCGCCGTGAAATGGTATTTGGATGGCGAGCTACTCAAGCATGTGGAGAGGCCTTTGGAGTGTTTTGTCAACGAAACCAATGAAGTGATCGAAACAGCCGACAACACCAAGTGTCAAATGGATCCTTCCAAGATCATTCTGGTCAATGTTCGACGCACTTTCCACGGGAACTACTCCTGTCGTGGACGAAATCGTGCGGGTTGGGGTGGAATGTCCTCGGCTCGGCAACTCCAAGTCATGTATCCTCCAACTGGAGCACGAATGACTCAAAAGCCCTCTATTGTGATTAAAGGACGTCCATTTCAAGTAAGTACTTATATGAGGGTAGGCAGGGTTTCTTTCCCTTGTAATTGGATGGCTTCGCTCACAATGCTCTCAAAGGTCGAATTATTCTCCGGAAACGTGATCACATGCGGCACAAATGCAGCGAGCACCGCCGAAATGTGCATTTTCAGGTTATGCACTTGGAATGTGTACGCATGCACGCTTTCGTTAATTCGAGTCAAAGTTCCGGAACGTTACAGCTCAATGACGAGTCGTGATCTCGAGAATAAACTTATTTAAGTGGATCCAATTCCTGTGAGCCTTTGTGAGTGAAACACTCTCACATGGACTTTTTGATTGACATATTGGAATCTCTGTTGGAGCTAAATTTAAAGTTTCGAACAAGTCATGTTTATCTCTAATGACAAGACAGACACCCAGCAGTCGCTCCTGACGTTACGGGAATCTATCGTCCTTTAATCTCGTTATTTACCTCACGTTCATTTGTTCCAGTTGAGTTGCGTTCCCGTGGATCCTGGTTTTCCATCAGCCGATCGAGTGAAATGGTACCATAATGGACAAGAAATCAAAGGACAGGAAGGATTCCTGATTGGAATCAAAGAAGCCAAGGCCCACTCGGCAGGAAATTACACTTGCAAGCCCTTCAACCAAGTGGGTATCGCGGCTGAGGTGGACATCAAAGAAGCTAGTGCCAATATCGAGGTCCACATCGCACCCAAGTTCCTTCGCAATTTGAAACCCATCACTGGTAAGTAACCACTCGATCCTTGAACTTCAAAGCTCACTCATTCACATGACCAGGGTTAGAAAATTGGATACATGGATACTAATACACTGTCCGTATCAGCATTTTGCATATACAGTGCATACTGTACATGAGGAACCTAAATTTGTTCGCTTTGCTACTCACATTAAGCTAAGATTATTTGAATCTTGAATGCAGTGGATAATGGCAGACGTGGGGGAATTCGCAGCCTGTCTGAAGGGTTTAGTTTTGCTTAGGTGCACATAATTCTTGGTTCCGAAAAAGCCCCTCAAAATGTACTAGAGAAAACAGTGGAGAAGGTCTCGTAACAAAAGAGTGCACAAAGGAAATAGGACATTTAACCGGAGGGTAGCCAAACTTCGAGCCTCCTTCTGAACCTGAAGGCTTTCTCAGTTGTTTTGCCTTGGAAACTCGAAGAATATTACCCTAAATCAGAACATGTGATGAACGATAACAAAATCAAGGAAAAGTGCCCCAAGCAAGCTCGCAAGGCATAAAATAAGAGACTGCCTCCAGCCAGGCGCTATTCTTGTCAATCTAGACAAAAAAACGCCACCGTCTCACACACACATTTATAGAAATACGATATGCATGCATTCCACAACAACTGAAACTTCTAGGAGCCGAACCTACGTCGTTTGCAATAACGGGAAAACCCGCCAAAAGATTGAGCGGTTTCATACACGCAATCTCGACGGTGCCATTTTATTGAAGAATGAACGCTTTTCGACCTCGTGGTGGTGGGTTTGGTGTTTGTTCGTGGCTGCTAAAAAGTGACTTTAAGAGCCCTTACTGTCAAACGAAATAAGTCATCCATATTTTTTTCATTTGAATTGCTGCTTATGCGACCACGGCACACATACAGTTGAAGAACATGTTCCAAAGCTATAGGAT
>NC_081450.1:11078243-11150390 GCF_007210705.1 Tigriopus californicus | reverse complement strand
GCTGCTAAAAAGTGACTTTAAGAGCCCTTACTGTCAAACGAAATAAGTCATCCATATTTTTTTCATTTGAATTGCTGCTTATGCGACCACGGCACACATACAGTTGAAGAACATGTTCCAAAGCTATTATAGGCAACTGCTAGACCTACGCATGTCATGTTTCAGGTGCTCCAATTGATAAACGCTACCTTCGGTTGGTTTGTGAGGTGGAATGCGATCCTCATTGCTCCATTGTATGGTTCCATAATAATAAGCCCATTCCCGACAATGCCACCCACTTCCAAGTCAGGTTCCACACCCATGCCCCGAATCCTTCAACAAACACACTCCTCAAAGTGGAATCCATCCTCGAAACAGATTTCCGAAAGTGGCCACCAGATGGCATTTTGCGACCCGCACGTGACAACGGGAATTTCAGCTGTCGCTCTAGTCCTAACGAGGTTGGAGCAGGCGTGGCAAGTCACACCCAATTCAGAGTGCACTTCCCTCCAAGAAACATCACTTTAACTCCTAGGTAAAGAACAGTAATTACTTGTTGCTTGATTATCATCAACTGGATATGAATTTATGGGATCTGTAGATGACCAGGTTTTGCTTTATCGACTCATCTCGGGTCAAATTTTAGCGTTGTTCCAATTTGTTTGTCCAAAGGCAAGATAAACATTGGTATAATGCGTTAAAGTTGTGAGATAACTTTTCATGGTCTTTTTAGCCTTGCCAGGGGTGTGCTCGTCTAACTTTTGCTGGACCACGAGCAACCATGAATGGCCAAAGGAGAAGTTAATTTCGTGTGTTTGCCCCTCGTTTCCAGAAATCAAATCATCTCCGAGGGAACTCACCCTTCGACTCTTCAGTGCCAATCCGATGCCTTTCCCCCGGCAAAGTTCTTCTGGACATTTCGTGGCGACAGTGGAGACGTTCGAACACGAGCAGGACCAATCCTGGATTTCAGACATCCAATCACTCGAGATCAGGTATGCATTGCCACGAAAAGCAAATATGTATGGGGATGATCCAAGGGTTGATATTAGCCATCCCTTGGGCGGGGAATAGAAACAAGTGGGGGAGGGGGTCAAAGTGCTTGCTGCTATAAATAGAGCGCGCATTAATATGTTTCCACGTGGAGACCTTGTAATGTGACATGCCAAGAGATGGGAGAGAGATTACCTTCTGACTAATGTTCCTATAACTCACCCTCCTGGCTCTCCAATAGGAACACAAATGGAACATGAGACTTCTCCCGAAATTTGTGATAAAACCTGGTGGTCCTCAAGTGTAGGGTTTCTTGGTCGTGAGCTCCAATAATTAATCATGTGGTCGGGTAAAGAGGGGAGAGACTTTGTCCCCATTTGGGGAAGAAATAATTCCCTTATTGCAATCTTCCGTGGCAAAACGCGTGCCAAGTTGGGGTGGGATGGATTGTGCCATATTTTTTCAATTGGTTTCATGGCGATGGGGAGTCAAAGAAGTTCCCTTATTTCCGGTCCCTTTTATGCAACTCTTAAATTGTCAAACCTTGAAGTGTTTTCATGACTGTTCAATTCAAATGAGGATGGGGGAAATAAGAGTGACAGATAAATAGATGTTGGTGCGACTTGAATTTTTAAGCCAGCCTGCCAAACGGCTTTAGCTTAGACGGAAATTTCAATTCTCCTGTACTTTACAACGGAATTACATTTTTGTTTGACGTTATTTGATTGATCTGCGCTCAATAACCCACAATACCACTCTACAAACTAACAACATTGCATCTCAAAGGAATTGAGCCCCGTTCAAATGCTTGAAAGAGTGCCGACTGTTTTCTTTTCTTTCATCAGGCTGGATATTACACGTGTGTGGCAGTCAATGACATGGGGAAGCTGAACGATACTGTGAAAATCGATGTCATTTATCGGCCCACTTGTCGTCTGCGTAAAGACATCACAGACAACGGCCAACTCATCACGCTTAAGTGCATGGTCCAGTCATATCCTTCCAACGTGACCTACTATTGGTACTACGAGGACGTGCCCATTCCTCACGCCAATGCCGACCATTACACAGTGCCCAATGGAGCCTTGGGTTCCTACGCGTGTTCGGCACAGAATATGGCGGGTATGTGCGAGCGAATAGGGATCAAAGTGGGAGACCCTGCCGCACTCCTCGTGGCGGAGAGTGACTACACGATAGTGGCCTTTGGTGTGGGAGTGGTGGTCGTGCTTTTCATTGTGATCCTGGTCGGCATCCTGGTGTGTCGTCACCACTCCGTGGGCAAATACCCGCTCCAGAGGTCCCGCACGAATGGCGAGGTGAACCACCAAATAGTGCCAAATGACAGTAAAGGTGGAGTTGAACCTCCAGGAAATGGCGTCAGCATGTTCACCACAACAAAAACTCACTTAGTGCCCAACCACGTGACTTTTGCCACCGTGAATTCACCCAGTTCCTCAGGGTCACGTCGGGGTTCTAGACTCTCAAATGGCCATTCCGTGAATGGCAACAGCAATATTGGAACCTTGACCAAGACGAGAAAGCTAATCGACCCGAAGAGTCCCACCATAGAGGTCCAGTTCGACGAGATTCAATCTGAATCGGCGGCGGGACTTCTTAATGGTCTTTCTCGGACTTGAGAATTGCGTAACGTGCGTGCTCCTCGGGAACTCTGGCTAGTGTGACAGAAGGTCGTTCAGACAAAGCAGGCAACATCCTCTACTTCCACAATATTAAGCAATTGCTCAAACTAACCAGTTGCCAAAGACTGTCCAAGGATCCATGAAATCCAAACTATTTACCGGCTAGACTTTTGAGAGACATTGTGGCAATACGTTGTTGTTAGTAAGGAATGGACCGTGTCCTGTGGCCACCCTGCGACTCCTCAATGCTCCTTTTTGTTGTCCATAATTCATATGTCAGAAATATTCAGTTCAGTAAATGCAAATGACGTCATGCAATGGAAGATGCATGCATGGGGAGTTTCAAACTAATTATCGAGATGTTCTCTCAATGACTATAATTAAATGACAAAATATAGAGTTACGTTTTATGCAGAAAATGGAATCTCGCAATGCGATTGGGCAAGGAGGGAAAAGTTGGCTAGGTGCTTATTAAAAATGGTGAACTTTTAACTGCTTTCCGATTTTGATACAGTGTTGAGTTTCTTTTTCCGCCGTGATGTCAAGGAGAGGTAAAATATCCATTCCAATAAGAGCCAACAAAAGTAACACCAAATAAAATCGATAATGAACCGATGTATCCCTTTCGAAACTTTTACCTACTCCTTTGAAAACTTCATGCCGAAAAACGAAAGTTTGCCCTACACAGAAGGACGTTCGCTTGTAGACGTTGTTAGAAAGAACCAAATGTAGCTTATTAGCTCTGAATGGGACGATTCACATATGTTTCTAGGGAAGAAATCTATGCAAAGAGATTCCTACCTGACCAGAAGTGCCTTGAACTGATTCTTCAGATTGGCCAAGTTCCGCTGAATAAAGATTTTCTTTTCTTCGATGGATCTGGATTTGCTATCTTGAAAATCTTGAAGCCGTTCTTGTTCCAAAGATGGATGGTTGGGATCGTCTAGGTCTTGAATCTTTTTTGTGGAAACGACCTACAAGTATTCACACACAATGAAAATGTCCGCTCATCAATCTCCTTTTGGAGCTGAGCCCCGGGTAAGATAGAAAAAGATATATTCACAACGAGCAAAAGATAGGTCGAGAAGAAACTACATATTCAATTAGCTGATGGTCAGGAAATGTCACAAGTCTCCCTATGGTCGAACATCATTTTATACACAGGTTTTAAGGATTGGTTGCTTTCTAGCTTCCTTCGGTTTCCATCTGTGGAATGATTGCGAGAAGAGTGGGAAACTCACTATTCATATACTGAGACTTACTGCAGACTCTCTGGCCCTGAACTCTCTCCGTCTGTCCAAGAAGAACGATCTTGCCTAAGAAACAAAACCATTAGAGTTGCGGTCGGTTGTCTCGAACCTGAACTTACTTTCAGCCTTGGCCCTTTTTTAATCCTTGCTCTCTAGAGTTTCATAATCTGCTTTAATCTCACATCCAAAAGACCTGCCAAACCAACTCTCATTTATGAGAGACAGGAAGACGTCGAATCTAGCCAAACGAGATGAGAGCGGTGATGATAAAATTGGAACTTGGAAAGCAATGCCATCGAAGGGATCGAATCTGCATCTTTAGTCCGAAGCTTATACTTTAGAGGATGTTTTAACCCTTGTGCTTTTTAGTTGGTTTGACTCGTGGTTTTTACTCTTATCATTAGACCAATTTGGCTCCCAATTCATTCTGAACATACATTTCTTAAGCTCATCATGGCTAAATTACATATCCTCTCTTAGCCCTTTGATACACGATCATTCAATACCATTTTACTCAGGGCTCTCGTCAAAGCTGAGCAGCAGCAATATCTGGCTAATACGGTATAAGACTTTCAACTAGTCCAATCATCTCATCCTCACCTTTTCATCGGTTATCCCGGATGTTAAGGCCGCCTCTCCCCACGAGATTCTCAGTTTCTCTTGAGGGTTCCGTTGGCTCAGCTTGATTTTCTCTCGTCTTCTCATGGCATCAATAGCCTCATTGAATTCAGATTCTAATCTCATGACCATCAGACCCCCGTCGTCAGCGCAAATGGCCAATACATGGCCTTGTGCAAATTCCATGGGAAAAATCCCGTTGATCCGACCATTCGTGGGCTCGAAGAGAGAGAGAGTCCAAAAATTGTCCAAATTCCACGCCAGAGGGTCACCATGGCCAAGGTTGTAAGCTCGAAAAACTCCATCGTCGTAGCCGAGGAATAGATACTGGTCATTTAGCCTGAAATGGAAGAGCTGAAGAGCTTAGAAGACTCGTTCCGTGGTTTGAGGATTGATGGTATTGAGCCTTTGTTACGCACCATAACGTAACACTCTTGATGGACGCCTCGAGTGAATCCTGGCGAAGGCTATTTTCTTTCTTTCGATGTGGAACGAGAAGCTTTTTGAGCTCCTTCAAAGCTGCGGTTCCACCCGATTCATTAGCCTCGCATTGATAAATGTGAAGTTCCTGCTGATATTGGGAAATTTGGCAGAAAATCAAGAGAAAATTGCTACTCGACAAACTCTGAGCATAAATGATGGAAATCGGCAAGAGCCCAGATTCCTGTTGTTGAGGCTGAAAATCGTGTATTTTCCTCATGGGTGGATTGAGGTCTTCGAAAGAGGTTGCTTCCGAGCTACAAGCTGTAAGGTAGCTTTCGTCGCCATCGAAATGGCAAACAATGCCACTTTTCAAAATCAGTATCCCATGATAAGCCTACAAGAGAGACGTTTTGAGGTTGGAGTGCACAAAAGTTGTACATTATCTAGGTCGAGTGAAATTACCCTTTTAAGAGTTTCGTTCCATTCAAAAGCTATTGGAACATCATTGGTGTTGATAAATTTGATGGGAATCAGATCCACGGAGCAATCCCGATGGCTTTTAGTGTACTTGAAAAAAAACATGGTTCGGTCCTTCCCCAAAGTGCACACCACGGGATGATATTTAGAGACACAAGATGTCAAGACCCGCCCCTTGTGCGGCTTCTTAGCAATCATCAACTGGAACCTGAAGTGTACGAGGGATATGCATTGGAAAAACTGTGATTTAGGTCAAACAGATTGAGACTCTTATTTCTAACCTCACACTAAGAGCCTTTGTCACTCGATAGAGCGTTCCACCTTTCCGTGGTTCATTCTCCGTTTCCACTAAGAATAAGCGGATTACACCATCATCATAACCGATCAAAACTTGCATTCCAGAGGGGTCCAGCTAATATGAAAAACAAGCAACCCTGAGTTTTACAGTAAAATGCCATTCAATAATTTCTATCACTTTTGAATTCACCGTTGTTAGCCCGAATTTATTTTTTTGGGGGCAGATTGTCTCGGCTTACACTCGTGGCTGCCTTTCTAGAAGGATCGCATGCAAAGTAGTCTGTTGTTCGACACCAAAATTGTGGCAAATTCCATGGAGACACTTGAATATGGGGGAAATAAGATATCTGCCACACAATGAAATTCATTTTCCGACTTTCAGTTATCAATTTCCTCTGTGACTGTATTGTATTTTAAACAGGTATTAGTTTGATATCTGCACCTTTCTTTTTTCTTATTTTCATGTTAAAAGGTATTTTGATTGGATTTTCTGATTTTTTTTCTCGTAATGTACCACAATAATTTTTTCGTGGTTTATGTTTAAACTCATCTTCCTGTAATTGATTTGGCATTCAATCAATATGATGGCTTTAAAACCATGCTTCAATTCACTTTTTTGAAACTCTTTTGTTTTAGGATGAGCCAGATTTTCAGTAAGTACTCCTAAAATAATCGTTTTCTAAAACGAGGTGGAATCAATCCGAATCCCATGCACAAGTCAAGTCAGTTTACATTTTGATGGACCAATACAAAAAAAACAAGAAAATCTGGCTTCATGTAACTGATCATGTAACTGATACGTGATGCTCAAGATATTCAAGTTCAGCACATTATTACAATGCTAAACCGTTAGCCTCAAGTTTTGTTTAGGCCAGGGTTTTAAAATAACTATGGAAATAACTTAGCGAACTGAATGCCAAATTATTTTAATACTTACAGCACATTTTCTTTATACTTACTTCAAGAGGAAGCCAGGTGACCGTAGACACTCCTGATGAATATTGTGTCGAGTTGACCATGGTCTTCCGATTGAGATCATAGATGCAGCATTTACCATCGCTTCCTCCGCTCATCAGCAACGAGTTGAAGGAGGATCCACCCACGGCCATAACTTGTGAGGCGTGGCATTTGAAAATACGGCTAGGCTTTTGCATGGATAACGAGAAAGATAGATCCACCCGCCAAATGCTTCCTCGAGCATCCTTTATCAAAAGAAGGGAATTAAGGTTCAAAATAATCATGCTAGCAAACAGTTTTCCATAAGCAATGTTGTCCCTGACATCTGTTTTGGATTGGCCAAAGGCAATGTCGACAATTGAGACAGTAATTAGGACTTTTCCTTTTCATGTCAATGGCAGACTCATCAATATGGACTAAACATGAATGGAACATCCACCCCAAAACCGTGATCAAAAGGTTTATCAGTGTTGATGATGAATATTGAAGGTATTACAAACTAACTTGAATACCTGGACAAACCAATAATTTTGATCCTCGTTGGGAAATTTTCCTTTGACTATGGATTGCAAATTGGCTCCGGATTCCACCTCAATCTCATACATTGGATCAATGTGAAATTGTCAAAGATTTTGGAAAGAGTCACCAACATCTAGTTCCAAGTCAGAGTCATAAATAGAACCCAAATCCCACACGCGAATCATTCCATCGGAACCTGTTACAAAGGTAAGGTTACGTGACGAAATTTTTTAAACTTCCGTGAGATAAAAAGAAGAAAAAAAAAATGGCTTACCAATCGAGACCAATTCGCCCTCACCAACGACTAAGTGGTTAATGGATCCTTCGTGGCATTTGCTTCCATCCTTCCTTGAGATTTCCACTTGGACATATCTATCCTTCCATAAGAGCAAATTGCCCCAATGAGTGGAGGACACGATTTTACCGGAGGCACCATAGACAATAATGGATTCAATCGTGGTAAAATCCACAGACACAAATGATCCTTGATCCATAAACAAGCGTTTGGGTAATACTTTTTCGTCTTCTTTGGATCCATTTCCGGTTTTGGGAGTATCTTCCAATTTCCAAAACGTCAAATGATCCTTACCTATATAGGCTTATGTTACTTAGAGTGTGATCAAATAAGGCATTGAATCAGTGAAGGACTTACCACAAACTGCTAAATGTCTAAAGTCCGTGTCGGAGAATTTGATCTGGAAGTTCGAGCGTTGATGGGCGTGACTCCGAGCTAGCTCCACGCCCTCTTTCCAATTCCAAATGGAAAATGTTAGATCTGGCTCAGATCCTTGAACCGCAATGTATGTTCCACAACCACTAGGATCAATAGAATACATTTGTATTACGTACACAATTAAGTGCGTTTAGTTGGCCACAGTAATTATGAGTGGGCGATTTTTTTCGGCTTTCAAATGGTTTTCCAAGACTTCGTTCATCCATGAACGCAACTTTTCGAAGGCAAACTCACAACCACAAAAGGAGAACCCACGTGATACCACACACGAAAATGCTTATCGGACGAATAAGACGATGTGATGGTCCTCCGACCCTAGAAATCACCAATCAATCATGGTAAATGGTTTCTCATATCATTTCTTGTCCATGGTCGGATTTGAGCAAGTTGGCTCTATCATATATACGTGTAGCTCGTTAAAACGATGACTCGTGCCAGGGACTCTAGTGTCCTTGCTCGTGCCAAGATGATTGAGTTTGTACTGCATTAAAGTCCGAGGGTTCTCAAAGTCACTTGATGAAGGTTCTTGAACGAGGAAATGACCAAAACCTTTTCTGCCTAATGGGAAACCATGACCAGGCCATTGCAAGAGAGGTTGGATTGGAAATTGTAGAGGCCAATTGTTACCCAGCTAGCACAATATTGTCATGGGAAACATCATGGCCTTTTAGAGATTTGTACCTCGGGCGAGAGTATTTCTGAATCCTTCTCTCTTCTTTCAATTTTTTTTTAGTGAAAAAGGAGTGAATCCAGAAATAAAACTAACGTGCTAACGTTCTTAGTCAGTGTTTTTTCAGTACGTTTGGTGTTTTTGCCACATTTGATTCTTCGCATACTTTGCCTCTCAATTAGCTGATTCATTGAGAAATCTAACTTTTTTCTTGAAGTTTTGCATTTTCTTAAATTTGCATAGAGACGTGGCATAATGATTAGCGGCGATTGCAACCATGAGAAAGGTCGTCGGTTCGATTCTTCTCCCTGTCTTTTCTCTAGGAGTCCTTAGACGTAACCACACTCACTGACCCTTCAGATCCTATTATTCCTCCCAAAATACAAAGTAATGTCATCCCTAGTATTATCAAACCATAAAGTTTTACTAACCTTAAACAAAAGCAATTATTTTTTTCAACTTTGGATCAAAGAGATGCTCGAAGATCTTTTTGAACTGTCGTTGATAATGGACTTTGAAGATAATGTTTTTCATTGGTACTATTGATTGAAACTTTTAAAGTTGGTAAGGCGCGTTTTCCTCCAAGATCCCCTGTACAGTTATCAGTATAATTTCTTTATGGATAATGCATCATCCCTTGTGATAATCAACTAAACATTCAGACAAGTACCCTCTTAATAAATAATTAGTAGTTTTTAATTTGTTTTTATGAATAAAACCATACATAACTATGTTCGTGTCTTATTTTGAAGATTGGGAAATTAATTAATTCCACCCGGGAGAGCAAGAATAATAACAACTCGCTCTGATTGCCAACGAATTGTTTTCCTTTTTACTTTTGTACATTGAAGGTTGGCGGATACCATTTTGGCTGACGATTCTTTGCTCTCATGTCGAAAAAAAGAGAAACAAAAGCAAGAACTTATCACGGAATCGAGCAACAAGGTTTGTCCTTTCTCAAAGCACCTCTCCATCAACCAAAATCTTGGTGAGATTTTCAAGGCAAGATCACTCACTTCCTCAACTTGAATGCACAAGGCAATTGGCACCAACGGATAAATTTGCACACTGAGCGACACTGACCCTATTAGAACCTTCACCATTGACGAGTGTGCTTGAAAGAGAGAAAATTTGGCCAAAAGTGCATTGAACATGCAATTTGTGTGTGTTTTAATTATCCCCTCAAAGTTGACTTCAAGGTCTTTGAGTTGAGAAGAATGAATGTTGGAGAAAAATCAGTCCCTTCCATTTTGATATCTTCGGATCACGCGTCCTTTGGCTAAGTGACCTGTTTCAAACGATCGTAAATTTCCATTGGTTTTGGTCGAGCCAAGGCGCTAAACTTTTTTCCTTCCAGCTCTTTGGTTGTTTGAGGGCTTATCGAAGGCCGCGATCTGGTTTTAGAAGTTTGCCATGAGCTGTCAAGCCATCAGGTGTTTGTGAGACATCCAGCAACTCCACAACGAAACATGGCAAAGCCGAAACAACAATTCATGGGCTTCATGGGCTCAAAGTCCTTCAAAATTACGGGATCCTATCAATTAATCAACTATGACGAGAACTTGGACCTATTCTTGGACAGTCTCGGGATCAATGGAAGCGAGTTTGGATCGGCCTTTCGCAAGACAAAAGTCAAAATTTTTGTTCGGGAGCCTTCAAAGCACAACAAGAAATGGAGTCTCATTCACAAAGAGGAAGGTAACTTACCTAAGATTAAGCTAAATATGGAAAGGTGTACAAGGAAGAATCGTAATTGCAGCTCCCCAAATAAACTCATTAACAACTTAAGCAATAACAAAAAGATTTTGAACATTAATAAGAAATGACACTCAAAAACACGTGTATTGGCTTTCATTTATGTCTGGGAAATGGTTTGAACCTATCACCATAATTATCGCATTGAAGCCTTTGAGGGCCAATTTTTCGTCAATAACAACAATGTCATAGACTTTCTTAACTGTATCATCACTAGAGACAACCAAAATACGCATAAAAAATCCATTTTATGCCAAATATTATGCATGAAAACTGGTCGTAATATGCATTTAAATATGCTTCAAAACCCAAATAATGTACTTTAATTGAACCAGAAGTGTAGGGGTGAAAAATGAAAAAAAAAACTTTAAACATCGATAAAGTAAAAGAACTGACAAAAACACAAAATTAAAGAAAAAGTTCGAAAAATCATTTTGAAACCAAGAAGATTGACAAATATCAGAAAATTGGAACAGGAACCTTTCCTTTTATTTAGTATTTATTTCACCAAACCAAAATTCCATTGAATGATTCACATACAACTTCGAATCTGGACTATGTACTACAATGACGCCGTCGACAAATATGTCACATGGAAAGGATTTGAATTGCAAAACTTTTTTGAAAAGCAATATTTACCAAATTTAGACAACCCTTAACCGCTCCATTTACCTTTACATGTTACTTCTGTTGTCTTTTCCTGTTTTGCCTAACTCAAAAGTATTTAAGTATTTGATTCAATTTCCATCAAATCCATTTGCAAAGCAGGTTTCTCTCTCTTAGGGCCATAAGAGGTCTACCCAAGGTTCAATCACACAGACAATCTGTACTCAAATGACTGTAGAAGCCATTGCCACCAAAATGGTTGATGTTCTCCATCATATAAAACTTCACTTGCTTTTTTGTCAAAATTTCGCTCATTTTGGCAAATGCCACATTTAAAAGCCCCCTTACGCTAAACGAAATATGTTTTACGTTCTGCACTTCAGAGGGCGCTTCGTAATTCAGCCTCTACCAAAAACGGGCCGTTGGGCTAATTCCTTTCTTTTTGACTTATGATGCATTTCTATTGTTTTTTGCTAATTCTATCAAAATCTTACTTATGATTAGTGCCCCGGGTCACATAATGTCCGGAAAAGAAATTGCGGTCAAGGCAAGGCAAGAGCAGTTCATTTAGCGATCTACCGTGCCTCTTCCTGTTTTCTTGTGTGACGTTGCAAATAAGGTCCCTTATACTTGTTTATTGTGGGTTCAGACTAGTTCCGAGGTGGGACAGAGGCGTGTCTGGATGGCGGCGTGTTAAGATGTAAGCTTTTAAAAACAAGGCGAGTTGGAAAAGGGAATGTGACTGGACAGAGGGGTGCCGTTATAGGCTTATGTCCGGATTAGGACGGACAGGGGCGTGCCTTAACGGGAGTTTGTCAGAGGCCATTGATGGGCAAAACCAAATTTGCTAAAGCAAAAATCATCAAAATATGCATGAAACACAAATTATACAATAAATGCGAATAAACCTGTTTTATGCCCTAAAATGGATAAAGAATATTTTGCCCGTCTCTAGTCATCACTGTGTGTAAGACATCCAGGATCTTGATCTTGAGGAAGAGCAAGAGCAAGATCCTAGATGTCTGGCACAAAGTTTTCAAAGTGAGGACATTGAAGGAGTCTGTGGTATTGTTGTAATTACTGTACATGCTGAAAACTGTGTCTGCAAGACTTGCTGTAACAAGATAATCTTCGCAATGCAGTCGAAACTGTCTCTTAAAAAGTAGATGAACTTTGATACACTTATTCGCTAATGTGCCCAATCTATCAGCACTTCAAGTCTTTGTGTCCTTTACAAGTCGTCGATGATATAGGTGTATGTATTTGACTAGCCGGAATTATGAAACGCCAAGCAAATTGTGTGAGCATTTCATCTTTCTAGGAAACAATGACCCTACAAAGTCATTGTCGTATGTGTTCGAGCCCGGGAAATCCACCACAATCGAAACGGAAGACGATTCGATTGAGAAAGTGGTGTGTCTCAACAAGGACACGCATGTCATTCAATGCCAAACCGAGGTCAAGAGGTCAGGATGGAATGTGGAAAGCCGAATCATATTCACTTCCGAAGGGATTACTGCGATCTACGTGAATACTCAAACTGGCACCACGATGACCGCCAAATATTCTCGAGTCATTGATCCTTGGATGTCGAAGAAGAAGAAATTTTTGAGAGCCATCAGAGATTAGCATTAAGCTCTTTGGCGCCTAAAAACAAATACTACTGTGCTAGAGCGATAGGGTGGGAAATATGGGTCTGCACGTAGATAAGGAGGGAGTGTCGACCTGTTTTGGAGAATGACCGAGATCCTACCCATCAGTTGAACAATGCTTAGTCATTGTTCAACATGAAATATATCCTTTTCATCCTTTTCTACCTACATTTGACCTGGACTCAAGGTGAAGAGCTGCCAAGCTCATCTGCTCAACCCCTCTTAATTGAGGCGTTGAGAAGCAACCATGAGATTCGAAGACTGACCAACGAATTGATGGGGTAAGCGATTCTCCCACTATCATTTCTTGCATTGTATGAATACAAGCACATCCATTTTTCAGTGCCCTCGGTCAATATGAGGTCTCGAGTGGTCGCCGACACGAGGATGCACGTGGTCGAGGCTTGTGTTTCCGCCTGTTTTGTGTCCGAGATGGGGATTTGTTTTGTGAGCGAGTGTGCGCCTTTTTGGGCGATCACGCCGCCAAAGTGGAGATCGAGCGACAAGAACAAGAGTGGAACAAGAAGACGGATCAATAACCGAAGCGGACAAGATCTTGAACAACGGACAATTTAGCTTTAAGGACCCAACGCACCGAAAATGAAGAATGCATCAGAAAATTGCTAAATCGCAATCTCGATCTGTATACGTAATGAAATACAACTCCGCCTTATTGGTAAAATGTATCTAACCTGAAAGCCAGACAAGAGTATTGGTACGTGGTGATCTCTTCGAGAACTGAAATAACGTCGAATTTTGGCCATGTGTAGAAAATGATTGGTGGAGTGTTCCCTTTTTCTGCCACTACAAAAACATTTTCAAAGGGGTGAACCTGAAAGAAAAGTTATGCATTTAAGATTTGCAGTTTAGATCAGCTTCAAAAACGTTTTACCGAGAAGCAAGATATCCCAGATCCCAAAGCACTACGCTTGCTTTGAATTGATCCGTCCACTGGATCCAGAAACTGAAGATACGTCCCTGATATGAAAGCCAATGTATGATTATCAAGCGAAGCCAAATTATTTCGCCTTGAGCAATCATAACCAAATGAATGGCTGAAAGTAAAAAAGCAAAGCAAATTGGGAGAAATGGACCAAAAAGAGTCGATCAAAGGTTCATATGTCCTTACTATAGCGAAATGGCTTCTTTCGAGATGGAACATGCCTCACTGAGAGTTGGGCCTGATTCGAACTTTTTGGCATCGTATGTCTTGAAAGAGATATATTCCTCTGAAGTCCAAGGATCTACGTCCATGATAAAGTTTCAGACTCCTTGTCCGGACTGTTCCCCGTGGTGGAAGAACAAGTAAATTGTGTTCCGCTGATTTATTGACGACACCGGCTGCATTCCTTTCTAATTGCATTGAACACACAAACTTGGGGTGGATAGCACAACTGATTTATACGGCAAGAGTTTCTTCGGGAAGTGATTTGGAGAATCAGTAACAAAGCTGGTCACTTTCCCGTCAAACTATTACCTAACAATCACATCTTTTCGTTGACATAGGCCTTATCGATTAAATGCTGGGCCTAAGGTTGCGTGACTGATTTGATCACATTCCGCTGGGAAATGTTCCATGATTTTGAATGTCAATTTTGGAACATAGCCAATCTAGAAGAAAACAATCTTGAAGGGCTCAATATTTGCCCCCAAACAGGCAATGGACTTCGACCCAAAACAAAGCAAATGCTTGGATTGGAGAAAGATCCTGAAGTCGTATCGCCTCTCTCAATTTCAAGTTCCCAAAGCATGTGCCATCTGTGAGAAATCATCCACTACGAAATGCTCGGGTTGTTTCCGAGTTGCCTACTGTAGCACCCAACATCAAAAAGACCATTGGGCTCAAGTGCATAAACACCAATGTTGCTCGTTCAAAATTGTTCACCATGGCGGGGATGTGGGTCGATTCGTGGTGGCCACCAGAGACATCAAGGCTGGTGAGATTATCATTGAAGAACAGCCGGTTACAGTTGGACCCAAACAGTTTACCAGCCCCGTCTGTTTGGGTTGCCATAAAGAAGTTGGGTTCTCATTTCGCTGTCCTGAGTGTGAGTGGCCATTATGTGGACCAACGTGCCAAGCACGTTCCATCCACCAAATCGAGTGTTCGACTTTGGCCAAGAGCAAGTTCAAGCCCAATGAGAGTCATTCCAGCCCAGAGAGCGGACAAAACCCCATTTATGAGTGTATCACCCCCTTGAGATGCGTGTTGATCAAATCATTGGTTGCCGACAATTGGAACGTGATGTCGGTGATGGAACAACATACAGAACAAAGACAACAAGAGCCATTCTACCCAGTCAATCTAACTAATACCGTCAACTTTCTGCTGAACCACATGGGCCTATCCACGTGGACAAGCGCTCAAGAGATCATGGCCATGATCGATGTGTTGGATGTGAATGCCTTCGAAATCCGAACCGACGAGTTCAGCATTCGTGGCGTGTTCCCATTAACAGCTATGATGAACTCGGTGTGCTCTCCGAATACCCAAAACTGCATCGATAGTGACTTCACTTGTCGGGTTCGGGCAGCTCGCGATATTGCCAAGGGCCAAGAAATAACTGCAACTTATACCTTAACTCTCTCGGGAACACTGTTTCGTCGGAAGAACTTGCTTGAAAGCAAGTACTTTGCATGCAAATGCGAGAGATGCTCTGATCAAACCGAGCTTGGAAGTCATTTCAGGTACGAACACATCCACAGGCACCAACACACACCACGCACCATGATGCCAATGTGAGAGAGGAAAAGGAGGAAAATAGATAAACAGAGACTACTTGCTTGGTCATATGAAGATTAGTGCTTGCGCCATTACGACTACTGTTCTGTACCATACTGCTGTACTTTATGGGTATGCTATGGCATTAACTGGTGCCAGGTAAACGATGCGATGCAGATTGAGAGCTATGGTGCATATTCTTCCTGATGGTGTATGACTGAGCATGTAAAATAAGGAAAATAATGGAATTGGTGGCAAAGACAAAGATACTTTGACTTTTTAAAGCTCCCAAACATACTACTTGTACCTTCCACAAGAGCTTACGGCATGTAATTATTGCACGCTGATTATAAAACACTTTTTCTATTGTAGTCTTGTAGTCTTCGATTGATGATAACCAAAACTTATAACTGTTGGAAGCAAATTGTTTGGCAAGAGCCAGTTGAGCTTGGAATCATCTCTAAGGTTTTACACAGCGACCTTCACTTTCTCACATTGGCAAATGAAACACCACAATCGTTTGTCACAATTAGCACGTTGATGTGTTCCCGTCCAGGATGCAAAGGTCAGGTCACTGCCGACGACCCTTTGGATTTCAACTCTAATTGGACTTGTGACAAATGTCAACGATCCATCTCCCACCAGGATGTTGAGTCCCTTCTGTGTGAATTGGACGAGGAGAACCAGACAACGCCAGTGCAAAAAGGTCCTCTGGAAAATCGAATCAGGGTCCTGGAACGCATTCTTCACCCGAATCACAATCTCATTCTCGATCTCAAGTTCAGTCTCTGTCAATTGTACGGCCTCGCCAAACTTCCCGAGCCTCAAGCCATGATAAATGAGGCTAGATCGAAGAAGCGACTTTGTCTGGAGATTCTTCACTTGATGGACGCAATTGTCCCCGGCAAGTTCAGATTGAGAGGCATGTTTCTTTTGGAGCTCTATGTGGTCTCTTTGTTCCTCCTCCGATCCGAATGGGAGAACCAAGAGCAAGGCAAAATGGATAAAACTCGATTTCAAAGAAGCTTAGAGGAGCTTCAGGGAATTCTTCAAGAGTCCATCGAGATTCTGGGCTTTGAGCCTCAAGATTCTATCGAAGGTCGTCGTTGTCAAACTGCCCTGACCTACATGGAAAAACTCTCCATTATGATAGCGACCTCTGCCCAAGAGAAGGAGAAAGCCCTATCAGTTTCGGCCACCTAGTGCTAAACGACCCACCATTCAAAAAACATTACAGGGCTTACCTGTATTTAGAACTCCTTGAAAGTGTCTTCTTTCCAGTTCCCAAATGGGAGTCATCTCACGTTTGCAAAGTGTCGTACGTTTCCTTTAAAATCGGACGCAGAAAAGAGGGTCAGGTTTGCCGAAAGTGTGCTGAGCTTTGAAATAAATCCGTCGTCTTCAGAATAAAGTTTGTTTTGAGAAGGTTGGTCCACTTTGTTCTTTGAATGTAACTGGGACAGCATGAATTCAATCTTGACAACCAACCAGACGCGTCCTTTCTCCCCTTCAAAGGAGGAAATCCAAGGCTGCCAGGTGTACTGTAGTAGGTTATATACAAAGGCCACTTGTACTGTCTCAGAATTCAAATGATGTCCTTGTGCTCTTTACAAGACAACAGTGAGCTCCAAAGGACCACCAAGATGCCAGGTTGTACGCCTTAAACTTGTCCTTCTAGGGCACCTTGCTCGAGAAACTGTCAAATTCAGTTAGATAAGGAATGGTTTCAAGCCAATGCTTCCATCTACCATTCGGATAGTGATCCAGATTTAGCCCTTGACAAAACCTTTTCCACGTGGCGTTTTAAAGCTTAAACAAAATTGGTTGCAATCTTGTGATTTAGCTAAAACTTCAGTATTTATCCTAGATGGTATTTGGCTCATTGACGAACTTTCCTGCTCCTTAAGTCAGATGAGAAGCTTACTGAGTGTGAATACCATGCAGAAAAAAATCGCCCCAGTAAAGGAAAAAACTTTAAAGGCAATAAGAGGGCTCACAGTTTGAAGCTAATTCAATTTTAAGAATGAATGAATGAATTGAAGCAATGGCACCGATACGGGTTATTCAGTCAACACCCCTGATATGGATTTTGGCTGAAATGTGTGCTTTCCTCAAACTATTATATTATAACATTTGTATAGTAAACTAATTGAATATCAATACCACATGTCTCATGCAATATTCATCAATTACATTTCTTTAGAAATTCATTTTTGAACATATTCATATCATTGTTTTTCTGGCTAATCAAAGCCCTCAGTCTAGGCGATATCCATTAGATGAATGCTAGTAGGTGGGATCGGGTCTTTAACGTGGAATAAGGCCAAAGAATAACCCATGTAACCGATAATTGGGTTTCGAGGTTTGTAACATCCTCAAATATTTTTCATAACTAATTTCTGTTGCGGTAGGACAAAAAGCATTCAGGTTAATATTTTCCGGCAAATGTCATTGAAACTTCTTCACTGTCAATAGTTTCGCATATCACCTCAATATTCTATGATCAATCCCGAACGATCCTAACCAGCCGATGAGTGTTCCAAGTAAGCCTTCAGCCAGGTTATTTGTCTCCTTTGGGATTGGTCGGATGACTTCTAGCATCTATCTTGGTGACGGCAAACCTGGTGTGAGAGACAGGGAGGTGCAGAACTTTTTGATAGCAAATACTTTGAATGTGAGTTTCCAACGAGGCACAATTGCCATTTCAGAGCGCGAATGGCTCGTTGTGCCCGACCTCACTAACTTTTTGACAATAAGGAGAGAAGGAGAGGAGGGGAGAGAAATCTCACATGGCCAAGTACAGAAGGATGGAAAGATGCCTCTCACTGTGAGGCATGGAAAGACAAGTAGATTACACTGCAGACCTGTCAACAACCATTGAGTTATGGGACAAACAGTGGGATGAAATATATGTTGTCAGCCATCTCCCAAGGGTCGTTTATGGGTATCGTAATGTATTTGAGCCGTCAGATGCCCAAGGTCTAAGGCAAACTTCATTTTTTTTATCAAAGAAGCTGTTTGCACCATTTTTATGTTGAAAGAATGTGCGTTTCTGTAACTGATCTTGGGCGTGAAAAAAGTTGAGGCAAATTGATATTGTTCCAAAACAATGTCCGAGAAGAAAGTCACGGAAAGGCAAAAGTCTTGAGAGTTCCTTATATGGTTGGGTTGTATTTTTCATTTCAACTGTTATGTGGCGTGAAATTGAATGACTTCTCCACATAGATTATGTACATGCCATAGTACAGAGAGTGACGTAGGTAGTGGCCAAAGGGTTAAGATCTTGCTCCCTGCTTTTTGAGTTAAACAAGGTTAGGCACAGATGAAATTGTCAACTCTTTAATGCAAAAGAATTTCAAGATGTCTCACAACATTTGCATTTATTCTATCTCGACCAAGAATTTTCAGTCAGAATTTATTCAGCCTATGCAAAATGTATAAAACCTCGACCAAAATGTATCTGTCCTATCTGCCTCTTCATCTCTTTGATGAAGACTGAGCCTATTCTATTCATTGCCATCTGTGATATCACCAAGTCAAATCTTAGCTGATTTTAATACTTTGTATGAGTTTATATATAATCTTAATCATTCTTGAAACATTTTCACATATCTTTCACCTGTTGACATGAAATTTAGTGGCAATAAGCTTTGATTGATTGATAAAAAGGTCCAAAGTATGCTTTGACCAGGTGAAGCCATTTTGGATTGTGAAATCAAGATTTCTAGCCATAGTGTGGGTCAGATCACATCTGAATATTTCCAGTAACTAAATCAAAAACATTAAAACCTCGTCTCAATTAAAATAACATCTTTTCACACTCACTGGAACGTGGTTCGTTCAATCTTCCTAGATTTATGCAATCGACAGAAAATAGGTGAAGGGTTCGAATTTTACGTGGTCATTGTTTTATAACTATGACCACCTCTCGTCAGTTCCAAATTAAAATTTTAGGCCCAAATTTGGATCAATGAATTTATTTGGCAAGATCACTTGGTGATATTAAATGTTAACTTTGGGTAAGATGAATGGCTCGGCGATACAAAATTCTCGCTTCCGTTGCAAGTCCATATCACTAGAAGTCCGTGACCAAAAAAACCTAGCCGAATACTTTGTAAAACGCCCAAGTGGGGTCAAAAAATCGATAGTAATTGATTTAATGCACCATAAAAAGACCCCTAGTCAGTCAAATTTGGAGGGTCATAGAAGATTGCAGTTGAGGGATGAAATGGAATTTAACTGTTCTCGGCATGCTTCCCATACAGAACAAGGAGCTCAATAAAAGATGAAGCTTAAAGTACCATTGCCCATTAAAGACTTTCCTCCTCATATTTCCTCTCAAACAAGTCCAATGATGTTTGCGTCATCTGAGTGGATTGGCTCATCCATCATCAGCCTGGTAAAATACGTTCAGTACATGTGAAGATTCGTTATGAAAACAAGCCCGTACGTTTTCCATTGTCCTTCAAATGTCTTCAGTTTGATGGGCTGAAGGCCACCGAAGCAAGGCCAAGGTCATCCTTGGCTCTCCCTAGTTTTTCTCTCTTTGTCTTTAGGCCAATTATTGGTGAGACGCAGACCTAACAATTTTCCACTTGGAGAGCCCAGTAATGGTGGATGGCTTGTGCTCCACTAGTCCACTGAGCTTCAGTAGTTGTTTACCTTTGGTACGTTAGAGAGTTCGAGAGGTTCTCCTCGACGTGAACGTGGACCTCCGGGATTGCTTACTGACATGACAGCCCAAACCCCGACCCTTCGATAACAGTTCCATTTTCAACTGTTTCTTCAAAATGCAATCGATGGAACGCAAAACTAAGCTTGACATTCTATTGCGCTGACTGGTTATTAAGTTATAGAAAGTGCCTTTTATGCTTGTCCACAAGAAAGCGGTTGGTTTCGGTAAAAATTGAGCACGCGATTGGTCCTCAATTTTGTGGCAACTTGTGTAAATCACATTGGCTTCTGGGCCAGAGTTTGAGTTTGGAAAAACAAAAGAACGAATCCCTCCATTCAATAATTTGTCACATTCCTTTTCAGGTCGTTCGAGTACAAAGACCTTGACAAGAAAGGGACATAAAACAAGTTACCAAAAGACAAAAGGTTTTGGAAGGTTTATAAAGCCTTGAAATGCCGAGAATTCATATTTTTAAGGAAAGGTTTCACATATATAAAGTTTCGTCTGTCAGGTTTGACTCAATAAAGAATCAGCCGTAAAGAGTTGTCTCTACAGTTTGTTTCTACAGTCAAAACTTCAAACACAGAATAATAGAAAAAAGACACGTTCTTGTTTTTGTTTTCCTCACTACTTTAACCTGTACGTAGAAGGGTAATGAGCGGTATGTTCAAACTTGCTTTAAGAAAACAAACAGGGAAGCATGCGATGTTATTTTTGGTAATTCAATATACTTATACACAATATTTCATTGCTCATGAGTGCTGATATAAATAACCTAAAATACTTCATCTCGCTTTTCTATTTGAGGAATCCGTCTTATTATTGTCATTCACACAATTCCACGTAGATAGCCTGAAGTCATTATAATGAGATCTTCATATTCTCAAAATGCTTTCGCTTCATTGTCCAACATAAGTACTGAAATATCGAGAGTCCAATAATCTATTGCTGACCGATCTGTTCCTGAATAATGGCTTGCCAATTCCATATGAAGCCATCGGTCATTTCCATATAGGATAAATGAATATGGCAGCTAGCCTATTCAAATTTCCATAAATGCAAAGGCAAATGACTGGGAACAGGAGCTTCAGGTCTAATTTTATTTGTCTAAGGGCAAGAAGATTGACAAGACTTTAAGCTGTTTAAGTACAGAACACAAAGACAAGGCGTCAAGTCTCGAGGTAGGGCACAATATTGGTCTCTTTCTTGGGACATTCCGAGTTCTACCTCGAAGGCGCCAAATTGGAAACCAACGCGTCTCCTCTCCTTTGAAGGTGGTTGGTGGGTGGGTTGGTTGGTGGTTGGGTTGGCTGGGGTCTGTTCCGTGTCTTCACCTCCTCTTTCAGTTTCTCTTCCCTCTACTCTTCTCTCTCTTGCTCTTCCTCCTTCGTCGCCCTTTATTCTCTGTCCTTCCCGTTTGATCCGTGTTCCGTGGGTTCCAAAATACGAGCAAAATGCGACTGAGGAATGATGGCAATGTCATTGGAGAGTGAGCGCGTTCCGAGTAGGTTCTCCACATGCAAGTGGAGCAGAAATGTTCAAAAAACAATGGAAAGCCTTCATATTTGAGTGAATCATGTGAGTGTGACTCTATTCAACCTATTAGAAAAGCTAGTTCTGGGGAGAGGAAGGTGAATTGGGTGTGCCCCTCAGTGTGTCCTTCGCTTTGCCGGGATTCAAAGCCAAGGTAAGACCAAGGGATTTCATTACTTATGGAAATGGTCTCAAAGAGGAACAAAACAAAACGTACGTCCATGCCAGTTCTTGGTAGCTATTAGATTGGTCATTGGTGATTCGGTACGATCAAGACAAAAAGAGGTCAGGTGGGGGGCCAAACCTCGAGCTCATCACCATTATTGACTTTGAAACGGCTCAATTTGTTCGTAGGTTGCGGGTACAATTTGTGGTCTTGAAGGCTTGATGGATGATAGCCCACCATCTCGTGAGCCCTCAGAACTCGATATTCAACAAGTTGGCTTGACCTTGAGAGGAAAACATTCAGTTCTCTCTGTTCTCAAACCAAGTGTGTAGGGGTGACGTACCCGAAAGTATAGCCACAAATTCCCGTTTCAACAAAAGGTTTGTGCTAAAGGAAAGCTTCCTGTGCATTACATAAAGTACGATTCTCTCTCTACCTGGCCTAAAGCATTGCGAATTTTCCAAGATTGCCCATGACCTTGAAGTGCTATCATGAAACCAAGACTACGACAACAACTCGCAAGTACTTTTCGGGCCGACATGAAGTCAGACAATGGTTTCACTACGTATGATTCTCTGAATAATTCAATTTTTTGGGGAGACGTATTGCACGGTTTCATTTAAAACCCGTAATTGCATTTACCTTCAACGAAACGAATATCGCATTTGAAGCACAAAAGTTGGGGACATTTCCGGTAAGGAATGCAACATAATCCATGGTTCGGACAAAGCTTTTAGGGTCACTCTCGAGTTTATTGTTGAGACATTAGTTTCCATCTTACAAATGTTCTAAGTACGCAAAAACTTTTGATTGGATCCCACGGACGGTATCAAATACGTTGAGGATGCTTAAACTTCTGCGCAATACGTATTGATCAGCCATCTCCATAGATTACAAAACCGTTGTGCGTTATTCTATGTTGTGTAAAGCTTCCACTTATTAAAGCAGCAACTCAAGCTCCGTTCCTGCCACTACAATGGACAACCTCGACTACCCGATTCAGAGCATCGATCTCAAACCCAGATAGTTCTAGTGAGGGATGGTCAGAGGCTTGGCATTCGAAAATGGCTTGGAAAAAACGATCTGATAGGTTAACATAAGTTGGCATATTCTCTACCGGACCCAACTGAGAGAGCCATTTCTTGTGCCTCTAATGGTTGTTGCTCTTTCAGTTGTCTTCGAGGAATGAGAGTGTAGCTAAACCTCGAGCGCATTGGTTACGTAATGCTTGTCCAGGGTGGAGGAATGAGATTCCGATTGGATTGAGGTCTAACTTTCCAGAATTGAGCCGTGACAGCCATGGGAATAATGATCAGAAAATCAATGTTAACGTTACTGATATATCATAATTGCATAATATGGTTGGGAAAAGTTAATAACGGACAGGAGAGAATGATTGATGCGTTAAGATCTGTTATAAAGAGACATCCAGATATGACTGAAGTGTTGTAGAAAATGACCTCATTTCCTACACGAAAACAAAGTGTGACCAGTTGTGAGGGGCCTTTTGACAATCTGAGCTACACTGGCAGGAGAAAGGAGCTAAAAACCCACGCTAACCTGACAGGAGAGCCCTCGCTACAACCGTATATAAACCCAAGATTGTCGAGGAAACTTCACTCTCAACTTTCCGTTGACAAGTAGTCCACATCTCCACCAAAAATGAAGACCTTCATTGCTGTAAGTAGTTTTAAATTGACTAGGTTTCAATACCTGAGGGTAACCTGAATAAATTCTTGCAGCTCTTTGCCCTCGCTGCCGTGGCTTTGGCCGCACCTGAGGCTGATCCTCAATTTCTCTACTCCAACTATGGCTACAATTATGCCGTCCCAGCTGTGACCACCTATAACACCATTCCCACCGTGACTTCCTATGCTGGCCACACCGTGTCGCCACTCTACAGCTCATACTACAACCCATTTGTTGCCCGCGTCTTCAAGCGTGAGGCCGAGGCTGAGCCCAAGGCCGAGGCTGACCCCGCCCTCATCTACAGCAACTACTTCGGAGGTTATGCCGCTCCCGCTTACACCCCTTACGCCTATGCTCCTGTCACCTATGCTGCCCCTGCCTACGTCTCCAGCGCCTATGTCGCTCCCTATAGCTACTATAACCGATTTGCTAAGCGTGAAGCTGAGGCCGAAGCCAAGCCCGAGGCTGACCCCGCCTACCTTCTCGGTGCCGTCTCTCCCTACAGTGCCTACGCCACCTATGCTCCTGCCACCTATGCCCCTGCCGCCTACACCTACTCTGCTGCCCTTCCCTATCAGTACAAGCCCTACGGCTACGGATACAACTACTACCATTACTAAGCGGTAAAGCCAGCACCCTCTCCAGAGGCACTCAGAACCACCACCCAAAAATGCTCCCAAGACGTCAAATCGAAAGCAAAGCAAATAGCCATCAAGAGCCAATGTCAAGTCTCATAACAAGGAGAAATGTAAATCTTCTTTCACCCGACCTTCGTCAGAAACCTTGGGATCGAAGCGTTGGAAAACCACTACTTTGTACGTAAATTGAAAACGAAGTCCGTTTTTGTGTCTTCTTTGGCCAACTCTTAAATTTCAGTGATAAATACACGAAACAAAAAAACACCTTGGTTTTTTTTATATATCTCTTTATGGCTAATTATTAACTTGGAGAGGGCCAAACATTTGAGCAGTTTCTCGTTTCGATTTCATCGACCCCAAATTAAATTACTCAACTACCCTTCGGATATGAAGAAACCAAAACATGGTCATCCATTTCATGCTTAAAATTGAAGTTTCGAGAAGTTTGTTCAATAAACCCCCCCATGGATCACACGCACATTCTAGGTCATTAAACCCGTGATCTACTCGTAATATGAAGAGTGCTTCCAGTCTCAGTATGAAACTGGAATGAAAAGCCTACCTTTAGTTTGATAATCGACATGTTGCCTTGACGGTATTCTGAAATACGGTCCTTGCCATTCCAGATTCCAGGTCAGTCTGGAATGGTGAGCAGAATGGTGTGCAGAATAACGAGAGCGGTTGTTATAGCCGGATATTAGGTAAACCGCCCTTCTCAAAACGAAAACTGGTTTCTGCCCTCTCGAAAAGCTTCGTGTAAGATAGACCCTCTGGTGATTAGGTAAGAGGCGGATTTGATGGAATATGTCAATGCGACAAAGATTAAGGAAAACCCAGGTAAAAGTCAAGCGCTTTCACCTAAAAGTATGAGAATTGCTCACTAGCATTTATTTTCATGTTCGAATAGAAACCGTAATATTTTTGTTGTGTACAGAACGGGCATTGGAAGTTGAACCATTGACACCATCGAATGCTTTAAATGCATCGTATTCAAAGCTCTGTACGAGTAAAAGGTTTTTAAGCCTAAATCATAGTATTAGTGGAAAAGGACGAATGCATATTTTCAAGGAGAAACTTTGGAAGTCTTAAAGTTCATAACTTCTAGCCTTCTTTGGGAAGTACAATTACTTGCCACCAGGAGAGTTATATCATTCAGCCAATCTTCAACTTATTCAATAAAACGTATGTACGACAACGTACATTACAGTAAAGATGAATTGAGGAATGAGATCAAATGAGGAGACACAGTTTACGTAATTCATTGATAATTGCTTATAGACCTTAATGGAATAAATGTAGTTTCGATGAGATAGCATAATCTTTTTACCTAATACCTCAATATCTGGGGTGTACGGTATTTGAAAAGAAAGGATACACAATATTGTACCTTATGATTGAAAAATCAAAATCACGCTAGCTTAATTTCATGCAGAGAGACATTTATTCGACTTAAAATCTTGATTAAGGCTCATTCTTTTCACTTCAGAATTTGAAAAAGAGTTTTTGTGACAAGGT
Organism: Tigriopus californicus; assembly: GCF_007210705.1. NCBI lineage: Eukaryota > Metazoa > Arthropoda > Copepoda > Harpacticoida > Harpacticidae > Tigriopus > Tigriopus californicus. Next base: position 11,124,883 of record NC_081450.1, on the reverse strand, counting down.
CCTTTTTAATAATTTGCCCCAGCTCCATCTTTTTCCAGTTTTATAGGCTTTCTATATGTCAAGCCATACATGGAGAGGGCTAAAAATGCGAAAAATGTAAAAATATACAGACATGTTTCGCTTTGTTTCTTTTTTTACAATTGGATAAGCAAAATAATAGTGGCAAGCAAAAACGCACAAGACCATAAAGGCGTGTTTTGAGTGATTTTGCTACAAGGAAAAAAACGACAACTTTCAACGCTATCAGTTTTTAAGGAAAAAGGGGAAAAATCAATGAAAAACCTTTTGAGGCAAAAATGCAGAAAAACAAAGAAACGACATAATCCAAATGATGCAAATAAGATGATCAGATGCATTGGCTGGTTTTGAACAGCCGCATTAATGATGATTTTTTTTGTTACATTAGAAAGGTCAGTTTTTACCAAACTGCAATTACTGAGACACTGCTCCCGATACAACAAGCTGAAGTTATTTTCTAAATGAATCACCTTTAACAGGGACACACCTGATGTGTAGGGGTCGAAAAAATACATTTTTCAATGTAAAATACTTTCGCTCTTTTGAAAAAAAAATATTTTTACTTTTTGGAGTTTTGTTTTATGTTTTAGAGGAAATATATCAAAGATGTTACACATCAACTGACTCTACATAACATTTCGCGTTTCTTCCTTCATGTCAGGCACAAAATAGAGACTACTGATTTTTCTGCATTGCAAAGGGTTAATTTTAGTTGAGGTTATCAAGAAATTGCTGTCTGAAAAAGGGAATTAGCAATATGTCAATGAAAATGCAATGTATGTAAAGAAAAAGTGTTTCTGTCAACTCCTAAACTTTACAAAAGTAATTTCGTTTTCTGTGATAGTGCAGATTAAAAGGGTTGAGACATATTTGAATGAATGTTCGTTATATATTGTAACTTGTTTATATCCTAATATTTTTTCCACAACACTACAAAGTCGTATATCTAAGCCAAGCTGCAAACTTAGTACTATGCAACATTCCCAGGTGGTTCATTGATAATTTTGTACATCATTTCAACACTGACATTAACAAAGCAAAACCATCTCAAAAGTAAGTATCAAATTAGCTTATATTCATGAGCGATCAGTGATGGGCAAATTTGCCAATTTTTGAATCATTATTTTATAATTTACTTTTCTTAATCCATGATTCATTACTTTTGATTAAAATGCATGGTTCCAGTTGAACACGCAATTCGTTTTATTTCACTAGAAATGAATAAACATGCTTTTTTGATGCTGATAAATGCAAAAATAAAGTAATGCATCTTGAACTTTTAAGAGGAAAAGATATAGCATTTGATGCCATTTTGATACGATAAAAAAAATATTTTGCCCTCGACGACAAAGTATTATGTGTAACACATTATCAACGCCTCTTACCCACCATTATTGTCGCTTTTTAGCGAACAACTTGGAAGTGAAGAAAGGTTGTGTTATCAATTAATTTTGATTTGTGAAATTGCTTTTTTTCATTGGAAGTCTCCTTACAATCTGCACTAGGATGTCCGAGTTCGTGCGAAAATTGTCACCGGTTTTCAGGCTCGTGACAAGCCAACAAAACAAATCAAAATCTTCATTTTGAACACCACCAGTGTTCAGGTTGCTAAAGCTTTTAAAACGAGCCGGGAGTCTTCAAAAAACAGTGGTAATGCTGGACGGCTCCGAGCTATTTGCACCCTAACTTTGGTGACACAGATCAAGAGGACGGGGGAAGCCAATTCACGGGTATCAGTGCAGAAATGTCTGAACGGACAATGAGCACGCAGGCAGTGAAGGGGCTTGGCCACGTTGTTAAAGTGAAAAAGCTGACAGAAAAATGAGAAAAAGGCTCGAACTTCAGCGTTGACTTTAATTTGAACCAATGCAATGAGTGGTATATTGCTGCCGATCCCAACACCGGGGCCATGTCCATCAGGTCTGTTCGAAGATCAAAAGTTGCAGCAAAGGTCATGATGCTTGGCGTTGTTAGGCCTGATGGGCGCACTCAAAAACACGTTTGGATTAATGGCATCTTGTACGCCCCTAAGTACTAGAAAATATTGAAGTGTTCCCAAGGCTTTAGAGGACCTACGGAGCTTGAAACTGGATTTGGAAACTGTATTTGGACCCAAGATTGTGCGCCCAGCCACACCTCGAACCTCGTCCAGAGTGATCTCCGTTCCCGCCGTACCTAAATCCTTTGGACTACTATATTCGAAGACACGTGGCGGAGAGGGCATGTGCCACCACTCATTCATATATTGGCTCGTTCAAGGCCACTGTTGAGAAGTACTGACACAAGATACTCAAGGATGAGGTCCAGGCCCCCTTGAAATAATTCAGGTCTAGAATGTAAAGCTGGTGGCCGCGAATGTCGGGGTCTTTGAAAAATATGTTGAGAAAAATCACAAGACAATCATCTTTTGTGAAATAAAAGTTTTCTTTTTTAGGCCTCATATTTCTTTCGAAATCAAAATCTTGATTGCGTTACTTAACTGTTGCACATATTATGACGCACCCGGTACTTAATCGATTGGTGCCAGATTCAATTCGGGCTTTTCCCCACATTTTGGCCTGAAGTTGTGGTCGATAACAAACGAAATGAAATGAAAGTGATGGCTTGCCATCCTCCCCTCGGTCTCAACTCTTCACTCTCAGTTACGTAGCCGCCCAATGGCATAGAACGCAGTAACAAGTTCAACTTATTGTGCTTACCATCGATTTTGCCCCCTACTCCACAATGTTCCCATCTCTGGTTGTGGCAGGAGCAATACACTTCCAAACATGAGTGCAAATGGTAGTCAGCATATTGCGGCTAAACTTCGAGTGGCTACCTCGAAATGCCGCGCACCGCAAGAACAGCCATTCATATTTCATATTGCTTTGTCCTCCTATGGGGCCAAATCGAAAAGCAGAGTGGAAAAGTGAAAGAAGAGAGCGAGACCGAGAGTGAACGGGAAGGAAAAGGTGTCGACGATCAATACCTTAGCTAGTTGCTTGCTTATCCCAGTCAACCTTTGGTCCCGGCCTGTCTTATTGTGATGACGATGATGATGAACATCATCATCATGATAGAGCTGTTGGCACTGAAGGAGGGGGACAACTCATAGACCGATAAAACATTTATAGGAAATGTTATTGGAGATTGTCACGACCTTTCGATGTGAAGCCTTTGTTCCTGCCGTTGTATGGGTGGTTATGATTCTGCGTACGCTATGACGCTATGCCGCCGACCCTATGTCAAAGGGTTTGATGGCAACAAATAACAGAGTTCGTATTAGTCCCTTGAGGTCACTGTCAAAACTGAAGTGTCACTGGGAATAGCTTAGAAATGCAAAAGTTGGCCAACTTTCCATCAACAACCTGGCGTCGAGCCCACCCCTTTCCGAAATATTTCCGGAATATGGTGGCAACTCGGCAGGTTTCTTCTCGCAAAGTGTGGAAAAGTTTTACTTGAATCCAACTCATCTCCGCTCAATGCTATCATTGGGATCATCCGGGAAATTGAAATCGATGTAGCTTTGCTTTTTTGTCAGTGAGTCAGTTAGTGAATGGGTAGAGTGTGGCCCTCTCCCCCGAAATTGTGCATTGCACACGCACACACACTCTTTCATCTCGCTCTCTCTCTTGTTGCTCCACTGTTCCTTTCCCTTTCAGTTCCACGGTCCATCCATCCTGGAATTGCAAAGTGTGCTCAGCATGAAAGAGAGAGAGAATAGAGGAAGGGAAAGACCAAGCCAAGGAGGTAGGTACATAGTGGAAGAGAGCCTCTTTGGCTGGGCTGAGCTTGAACAGGAATAAGGAAGCTTCATGCTTGCTAGAGGTGGCACACTTCGTCTTCTTCTTCTTCATGTTCCACATTGAACCTGTGAAGAAAACTGGGAAGAAGCTAGCAATTTCACAGGGGCCACGCACGTATACCTAGCAATATACTATACACTCAAGCACCGAGGGCCTCCATCATTTAGACCAGATGGGCCGAGATACAAGAGATAGAAGATAGTCTGCTCAGTTGAAGAGGGGAAAGTTGGAAGAAAACTTCCTGCTTCTTTGGCCTTCGCCAAGAACAGCCTGAGACAATCTTCTCATGACGACGTCCCAAGTCGCTCTTCTGACACGGGAAGCATTACTTACGACCAAGGAGAGTGAGATGGAAGGCAGATCAGAGAGCCTTTCAAGAGACACCAAACAAGCGGTCTCGACCGGCTCCACGCGTTTTCCTTCTCAAAAAACTTTGAAATCTCTTTTCAAATTCGAGGCAGCAATCAACTTTGGCTTGTCATTTTCAATCTCAGTTTGGGTTAAAATCGATTTCACTTGGCTAAACGGGGGGAATTAGGACTATCCGCCTGATTCCAATACTCTCATGTCATTATCACCTTGTTCCAATAATCAAGGCCAGCTATTGGCTTTAGGCAATAGTCGACATTTCCTTTGATTTAAGCGAAATGCATTTATTTTGCTTCTTTATGCTCTTTTCCAGGAAACCTGTCTCGTTTTACCCTCTTGCATATGGATATCAAACCTGCCTGCCATCTTCAAAAGATCTGCCAAGTCTGGCAGGACCAAATGATAGCTCGCTAAAAGCGAAAACTCTTGGGAAAAACTGTTCATGGAGAGTGGAATAGTGAAGGAAACTCCTCGTCGAAGCTCTCCCACGAACACTACGAACAAACTCCATCCCCAGGGAAGAATTCCACGCCCAACGGAAGAGAAGCTCTTAGGATCAAATATGGACCATGACTCCCGCGATCATCGTGACTGTCTCCAAACATTTTCCGATTGTCATGATCGACCTTCGAATTGGCCCCAAGACACGTCACAAATAATCAGATTGAGGAGAAGAGCAACTCAGTGATGTAGGCAAACATTGCTTGTGCTCGTAGAATAGCAATCGCTTTGGAAGTGCTGTCAGATCAAAAACAGCCCATCAAATCACGTCAAGTAAGACTGTATAACACTGTCAAGTGGTCAAGTACCATCAACTGATTTTTAGAATATTTTTATAGCTCAATCATGATTACCTTTTTATTGTGATAATAGGGTCAAGACAGGGGATTTGTACTTTGTCCAACCACGGACTTCTAGAAATATGGACGGCGAACGAGCTTCCCGCCAAATCGGCCTATTCTTGGTCATAGCAGCTCCGAGCCACTTTAAGTAATAAAATAAGAAACGTACATCTCTTCAGCTCAAGGTAGGTCATTTTTATACCGTTTAGTTGTAAAGTGCATAAAGTTTCAAAGTTATGTTGTCAAAAGCTTATGTAGCTGACCAAGAGCACATGTTATGTATTGTTTACTACACTACATAACTTTAACCATGCCTCCAGAGTTTCCTAAGAATAGATTTGGGCTCAAATTTGGCGAAGTTTGTCTATTCAACAAGATGTTGTGGTCGTATGAAGTGCTTATTTGGAATAAGATGAACGGTTTCGGAGATACGAGTTTTGGCTTCCGTTTGCAGTCCACATCTTTAGAAGTCCGTGGTCCAACCAGCGTTAGCATCATATTGAATTTTGTACTGCTGAAATGAGGAATTTCATGTCTGAAATCAGATTGATTCTCAGTTTGCGGATGTGAATAAATGACAAATCTCACAAACTAATTCGGATGACTTGCCAGATAAGTTGTAGATTTTTAAAGAAAACACGCTAATGTGAACAAGTCAATTATTCTGGAGCAGTGATGGGTCGTCTAGAGAAGATCGTTACCCGAACCTGTTTTGGCTGTGACCGTGAGAGCCGCATTAATCACAAGCACCATCCATTTACTGACGCTGGATTCGGTGCAGCCCCCAAAAGGGATGGATATTTGTAGTAACATCAGGAGTTGCAACACATGAAATATCAGTCAGGGAAAACTTTGCCCAACGAGCCAAGAAAACTTGGTCCCTTAAAGCCATTAATACTTTAGGAGGTAACATATTGTGGGCGCGTTTTTACACCTACAAGAATTGGTGGACACCCGGGCCAAAATAAATCTCGTTATTTGCTTTCTTTCAATTTACAAAGTTAGCTTGGAACACTTGGAACACATGAAGGTCAACCAGGCTGTCAAATCCACGACTAAAAAGCCACATTTCCCCAACTCTAAGTCCTCGACTCCCTAAAGAAGTGATGCCTTGCTAGACTGGTCACATAAACAACTTCCCCAATCCTTTTTATGTGTGGGAAAATGAGCTTTGGACTCACTTTAATACGGATATGGATGGGAGTTGGGCCTCTGTACTATAAAGAAACAACTTCTTTTTTCCACATTTATCCAACTCAAGTCTATTCAGACTTTTGGAAAGAGATAAATAGATTCTCATATCGTTTAAACCAGCCACCATTCACAAAAATGGCTGAGAGCGACTTTTCTGCGAAACTCAGGTTCACGAATGCTCTCGGGACCTGGACATTTTGAAGCCTGGTGAACGAATAGAAAGCAAGGGTGAATGGAGAGGTTTTCTCTCATGTCTGGATCACCTTTAGCGAAGGACTGAGGTAAACCCCACTGGAGGCGTGACGACCGAATGGAACAAAAGTCTGTCCCAAAAGTTTAATTACTAACAAAAAAAGTCCCTCAGCTTGCGTTACGTACGTACACGTACATGCGATGATCGAGGAGCAAAAAAAAGATAGGAGAAACGAAAGTCAACGAGGAATATAATCGTTGCTTGTAATTGGTTCACAAAGAAAGTTTGGGGAGAAAACGAAAACTTTTCCCTCTCCTCAGCCTTGGCATGGTGGCAGAAGATTAGAGAGAGGTCTTAGAGAGAGATCAAGAGCAGAGGTGTCTTTGAGATGAGACTCACTTTTATTCATTTATTTCTTGTCTCATATCAACGCGTGGAGTCGAGTAGCTCACATTCATGATCCTCGTCTCCTTTGTGGATGGATCCTCAGACGTAAGTTCAAAGCCATTGAGGTTGTTCCTTTCCATCACATCCATGAAACATGAAAGAAACATCACAGACCTAGGCAGAATGAGAGATGATCATTATTAGGTTGATGATGTTGATTCCATTGCTCTTCATCACCTCAGATAATGGTACTTACTACATCTTGGCCATGTGTCTACACTTGCTACGCCTACATGGCCATAGTATGAAAAGGTCTTCGTCAGGCTATAAAACCTTTCGAATATGGAAACTAAAAGCGCCACTAGATGTCGTATGTACGTATTTAAGTTAGTCAGGAAATATTGCACGAAATTTGATGCGATTATTCACAAATGGATCATGACTCCCACAATGGAACGAATGCCACATCGTTTGTCTCCCAAATCATTTGCGAAGTAAAAGCTATTAGCACGTGAGAATATAGTGCGATCTAGCGGGAATAATAGGCATTTCTGAAAAAATCTGGCAATAATCCTATGATGCATTGTGGGTCATTACTAGCCTTTGTAGCTATACAACGATAAATTAGAATGTGACACATGATAATTATGAGGCACGCTCAAGCGTCAGTTGGCACTCTACAAGAAAGGGGCATCAAATCAGGTTCGGTCCATTTTTTGGACACCACCAAGCTGTATAAAAGGATCGAGGCAACATCCTTTTTCTGTTCGAGAAATAGTCGTCATGCTTTTTTTGTATTTTCTGGACACAATAGAGAATAGATTGACTAAGCCAAAGGTGTCCAAGTTAAACACAAAAGAAACCAGCAAAACAATGATCATTTTCATGTCCCTTTTCACAATTGGTCCAGGAACCCTAAGATCCCTAAAACCCTCGAAAAGAGGACCTTGCTGACCTTCGTGCACTTGTTTGTTTTCAGATGGGGAGAATTTGTCAACAGTCTCCCATCATTTTAGACGAGGTGACATGACATGAACCGTTGGATGCTCCAAATGATCGGGAACAGGCCCTAAAAGGAACAGGCTAATGCTCTGCGTCAAGAAATCTGACACCATGATTGCCCTTTCACTCTTCGGCCAAATTTCTCTTTTCGCTCTTGACAAAGAAAATTTCTGCCTCCCCAGAAGAACCTAGATTCGCCTCAGCCATATTGCTGCCAGCATCATCGTATGTGGAACCGAATAACCGCAAATTTGGATACTAATTAAACCAGTCTTGGCTTGAAACAAAAGCTTTGAACTTGGTAGTTCCCGTGGTAACATGTTTTAAATACTAGTCCAAGCTTTCCATCGCGAGTGGTTAGTCGCTCACTCTCTCTCTTTTCATACTGAGTTCTGAAGTTGCCAGTTCGCGTGCTTATCATTTCATCAGTGTTTTCTTCTGGCTCTCAAAGACGCTTTCCACGTTCTCAAGGACGTTCAACCTGTCTCAAACCGTCGTGTAGGGACTAGTTTTGTCATGGTCTAAAGAAAAAGATTTTCTTTTTTGATCTTCTTGCAAGACAAATTGTCACTATTAGCATGTCAGGCCTCAGGTCTGATTGGCCTCCTAGAGAGTGAGGAAGCTCCATCATCCAATCCTCAGGCCTGATTAGAACCAAGGCCTTGATTCGCATAGTGCGACAATAGAGAGCGTTCATTACTGGACCACCCGAGCTTGATATCCCTGTTATCTGCAATCAATGCGGATGATTTGAGAACTCCTCTGGCCAGTGGAAGAAGTGTGAGCAGTGTTTTTTTCGTAATTTGTTGGTTGCCATGAGATCAGATCAAAAACTTCAAACATTATTTGGACCATCCCATGTCTAAGGTATTCCCTAGACAAGGAATACTGGCGTATAAAGAGGAAAAAAGTGGCTATTCAGTAGGAGTGTAGTCATTGGCACTTGGTTGATATACCTTGGTGGAAAAAAGAACAGGAGCAGAAGAAAAGGGAAGGAAAAACTTTCAGCCAGTGTTCCACAAAAGGGCTGTGGAACAAGAGGTGGGAAGTGTGCTCCCTCACCTGAAGACTGAAGAGTGAAAAACGAAGAAGAAGCTCGAATCTCAAGGAAGCAAAACACGAAGTTTCTGCCTTCTCTTTGTTTCCTCCAAAAGTTCGACATGATTCCCATGTGTACCACATTCTTACTACAAGCAGAAGTAACTTGGCAAAGGACAAAGAAAAACCAGGATCAACATCGGTGAAGATAAGTCACGCCTGCTCAAATTAATCACAAGACAACGACAAAGTGACGTGCCAGATTATTTTTGCTGCGAATAGAGGCAGCCTTCACGGGGAAAGGCGGACACGTTCCAGTCCTAATGAGAGGACGGATTGAAAACTAAGCAGAACATTTTGGAAGACCTTGATTGGAGCACTCACTCTTTCTGTAAACAGTTGCCGATTCCCTCCGTCCTCAAGGGACACATGCACACTCCTATGCAACAATTTGACTCTCAAGCTCACGGCTCTTGTACTTGGTTGTTGTACCTACTTACCTACACCCACCGCACTACCTTAAAAATATCACTTCGATGGGACTCCGTAATTAGTCAATGGACCTGATAGAGAATAATCGTAGTAGTTGGGTAGCCATGAGCTCGACACAATGGCTGGTGCGACATTCTCTTGGATATAATAAGATTAGGTTTCCCAGGTTCCATACCCATGGTCCAAGGGGACATCTTTGACTCGCTGAGGCCACAGACGGAAATGATCAGAAAACACTTGGTCCAGAAGTCGGACATGACGCTGCCTTACCTGAACGCCACGTCAAGTGGAGACAATCAAGAAAAAGACTCCCGCACACTTGTATGGAATAATAATAATGATAAGAATTATCGTAGTTCTGCCAGGAGATAGTGCTCCAGTTCCCTGAAACACTTCAATGACAATCAACCACAGTGCTCTAGAATATCGTAGTGAAACGAGTGGTCGTCACCGCTCAGTGAACCTTTTGTACTTTGGTGGCGATGAGTGGCCGTTGCTGCCAGATACGAACTGGTGTCCTCTTCCTTGGATTCAGTTTGGGAAGCTTTGAGCTGACCTTGTGGGTGATGCTTTACACTTTCAGGGCCGGACTGCGGGAAGCCTTGGGCTATTCGGTCAAGCATGAGCAAGACTTGGCCGTCGCATCGCTCGTCATCACCATTGACTTTATTGTCAACGTACTGCTAATTTGTGGGGCCAACAAAGACTATTCCGGGAGGCGGAAAGACCTAAGGTAAATTCGATTACTTTGATGAGCTGAAGTCATATGGGTTACACGTTCGCCATTTAGGTCGGCAAGGACAGATCTATCATGCCCAAGTTTCATGATGGCTGAACGGGATTAAGCGTGCTCTCTGCCTTTTTGATCTGTCATACGAAATCAAAAAAGTCGATTGTTGAATTTCTTTTCATTTGAGCCGCTTTGGCATGATATAGTCCAAAATTCTCCCAAAAGCTACTCATATTTAGAGAAAGGACCTGTGAAATGGAAAAAAGTATAAATATTTATGTCCTGGTGACGGTAATGCAAATTTCATGCAATGCAGGTGATGATATTCAATACATTTTTTAAAATTGCCAAAAATGAGGTCAAAACCCGACTCTTGGATCTTCAGATCTTGGAAGCAAAATTGAATAAATATTTATTTTGTGGTTTGGTTTGGTTTTTCACGGGCTTTTATAACTGCTATAGGGAATGTAATCCCCAATACTATTATAATGAAAGGTTTCAATATGTCTATTTATTACCTTTTAATTTTTATATAATATTTGATCTACCAACGAGTTCGAGTTGGCAGACCGAGTTAGTCCTAGAATGTAGGGTTGATCTGGAATTCTATCTAAAACAATTGTCCAAGTCTGACTTGAAAGATGCTACCGGATCAACAAGGCCTACGTATTCCCTACGAATATTAGAGGGAAGCAAATTGAACAATGAAGGCGCCCGAGAAAGAAGAGAAGAGGACTTCATTGTTCGAACTAGCCTGGATTCTCTAAGGATTGGAGGTGCTCTCAAGACCCATGTTAAGTCTCTGCGGTCACTAGAATTGAACCTAAAACCTGGGTTAGACCAAATCTAATGGATGCTTTGAACATCGATTTAAAAAGAACGTGAAAAGCAAGCAGAATTCAAATTATAATATGTTCTTTTTAATCGCAAGCAACGCCTTACTCACTAATGCAAGTCTCACTGAATACAGTAAGTGGTTTGTGCGAAAATTTGCAAACTTAACCAAGCTTATTGGCAGATGAATTAACTACTTATCACGGCAAAGGCAGAGTAGAAACTATTACAATGGTCGTTAGTCTTTATTCCATGTAATATAGAATGCTTTTGAAAATTTTGCATTTTCCCCTTTCAAAGTTTATCCAAATCAAATCAATTTTTCAGAGATTCAAAGTACAAAGTACAAAGTGATGTAACCTGAGTCCATTTCCTTGTTAATACTGAAAGATATATTTTGAAAGTTATGTCTTCATTTAGCTCAAACGCTGAGTTCGCTCTTTGATCACACGTTTGTTTGTTGTCCTCAAAATCATGCTCAAGAAGAAAAGGATCAATGAACCGAGTAATTGGAGACCTTTTTTTGCCGTAGAACTAGTGCCAAAGGCAGATTTCCATGCCTCTCCAACAATAGTTTAGCAGTGAGACTAAATAAGCCGAGAGGGGTTGGAACCAGCCAAGGGACCAAGAAACAACATATGTGCCATTGACATGCGAGCCTCATGAACATTCAAGATTTCTTGTATGAAAACCTCGAAATAACAAGCAGGGTTGACGAAGAATATCCAAGGGCTCTTGCAAAAATTAGCCTAATTCGATTGGAGCCCCCGAGGTCGAAAAGTGGAAACATGCAATAATAATGGTCTCGTGATCCTCCCAACACCACAAAATCGATACCTCTCAATGATTTCATTTTTTATTCCCCTACTCGGTTGACAGGTTCCAAGCCGAAATGTCTTCCAGACGTTTTTATTAAGGACACCATCATCAAATATTGATGCTCCCTTCTACATTCGGTTCCTTTATTCAAGAGACCAACTTTCCAGTCCTCCAAAAAAGGCTTAGAGATTTCCAATCCCATCGAATTTGCGCTGTGAACCCAGGCCAAACTCTTCCGTCAACTATCGAGCTTGGCCCCAGGCGAGAGACATTGGAGATTTATTGACTTTTTGGGCTTCATGCAAAGACCATGAGCAACGTACTTCAATTGGCCTGTCCGTGGGCTCGAGAACCAGCCCGCTCATACCAATAAAACTAGTGTTGTAGCCCTCGGTTGAGCTCCCAAATCCTTGGAGTCTGTGTATGTGCCACCCAATTCTAGTTTCACTGAAGACAGAAGTGTGCGAGAGCGAGAAAAGGCACAACATTCACTGTTGCTTCCCAGACTCTCTCGTTTCCTCCCTTGAGGACGAAGGCCATTGAGGACCTTCATGAGGATGTTAGGCTTCTTTGTTATCATCTCCTTTTGGTCCGTCGTTTTCCTGGCAAGGTCTCGTTGTTTTATTTGCGACGGACCACTGTGAGAGTTTGATTATAATAAATTAATAAAACCGAAGACCTTTTGCCACGAGAGTGTACAAAGAACGTGTGTTGAATACAGACAATTGCTTTTAAATGGGTTTATGAAGAAGCACAGATTCAAAACCGTGTTTGATGATATGGATGAAATAACGATTAGCGTTAGCAAGATCGTAGAATGGTTTTTTCATAATCTTGATCGGAACGTGAATGACGTCATCACACATTGACCTCTATTCAGGGTCGATTCGTGACCGTCATATCACGTTAGAAAGGGTCATTTTCTTTTCAAACCGATTTTCCCATTCAAACCATGATCAAATGTGATCTACTCGGTTTCATTGTACCTTTTACGTGAAGGCGGTCCGTGGAGTGATAACGGTCATGAAAGCATATCTTTTTCCTCCTTTGCTGAGTGGTCAGTCCGTGAACAAGTCCTGGGTCTCCCTACTGCGGATCGAGGTATGCTGCCCTTCCAAAGATAAATACGAAAAACCATTATCAGGACAGGTCCAAAGACCATCTAAGGAGAAGTGGTCAATGTACAACGGCACGAGATATGCCAACGGATGAGACAAGGGACCTAATTGAAAATATTACTCTCCCCTTACATGCAGGAACCTTGCATTCCAGACTCGGATACTGTAGAACATGGTGTAGAATACACACGTTCTAATTCGCTATCATGTCAGGTCGTCGGGGTCTATGCACTTGGGTAAGGAAAACATAGGCCTTGACAAACATACAGCATTGGCCTTTGAGTTAAATGAACACAAAAAAAAACTGAGATGGATGGGATCATTTGTCTTCATTTGGGGGAGCTCTTCAATTATCTGAACTCAACAAGTACCTTGAATTGGGTATGTTGTTCTCAAGCCATTTAGAGTTCCAGAGGTGCATCCATTTTGAATCCTTAGAGACGCCTTTACCATTTACACAACTTTTCCATTCGGCGATATTCACATGGAATTGGTGCATTTGAAATGTTCCTCTCAAGACATTCGAAACGCACTGTTGCATTTCCAAGGGATCACGGGATATCAGGAGAGGCACTCAAACATACACGTAGTTTATAAAGATATTTTTCCACACTCCCACGTACAGATATGTTTTGGAAGGAGCATTTTAGACATACACAGGAATAATATGAGTGAAAGGATAGAGGAGACATGTTTCTGCAAATGTGAAGGGAATCCATCCACATGTGAGCAACGTTTGCATTTCCACATTTCATATTGGAACACCGGCTGAATTGGAGATGTCTTAAATGGTGCTGATTCAGTGCCAAAGAAGCTGCCTCAAAGTGTGCATAGGAAATGGCCGAAGGTCTGTGCAAGTGCATGAATCAAGCCGTTTTGAACGATTGATGATATGAAACTGATGGCCACCGACAAATTCATTTTGTTGCAAAAATCACGTGATTTATGCGAAATTTGCTTTTTCAAATTTAGTCGGTGTCATTACTCAGGAAAACGTGACTTGATTCATGATTTTGTTGCATTGGGGCGTACCCAAGACCTGAAGAAAAACAGCGTATAACCAAGCTCATGTATGGCGGAACGGAGGTGACAGATCCTCATTAGCAAATGGAGCTCGTTGTCTTTTCCATTCCAAAACTAGGGTACGGTAAAATTTTAGTTAGAAGGTCTAACTTCATATACGAAAAGCAATGTTCCAAACTCAGGACGTCCGATTCCCCTTTTAACGAAGGTTCTAATAACTTCCGTTTAATCCTCCATTTCCCAGGAGGTTTTGTTTCCAAAATGAGACCCAATGTATTCAAATGTAATTAAATTGAATCGCACCCTGGCCCTAAGCTGACCCAAAGAATGAAATCTATTCTTCACAACACGTTAGACTTCTTATCTTAAAAAAGGGCATGTACAATAAAGGGCAAATGAGAGGGAAATGGCGTTTACTCATCTAATTTTTGGCTTCTACACGATTGCTAAATTGGGTTTTCTAAACAATTTTCGTAATTAGTAAACTAGGCCCATTCTCTTTTCAACTTTTGAATCAACAATTAAAGTAATTGTCCTATTCAAACCTTTGCCTCAAGTATGCGTAGTAGTGTTGAGGTTTGTGTTAAAAGTACATTAGAATCTGAACAAAGAGGCCGCATGCAGCCGTCGATGACCTCAACTTGAAAATAGTGTTACTGTGACCTTTTTATAATCAGAGGACTTTGTTTCGTGACCTAGAAACTACGTTAAGCCTGTCATTAAGATCGGAAACTCTAATTTTACAAAAATGCATTGCTTAAAATGTTTCCAATGCACCTTGAATACTCGAAAACAACGACAATGGTGGTCAAATGAAAGATAGCAATATCTTTACCTCTCTCGCGTGAATAACCTTGATAAGTCGCGTTGAAATTTATAAAATTTGCATTCAATCTCCCACACCTGACTGTCAAGACCTGACAATATTGATCCAACTCGTGTGTTGAAATGAAGGCTTGTAAGAATACCACGCCGCTGAAAATGCAACACCAACAGGAGTTTTTCAAAAGGGAAAAAAGAAATGGATTAGAAATATGGCAGACCTAAGAACAAATAAATCTCGAAACTGTTCTTTCCCAACTGTACTGTACTGTTGTCAGTTTTGTAGATGGTAATTGAACTAAAGATATGATTTGAAACATTAATACATACTGCGTTAGTCATGACAAGGCTCAACAACAAAAACATGTATGCATTACTGTATTGTCCCTCATCTGCAAATTCACAAAAGGGAAACATAATGTTTAGTGGCCCAATTTTTTTTGACTAATCGTTCCATGTCTACAATTGCAATAAGCCTGCATAAAATATCATGAGTAGAGTAAAAGTCCCAAATTAGTTGGTAATTCTAGTGGAAACCTAATGATCTCGCAGATGAGAAAAGTCCGGAGCGTTTGAACGATTGCATTAATTTGATGAAAGAAGCACGCTTGCTCGTTTTGGTGTGCCTTGCCGCTCCTCCCTTGGGACTCAATGGGAGACAAGGAAGACTCATCGAACTCAAGGCCCTGTGCCAACTTTTAGTAGCTCATAAACCATTGGCATCCTGAATCCTTTTCCACTTTCATTGTCGGTCCATATTGTTGTTCTTAGGAGCGTTCCCTGTCCGTAAAGACCAACGAATTGATCCACAGTCGAGCGTGAAGTGAGGCACAGTCACCTAGAACCATGCGTATGCCATGCAAAAGTTTTTGGGCGCCCAATTCTAGAGACCAGATATGATATGCTCCCAAAGGTCGGCGAGCTAAGGGTTTCAGGGTTTCCGTGGAAAGAAAAGGAAAGGATTAATTTAGCTAATGGAATTGCACTCGTACGTAATCTCAGGAGGCATCCTACCAACGCATGAGAGCGGCGTGAGGGAAGAGCGTTATGGACTCCCCGAGATTTGAATATTTTGCGCCTCATTCCTGGGGATTACCCCAGATAAGTCCCATCCACGTTCACTAAAACTCTCTTGGTTTCCATTCTGTTACAGACGATGGGGTTGGATGATCCCTTGGGCCTTCGTATACGGCGTGAATATCTTGGGCTTGTTTGCCGGATCCATTGTGATGTTTTACTCTTTCGTCGGAGCCTGGAAGACATTGGGACTCATACCATTGTTCCTCGGGGTCGGGGTCCTTATAGGACATTGCTGTGTGATATTCTTCATTATCGAACAAAAGGCGGATTTAGAGATCTACATCATGCAACATCAAGGTCAGAATCCAGGATCTGACCCGAACAGCCCCTCGTGATATTTCGGCGGTGGGTGGTCGAAATTTCTTTCTACTTCTCACCCAACCTCAACCAGCAAAAAATCCGCCTCCGCCCTGATTTCTGCGTCCTCGTCCAAATCCCAAAAGCTCCACAATGTGTTCCCAAAAGCCTCAAGGCATTATCGGATATTAGTAGACGATGAGAGGCTCTGAATCTCATGAATCTAGATGAAAAGGAAAAGGATCACTTCATCTTCACTCGGCAGTGATCAGACAAAGAAACCGCCAAAAGAGTATAAAGATTGGGGAATATATTGTTGCCTTAGACTCTAGTGCAATATGCCATGCTATAAACAAATGGGATTAAATTCTTTTATCAGAAAATATAACAACTGTAACCAGCAAAAGTAACAATAGGTGTCCTGAAATATATGCGAATCAACTACAATATATGTGCTTACCAAGCGTGTTTGGGAGGAAATATTTCCACATCAATTCTACGTATATCTGTCTCATCGTCATTCGCGTCTCACTATCAAGAGTCAGATTGTAAGTAACAAATGTCTTTGAAGTCCCCAAAATGGAAACAAGAGCAACCTATCTAAATGGCATATAAATTCGCAAATAAGGCCAAAAATGGTAAAATAAATTGGCATTATATACCAATTTATTTGGCAAAATATGCGATATATTTTTTTCTTATAATTGTCGAGGCAAAAGCGTCCCCTAAAAGCTTGGCTAGTCCATGATAGTCTTCATGGATTGCTTTAGAATTGGTCGAATAAATTGCACATTATATTGCAATATGGAACTTCTGAATTGATACATAGTTCTTGCATCATTTAACTTTGTAAGCAGTTTTCTTCATGCTCTGCAGACCAAATTCATTAAATACGCCATATGGTTTTAATCTCTCAAAACCAAATTTGCACCAAAAATTGGTCAAAGCATTTTATTTTTTGATTTCAAGACGGTGTGGTCAAAGGTCCAAAACAAAAGTGGAAACAACTAATAGAAACTTGCATCAAATCGATTGGCTTACACTGAGATACTGACAGTGCTGGAAATTCACATTTTGGTTGTTGATTAAAGCTTTCTTGGATTATGTTTAAAACATGGATGAAAAAAATTCAATGTAGCTATTATTGTTTGCTCCTTGATCCAAGTGAGCAACTTCATGCCCTTTAAGTATTTGATTGGTAGTATTGGTTTCTAGCAAATTTATGGAATTCTTAACAAGGTATTAAGACGAAGTGGCAGAGCCAAAATGTTCTGTTACTCATTTAATTGGTTATGATTTGGATAGGTTTTTAGTGGTAGGCAATGATAAATTCATATTTCATGGACAGGGTAAGGAGGTACAACAATAGTTGGCCTTTCCTTGCATATACGTAGTCAGGGTTTGAACCGTTAATACTTTTATTAATGGTAAAAATACTCCGTTATTGTTACTTCTTAAAACGGTGATATCTTACAATTAACGTTACTTTTTGGAAAAATTAACGCTTTGTTGTTCCTTTTGGAGAAAAAAGACGCCGAACAATGGCAAAAGAAACGTGCTATACGATTTTTAATTTTTTCTAGTAAACATGTCTGTAGTTATTATGACGTGAAGCATTTGAAGAATATTGCATTTTACGAGGAATTGAAAATTCAAGAATTAAAGGGTTCTATAGAGTGCATCTTTTTACCATATTGTTAAAGACTCCTTGAGTGCAGCGAATAAGACTCTACATTTGAGACGAATTTTAAAACATTGGGGAAGAGAACCTTAGCATAAATTTTGTTTTTCCCCGCTTTAAAATAAGGAAAGGTAACGGGAGGGCTAAAAAACCACTCAGTTACAGATATCGGTACTTTTGCAGAAATGTAACGCGTTACCGGTAATTTTACTTAAAGATTTGCTCGTTACAAGTAACGCCCCTATGTAGAGCTTGAGTTGGGGGTTTACAAGATACGATGTTACTTGTAACGAGTTACTTTTTGAGTAACGCTACCGGCAACGCGTTATACTTTGGCAAAAGTTTCGGTATCTGTAACAAAATGGTTTTTAGCCCCCCCTGTTATATGTTATAGTGCGCTAGTATTAATAGATTTTCTCTCTTCGCACATTTAACTCTCGCTCTGTCTCTCGCCAATTTTTTGGTCCTCTGCGAGTCATCAAATGTTTCTTACTTGATTGTCTTCCACAAGCACTACCATCACTCAAATTGCTAAATTCTATATTTTTTGGTCTTTAATACAAGTTCTTATCAGCCGAAAATAATTTGCTGCAACCGAGAAAGCACTTTTGTATCACATAATGTAGTATTTAATTGATAATATTTCATTCAAGAGCCTCCTAATACCTCAAATAGAGTATTACCTACCTATTTCTATTTGGTAACTATGCGGAATAGATAGCATAGGATGTGCTAACGGATCTAGATAGAATGCGCATACTGCCACTTTATAAAGGATTCAATATACTTAACTTACAAGATCTTCACCTAATGAATTGTATCATCGTTGTCAGAAACATGATTTCTGGTACAGGGCTGCAGTTCCTGCTCGTTATTTTTCTGGTATCTTGAAGACAAATGACACCAAAATGCCAAATTTAAAGATGATGGCCTGCACACTAAAGGTTGGAAGAGGAGACCTTGCTTTCCTCATCGGACTCATCCAGGATGACAGGCTTGTACAAACGTGCCAAAAAGTCCGACACCAACTCGGAGATTCCCGTGAGCATATTCCTTCCCCACTGTCAAGAATTGTTTGCATCAACATCGCAAACAGTAGTGGAGGAGGTCCAAGGCTGCCCAGAAGAACACCATCCCCTTTTGCAGCCCTTCACAGACCCCAAAATGGACGTGGCCTTCAAGAAGATGAAGAACAAAGCCCCCTCAAGATTGGGGGCTTCTCCGGACCCAAGCCAGTCACTCCTCCAAGAACTATTCAACACCACCCTCCAATGTCCCTTCTTGCCACCACAGTGGATGGAGTCAGACATCATCTTTAGCCTCAAGAAGGGGCCTAGGGACATCCCAGACAGCCATCGGACCATCACCCTGGAGAGCACCTTCTTGAAGGTGATGTCCACCCTACTAGCTCTCCGGATTGGCCGAGGATAGGGATCTCCGTCCTGGGTTTCAATTCGGTTTCTGGGAGAAGTCGGTTTACCACCACGGCGGCTACTCTCCTCTTTGAAATTTTGCATTCTAACATCAGCAGCAAGAGGACAGTGTAAGGATGCTTTGTGGATTTCTCCAAAGCATTTGACAAGGTGGACCGAACGTGGTTATTCCTCAAACTCTTGTTCCGTGCACATTTAAGTATTAATAGAACGATGTATATGTGAATAACAGAGATGCGAATGGTTGCACCAAACAGGGTTGGAAAAGCGTTTAGCTGACGGGAGAAACATCATTATATCAAACAACTCTGCGGACAAACAAGATGAGAGCTATGAAAGATCAAGCACTCGTCAGACGGGAAGCTCTATCCCAGTCCTAAAACTCACTGAGACGAAATAAAGCTAGTGTCTGAACAAAGATGCAGGTTTATCCATCCATGATAAGTGGAGCGATGCTGTAAATCCAACCATTGCAATCCAAGGAAAAGGGACACCAAAAGAAGTCAACTTGGTTGGCTAAACAGTACAATAAACCGGTTTGTAATCAATTCCCAGGAGACCATCCATTGTACTGTTTTACCAGTCGAGTGGTCGGTCGTCGGAAATCCAGTGTCTAGAAATTTATGGATACATCAACCATCAAGCAGAGCCGTATTGAAAAGTCTCAAGAACTGAGTCCACAAGCAACTTCTGATTTATCAACTCAGTCACTCCGAAAATAGATTTCTAGCCACTGGATGTCGGGCGACCGACCAATCGGGTGGCTAAACAGTGCAATAAACCGGTTTGTGATCAATTCCCAGGAGACCATCCATTGTATTGTTTTACCAACCGAGCGGTCGGTCGTCCGACATCTAATGTCTAGAAATCTATGCTCCGACCTAGCACTTTCAATGGATCCCCTTTTCATTACCGGAGCAAGAAAGTTGAGTGGTAGTTTGTTATTTCATGTACCGAGTTCAATAAAGTAGATAGAACTATAGGAAATGTTCGTCTTTACACTTACAATTATCAGAGGCTAGACTCTACAATAGAGATCAGCACGAATTGATACATTTCCTGTCGATATAGAGAGTGACCCCTAATTGCATGCAGGTATGTATGGTTGCCTTGAAGTTAGCGCAATAACTAGTATATAACTAAAGTCGAGTTGTACTCTTGGGGAGTAGAGGTAACTGTCCGCCAATTTGTCTCTATTGTCAGGTATTGTAGTGATTACCCTATTAGGGTAAGGGCTTAAGGGCCTTAAGATAGGTCTGAGAAATTCAGCCCATTTACTCTTCAAACTCTCTTCAAACTCTGAAAGCTCTCAAGGCTTATTCGTCTAGTACTTGGATCAAAATTATCTGTGTAATTTCCGTCCAGTGTGGGAATTGAATGTCTGGACAGAACAGACAGAACAACTGGGGGGAGTTCCGCATTAAATCTGCGTCATGCTAGCCAACATCTATGTTGGACTCAGATGCTCCATTGGCTCTGGTGAGGACCCATCCCCTTGCTATTTCACTTCTACTGGCCTTCCGCAGAGGGATGCTTTATCGTCAATCCTGATCAATCTTTATGTATGCGACCTACCCGAAACTCTTACACATCTTATCTATCCAATATCTCCAATATGAAGACGACCTGGTTCTCTTGGCTGATTCAGCCGTAGAATTGCAAAACGCCATCAATACACTTCACGGTTATTGCCAAGAGAACGACCTTCAAGTTAATACCATCAAGAGGAAGGCCATGGTTTTCCATAAAGGTCGTCTGCCTCTCACCTCCTTCCACATTGACCGTGGTACGTATGATCAATATCGTCAAAGATTTGAGCTACGTATGTTAGCTTCACATTCATCACCCAATTATCTTTCACAATCATCTCAACTCTACAAAAACTAAGGCCAGGGCCAGGATCGGATAAATCTGCAATAGACTTCCCATCAAGCTTCTCCCTCTATCCTCAATCAATAGCTTTTCAACTCTTGCAGACCTTACATCATCCCCAATTTTCCTTTACGGCCTTAACCTTTAGCTTCCCAACTCCGCTCAATACGCTATCGAAACCGCCGATGCCACTTTTGCCAAGTTCCTCAACCGATACTTGTGCTTGCCTGCCCCAATGTGCCAATAATACATGGGCGCATTCCATGTTTGAGAAACAGAGCCCCTCCTCACCATTGGGCTGGCAAGGCTAGTGTTCAACAGTGCTTGGAACCTGACCTTGCCAGAGGTGATGTCCGTACCAAAGTTGTCCTTTCCGGTCAAGGATTTGTTAACATCCTTTTGTTGTTGGCCCGACATCATTTCACAGTATGGCGGTCACGCACTTTTGACTTTTGTCCGATTAACAACCAAATGCCATCAACGTCGGGAGCCGACTCTAATGCAATAACCAAGAATTCCATCCATATTATTCGGACAATTTCATTCTTATATTCTTTTATCGATCCCTGTGTTTAATGTTTATACACACAGAATTATACATTTCACATAATGGCATGACCGAGAGTCGCAATAAAGGTTATTTCTATTATCATTTACAGACTCTCCCGAAACATAATTTTGAGAAACAATTTACAAAAAGAAAAAGCAAATACCGAATATACGCATGAAATGCATATCCCCTAGTTATTTGCTATATTTGCAACAAATTTCAAAAAGAATATAACCACTAGTCTGATATAGCCCTTTTAGAGGTTACCTCCAAGCCATAAATTGACCGCCGTATCATTTCAAAATTAATACTTATTGATGGTTACACATGGTGTTGTTCTGAATGTCGTTCTACAAAAATATATTGCAAATTTGATGTATAAGTGTGTCCTTTTTGAATTTTCATGGCTATACCTTTAGTTTCGATTGGAGATCCCATCGCTGCAAAGGCTGCGTGATAGCACAAATAAAGTGTGAATGTACATAACGAACCCCAATTAAAGTCTTCCCTAAATCAATCCCATTGAGATCCCATTTTCATTTTTTGAGTACTTCTAGAGCTTGCATAGGGCCATGTATTCGCAAAAATGGAGTAGATCAAGATTACGGTCTGACCAAGGTCAAAGATTAAATAAGGTGTACGTAACTCTGAGAATTTCTAATTGAATACTTTTTAATCACCATTGTGTCAAAAGGCCATTTTTAATATCAAGTATTTTAATTTCAAATTCATCTCAAGTCAGACATCGAGGGTCAAGCAATTTGGTTAAGGATGGACAGGGCGTTACAATTGGCCATATTGGTCCCATAGAGCTGAAATTTTGGATGATAACTTTCGTTATTCTAGTAATTGAATGTAAACAGTTTCTAAAGATTCTGAGACCAAAGAGCGCGAAGCTTTGTACACTTGACGTGGAATGCCCCCAGTGCACTTAATAGATTCGACAAAATTGAGCCAAACTCCAGACCAACCCTGCATTTAAGGACTAGCCCGATCTGCTAGCTCTAATTCGTTGGTTGATAAGGTGTTGTGGCGATGAGAAAATAAGTAACAATTTTCAAAATTTCATTGCTTCAGTTCTCAGGATAAATTTTCGAGTAGAGAGTAAAATTACACCGAAAAAAAAGATTAAGAAGAGGCTAAAGTTAAAATAACATATATTAGCGCAATACCTAACTTATAGTCTTGGACACTGTGACCGTAAAGTCCTTGCCCACTTGAGGAGTAAGTCATTAATATTTCAGATGATAGTACTTGCTTTTAAATGGAAAGTCAATCTTAGTAACTCCGTACATATTATGGGTGAGCCTTAATCACAACAATTTGTTGATTTCAGGCCTAAACGAAGCATGTTGGTGTTGACACTGGAAATAGACCAATCCATCTTCACCCGAAATTTTCATGTTACAAATTGCTTTGCAGGACACCACAAAAAGCAAGCCACCGAGCATTAGATGAAAATCAACAAAATAATGAGAGAGAAGACTGCCCTGGCAGTACCTAAACTTAATTTCAGTATTGAGTAGACCGCGGGAAAAGTTGAAAAATCGTCAAAATATGTAGCTTTAAGGTAACGAAAGTCGTCAAAATGGTAGAAAAGGGTATTCAAATCTAACTTATTCGCTTAACAAAAGCACTGTCACGGCAAAAATTCAACCAATCATGAATAGTACTAGAGAATGCCCCATGCTTTCAATTGGGTTAAAATAATGCTTTTTGAGCGACATCTATGGTCCTTGCATAGGGATAGTATCCTAAAACTAAAAAAGGATCGGTTTCTTAAATGTGAGGTTATATTATTCTAAATATTTCGATTTGATTTCGATTTTGACCAATGAATTAGAGTTGGCTGATCTGGCTAACCCTTGAATATTAGGTTGATCAGGAATTTAAATAAAAAACTTGTCCATGTCTGACTTACATCCTGCTACTGGATCAACGCTTACAAACGGCTTACGAATATTTGAAGGCAGCAAATTAAACAATGAAGGAGCCCGAGAAAGAAGAGAGTTGGACTTCATTGTTTTAACTAGCCTGGATTCTCGAAGGATTGGAGGTGCTCTCAAAACGCACGTTAGGCCTCGACGGTCACTAGAATTGACCCTAAAACCTGGGTTGGGACAAAGCTCATGAATGCTTTTGAAGACGAAGAGTATCAGATAGAGACCTTTCGTACTTTCTTCTGAACACTGTACAGTCACAACTTTTCTAACCTCTCCCAATAGGAGAGCACTCTCATTCCTGTGATGTTCCTAGGGAAACATCTTTGGACTTGTTCGAGCTTTTGCAAAACAGCTGAACTCATTGGAGCCCAAATGGGTGAAGCATTTTCAAGATGTGACTGAACAATCGACTTGTACAGAGTTAGCATCGTGATGCTATCTCTGGACTTAAACGTGCGATATATCCAACCACACATTTGAAAAGCTTTACCCACCTTCAACTGGATATGCTCATCGAACTTTCCATTATTTTGGAGGACTACACCTAGATCTTTCATAGATGAGACCTGCTCAATATCTTTACCTCCATTATCTACGAGTGGAGTATTTAAAGGAGTTGACCCAAATGTCATTGAGCGGAATTTCATTCCGTTCAGGGCCATATTACTCTCAGTAACCCAGGAGTAGATTCTTTCTAGGTCCTTTGCCAGGCTACTGGAATCTTGCCCATTCCTACCAAAAACTAACTTTGTATCGTCAGCATAAGGAGAGAGACTGGCAGTAATACGAAGCGTTTGAAGCGGGGCAACGAATATTATAAAAAGGAGGGGCCCTAAGATGGAGCCCTGTGGAACACCTGACTTGACATTATGTATGTCACTAAGAGATCCCTCAACCTTAACAAGCTGCCTCCTATCATGAATGAAGCTGTTTATCCAATTGAGAACCTTGGCTTGGATTCCAATTTCATGAAGTCTATTCAACAAAATTGTCAAAGGCCTTGATAAAATCAAGAAAAAACAATAAGTATATTTAGAATTTTAAAAACTACCTCACTTAAAAAAATCAACTTTAAATAAATTCGTTTCAAAAACTATGGAACAGTAATTGTCCTTCAAATTGACTTTACCAGCAAATATTTCCTTCTTAGTTATTGTTGTAGTCTTGTTCGCGTAAGAATGATGTAATCTTTCCCAAGAACCGTTAAAGGACAATGCCCGCTGTTTAACTTGACGTGTTAAAGAAAAATGAACAATGAAGCAATGAAAGAGTCGTCAAAAGCTTCAACAGAGGTTGATTTGTAAACTCAAAAGATATGATTGAATTTAACAACTATCTTTCACGTTATTTTTGGGCAATTAGTGACAACACGATTCGACAAGCGGTCACAGCAATCAAATCAACGTTTCATGCAGGCCCAAACTTATCAATTAGTAGGAAAAACGCCAAAATGATAAGATTGGTAATTTGTTCTAAATTTGACGAAAAAGGTAATTCGAAATTTACCATTTTTTTCTTGGTCTAGTGATGCGATTAAGGTAAGTTTTAAGCATGAACTGCAAAGAATCAAGCAACAATAAAACCATGAAGAGAATCGAATCATATAGATCGTTTGGGGAGGTCTCGTTAACAATCGCAAAAGTTAAGAAGGGGCAGGAACTTGACGTCCACACTGCAGTAACGCCAGCTTGAACCAATGACTAGTAATTTTGCTTCTAACCTTAGGTTGGGAACTCTTGTACGTAATTGAGTGTTAGTAACTACAAATGGGAGGCACATCACTGTAACGAGCTCTTGGAGGCGTTCCCAATTCGATCTTTTAGTTGGCAGATATGAATTGTAACAGAAAAACGTGTCCACTCGTTTCCATTAGAATATGTTCAGGATTAATTTTGCTCGCATTGTTTGGCTACCACAGTGTGCGACAAGTAATGAAATATCAGGAAAACAAGACCACAGTGGCCAGTGATTATAGGCGATTGAAGACTCTCGAGTTTCCGTCTATCTTGTTTTGTGATCGAAACTCCGCTTTGAAAGAAAATGCCTCTATTCTTCCACGGGAAGAATACCTGAAATATCATCTTAAACCTCATGTCAGTTTTCAAGGATTGAGTAAAGTAGAAAATGTTAAAGAAGATCCTGACGATGTAAAGGTGACTTATGTTCCCACGCTTTTTAATGGTTTATGTAAGATGTTTGAAATCTCCCGTCAATATGAAGACCGGATGTGGATGGAATTTATAGCCAACGATACAACGGAATATACCGTGTTCTTACTCTCGAAGGGTCATGAATTCTTCGTTACCTTTCAAGTTTTCGTGCATATGCCACAAGAGATACAAGTATCATCCTCAATTCATATCGAAATATCACCTAAGATTTTCGAGTTTGCCGATAACGTGGAGGATGAATGTCACGATTATAACTCCTTGGGCCAGATTGAGTGTCTTCGAGCAGTTAATTCCAAGTTATTAACTCATTTGACCAACGAATGCATCGCTTACCCCTTGGAATATCTATCCCGAAATTGGCGCAACACCACGTGTTCTAATTCCTCGGAGGCCGTGGCCACATTTTTGCCGGTAAATTCACGATTTAATGCAAATCTGAATGACCAACAGGATAAATATCTTTTCATTTGCTCCAAAGCTACAAAAAACGAGTCAAAATGTTAACATAGGCTTGTTTTATGGGTGAGGCTTGGCCGAGTACAGTGCAATAATTGTCAGACATGGCATTGGCACGGAAAACTATGTTTTTATCAAAGTCTGCATTACTTAACTTTTAAGTTATAATTTTCAACACAAAAAATACTAACGCTTAAAAATAGGTGATAAATTAATTTGGTTTTAATTTGGTCAAATATTCTGTCTTTTACACACTTATGGCTCATTGAATTGAAAGCTATTATCTTGTCTGTGGTATATGCCCTCATTTACGCATTGATACCAGCTGTAACACAATGGGCCGCAAGGCCACTCAAGGTGCAGTGAGTAGAGTTGTTCACATCGTACTAGCTTTGTATTTCACATACAACGGTATTTATAAGGGATTGGAGCCAACGCAGTAGCTCGAATTAGCATCTCGCTACACAGCTCAATCAAATACCAACTTAAATACGAATGTACTTGTAGGGTGAAATGGTCGGAATTAAGGAACTTCGTTCGAAAATTGGGTGATTCCAATGATGCCAATTATTGTTTCGACTTTTTTCATATTTAATTACTTAGGGTACGATGGTGTGTAAAAACATACAATTCATTGGTAGTTCTCGCTAAATCATCTTTGTATTAAGTTATACTGAGATTTTTGGTCAAAAATTTCGAACTTCCTAGAGAAAAATAAGGGCCCCGATTAGAGACAACAAACCTTTAGAGCATGTAACTAAAAATAGCAGAGAATAGGGTAAAATAGCCGGGTTCTTGACGAGTGCGAGGGTGGGAGGGATGGGTTTAGTCCTACCAACGAAACCAGGCACTGTCTCTTCCAATTCTTCAATTACAGTGTTTATGTTTTCTCGTTAGGTTACTGCAATTGAAAGGAATCATATTTTTCTAAGTAATTGGACTTGAATCAACTTTCAAACTCACGATCCCATATCACACAGCTTTTTCCGTTTGATTGGCGTTTCAGTCTGATGCCTTAGGCATTAATTTTACCAAATAAAAAAGCCTGTCTGTCAAAGTTATGGCCTTTAAAGTCTTCGTTCCATTAATGGCCCTGGTAAATAATGACGACAATTTAACATGCCTACAATCCAAGGAGTACATCAGTCGATTTGTATGAAAGTCAAGTTGGGTGAATACAGTAAGTTACTTTGCGAAAGATTCCGAAACGATATCCATTTTCAATTTTGAATGAAACATGCAATCAATCATTGGAAAATTGGAAGAGGCAGTGACTGGTTTCGTTGGTAGGACTAAACCCATCCCACCCACCCTCGCACTTGTCAAGAACCCGGCTATTTTACCCTATCCTCTGCTATTTTTGGTTACATGCTCTAAAGGTTTTCGGTCTATAATCGGGGCCCTTATTTCCAACGTCGGACAGCCACACAAATGGGGAAGAAGTAGGCACGGTAGATTGCTATATGTACTACTTATAACATGCTGCGCGGATTTAGCCCTAACTCTTCAAACTATCAGGATCGCTATCCAAATATCCCAATATAATGGTGTCTACAGGCTAATACAAACCCAATCTAATTACACGAAATGAATGACAAGTACACGTTGATGGTTTGATGTTGTCTCACCGACTGATGAAGTGCTCGTGAGGTAATCAAATTATATAAGTAAGAAATATCCCTTGTTCAAACCGGAAGATTAGTGCCAAAGCCCGATTGGCACCAAAAGCAGGCTGATCAGGCCGTTGGCAGTCGCTTCAGGCGTAAGAATGAACTCGCTTGGTTGACTTTATAATGACTTCTAAACTCTTACATCACGAGTACGGCATACCCCCGGAGAAAACCATCCTTAGTTGGGTTTTCTTTTACCTTAGAGTGATATCCGGATTAGTACTTATCTTGCACCTTTCCCCTAAAATATACTAATCGTGGAGTTCATCCCCCCCTTCCATAACTCCTTTTCTCTAGTGATCTATGAGCGAACTAGAATCTCTGGATATGCGCGATACTTTTATGCTCATCTTTGCCACCACTTAGTTTTTACCTTTTGAACCAGAGTGTAAAAGATGGTACATTCTTATTTGATCCCAAAGTTTGTCCCATCCGGGTTATCGTCATTGAGGTTGCAAGGCTCGCGGGGTGATAGCCTTGTTTGTCGTAAATCTACAAAGCCCTTGCATAGCTCTATCGTGATTAATTAGTTGTTTTGCAACTTGACTGTATGTTTACCTAACGGTTTATCCTCTTTGGTCGTGTGCACAAGTTTCAATTCTGATGCCGTGTTAATTATCAAGGGTACAAAGACCATTCGCTAGGTCTTTGGATAGCCCTCTATATTGTCTTTGTCTTTTCGAAGCTATAGTCATGGACCACTGAAAATTATGAACATACGTAGTCGAGGTAGCCCTGCTCAAGGAATACTAGAGCTCCGAAGCTTTAGTGTTCCTTGCCCTGCTACCTGGCGACCAGATTTGACCTCAAAGTCAGCTGTTTGTTATGATTTGGTTTTGGGTGGGCAGATTTTGAAGCCCACAACCATCAGAACGGACATCTCCCCTCGTTTTCAAGACATTTCAGCGTCATCAAACTAGTTGTACTCCTATTGAAAGGACGTTTTTCATATACAAAGTATGGCAGCTTTTTCAAGAAACTCACTTGATGCCAAACTAGTTCATGGAGTGAATGAGACACGTGAGGATGGATAACAACAAGTGATGTCGAACATACCATGATGCCAAGACATTGAGTGTCCAGAAGAGCATAGAACCGCCAGGGACTGCATTGAAGTGCTATCCAACAAACTGCATGGCGCATCAAGCGCACACTTGTGCATTGATTTTTGTTCTGAAAGGCAGGCAAGACAATTGATTCGACCTTCGCTCTCTTGGCCATCCAAGTGGATCGCATGAAGAGTGAGTGGCCCAAAAATAATGGACGGGAAGAAAGAAGAACCAATATCCAATGCTCTTTCCAGCCAAATCTCTGGACAGCCTGAGAGCCTGGCGTTAATATGGACGTGATTGGGAAGAAGCGGCTAGAGAAGCTTTTGAACCTTTGAGTCTTTGAGCTCCAATGACTGGGTCATACGGCAAATGTTGGATTATACCACGAACTTCTAGAGATGCTAACTGCAAACAAAAGCAAAAATTTCTTATCCCCTCAAACGTTCACTTTATTACAAAAAAGCATGTCATATGACCACAAAATCTTGCTGAAGAGATGATTTTGGCCAAATTTGAGCCCAAAACCATGCCTTGGGAACTCCAGAAATATACACTGAAAAGAAATTCGAATTTTCCGCCTGAAACGAACTACTTAACAAGAAAATCATATAAAGTGACCTGCTTGTAATTGAAAAGATCTAAGTTTCTTATTTTATTACTTTGATTCGGAAAGTGGCTCGGAGTTGGTACGACCAAGAGCATGCTGATTTGGCGGGAAGCTCGTTCACATTNATATATTTCTTTAAGTTCGTGATTACGCATCAAGTACATTGTGCCTTAGTTGGCAAACTCATCAGATGGACATTAATCTGTAATGAGGAAAGCTCTTCTTAACATTGAATTTCGCTCTTTTAAGTGTGAAAAGGGTGTTATCAATTTGGATTAGATACACAATGATTAATTTAAAAACAGTATCAGTGTCATGGCCAATTTGACTTAGAAAAATGTGATTTCATTTTATATAGCCAAGCACACTCCAGGTTGACTGATTACCATTGAATGAGATGGTTATTGAATATGCAAGACAATCCCTAAATTGGAAAAAATACATCTAATCAGGTATTCCACCTTTTTCCTCTGCTAAAATCATTTTTCCGGTTTTACTTTCAATCCACATCACTAAAGCACGTTTCTCATCCAAAAGGTGGTTTGTGAGCTTTGGCTTTCTTTATCGTGAATGGAAACTCAATAATTTGAAAGATATCTGGTTGAGCGCTTTTATCCTCAAGCTTCTTCATTTTGACCTTGTTCAATATCTTTGACGCCACTCACTCTTCACGGGATCCATCCGAATTGTCGACTAAGTGAAGGTCAAATTAGGTCAAATCAGAACAAAGATCAATATATAAGTGAGTGCATGAAGAGCCATGCAGTTTGTTGGATGGTGCTTTTTGGTAGCCGCTTGTTGGGAGAGACACAGTTGATTCAATAGGCAGGTGACGGCCCCAAGAGCCTTGGTGATGATGAAGTGTTGCCTTTCAATTGAATTGACTGTCATCCATCTTTCTTTTTTCTGAAGGGTCAATCAATTCCGTAGTGTTGGATACGCTGTTCTGAAGAATCAATGTCTTAGCATCACGGTATGTTGGACATCACCTGATGTCATCCATTCTCTCGTGTCTCATTCACTCCATGAACGAGTTTGGCATCAAATGAATTTCTTGAAAAAGCTGCCATACTTTGTAGATGAAAAACGTCCTTTCATTAACTAGTTTGATGAGACTGAAATGTCTTGAAAACGAGGGGAGATGTCCGTTCTGAGGGTTGTGAGCTTCAAAATCTCTACGTCGTTCCTATCACCAAGGAAAAGCTCCAGTACCTGAGGGGCTGGTCAGCCCAGCTACAACCATGGGTGAGGAATATCGGCTACATGCTTGAAGGGAGGAGAAACAGGATAGCCCGGTCTGTCACAACCCTCTCAGATCCAATGAGGAATGTGTTAGAACCGGGGAATCACATTTTGGTTCTCGAGGAGAACAGGAACCCATCGTCCTGCAACGAGGACAGGAGTCACATTTTGGATCTCGAGAAGACAAGTCTCAATTTGGAGCTCGAGGAGAGTAGTCAGTTTTTGAACCTCTCCCAGGAGGAACCACCTGCCATTGTTAAGTGCTTGGACTTTGCCATTGTTGTGGTGCCAAGAAGTGGGAACTGTTTCGAAGGACAGAACAGAGATCGTCATCATATGGGAGTAGGAAACCTAGAAAGCCGTCCAGAAGAGCAAGAGGACCTGGGAAGTGCCGAGTCTGAAAACAACACTTCGTCTCTCTGTTAGTGGACCTTCAATCCCGTCGGGTGGACGTCATCCGAGCATCTCCGTTGAATCATCTTGCTGACATCGATCAATAAATATTAACCGATTGTTTCATATGTGAATATCCCCTTTTTTATAGGCCCAACAATTCCCCCACTTTTCTTACCGTAGCAAGACAGCTGATAGGCGGTGTGTTTGTGATGAATAAAGTAGATTAAAATGCAGAGTTTGCCTTGAAGAGTAGCCTAGATTTTCCAGACGACCGAGACCGGTCTGACATCGTAGGGAGTAGAAGTAGCAAGTGATTGCATTTAACTGTATCTAAAGTTCATCACTCTTGTAACAGAAAGGAGAGGTCGACTTTGATAGACGCATTTAGGCCCTGATAAGGGAAGCTCAAACTAGTGCTTGCATGCCCTGATTAGGGTTATAACCGGAGGCCTTAAGATAGGTCCAAGAAATTGAAGCCCATGTACTAGGTGCTCCCCATCTTTGAGCGCTATCAAGGTATTTTTACCTCGTGCTTGGGTCAAGAGTTCCATGTTTCCGTTCACCACGGGAATTCATTAAGTCGGGACCTTTCACCCCTGGCTGGTGGACGGAACAGTCTGATGAATTGTCAGAGCAAATTTTGTTAGGTTTCTGGGGTACTTTTGAAAACAGAAGAGGTACTAATTGTACTGGTTGGTTGTTTCCACTTGGCGTTCGCTTTAATATTACTTATATTTCCTACTTTTACTTATAGTTTCTTTCCCATACTCTATATATTCATTGCAAGATGATTTGAGTGGAATAAACCATAAACAATAAAAGCCACAATACAAACCGCAATATCAGACAAAAACGTTTCTAAGGTTTAAAAAAAATGTTGTGAGAAGAGATAACAGCCTCCCAAACAGAAATGAAGACTTGCTCCAAAGGCGGGATTTGAACCCACGCCCTCTGGAAACCTATGCCGTGCATATGTCGGGAACATAAGACCACTCAGCCACTATGGCTAACTACCATTGTTCCTTAATGCAAATTTTATTCAACTAGTTAACAAAAACATTCAGCCTCAAAAGTTCAAGCGACCTCTCAAATTTTGACGGTGACGTTATCTTTTCTTTCTTGCTTCAATGTTCCAAATCATCCATTCTTCTCAGCACCAGATCTTATCAGACAAATTTTAGGAGAATCACGATGGTTTGCAAAGTTGATGCGGTCCTGGTGTATTTTCAAGTCTCATTGGACTGCAAAAGTTCTCTACTGACAGCCTTCTTGTTGCCAAAGGAAAATTATCAATACACGCCGCCTTGACGGCCCTCAATTCGTTTTGTATTCAAAGAATTACGGCAGAAGGATTAGAATAACTGGACCTGATGTTTCAATTCTGAAACAGGGATTGTCCATATTTACACCGTTGACGAACTAGTTTCAGTTTTTGAGGAGTTTGCTCTAGTTTAGCAATACCTGAATGCGTTCCGAAAGGTGGGTCATGGACTAAAATTCCAAAATATACGAAGACTTTGTTAAAAAAAGTTGCAAACTAGCAAAAAGACTGAAGAGCACTACGAATCCAGTAATTGAGGGTAGTCTCCAAAAAATTGGACGTAGTCCAGGATAAAGCCTCCATCGAATTTTACCAATTACCAACTGAGGGTCAAGTGGTTCAGGAGGTCAGGTCGAATCCGAAGGCTTTTTCTCTTATGCGAACTCTAAAAGAAAGATGAAACACCCTGTTGCGCCTTTTGAGGTTGGTGGGGAAGCCATTAGTAATGTAGAGGTTATGGCTAACATGCTAGGAGATCAGTTCTCCAATGTGTTTTCAAGCCCACTGAGTTTAGAAGCAACAGCACATTGCTCTGAAAATGAGTCTGTTGAGATTGACAAGGTTAGTCAATTTGAGCACTTAGAGCAGGTCATTGAGAGACTGGAAAGGCATGACTCAGTTGATGTTGTCTATCTTGATTTTGCCAAGACCTTTGATAAAGTAGATCATGGCCTTTGTTTAATAGACTTCATGACATTGGGATCCAAGGCAAGGATCTCAATTGGATAAGAAGCTTCATCATGATAGGAAGCAAATTGCTAAAGTTGAGGGATCTCTTAGTGACATACATGATGTCAAGTGGCGTCCATCAGGGCTCCATTTTGGGTCCTCTCCTTTTCATTGTCTTCATTGCCCCGCTTCAGAAGCTTGATAGTAGTAATGTCAGTATCTCTTCATCTCTTCTTATGCTGATGATACAAAATTGGTAGTTGGTAGGAATGGTCAGGAATCCGGGTGTCTGGCAGAGGTCCTAGACCAAATCACTCTGGTTGCTGCGAGTAACATGGCACTGAATGGAATGAAATTCCGCTCAATGCCTTTGGGTCGACGCCATTAGACACTCCACTATAAGATGATGAAGGTAAGGACATTGAGCAGGTCTCATCCATGAAGATTTAGGTGTAGTCCTCAAGTAATGGAGAGTTCGATGAGCAATATCCAGTTGAAGGTGGCAAAGCTTTTCAAATGTGTGCTTGGATATATCGCAGGTTTAAGTCCAGAGACAGCATCACGATGCTAACTCTGTACAAGTCGATTGTTCAGTCACATCTTGAAAATGCTTCACCCATTTGGGCTCCAATGAGTTCAGCTGTTTTGCAAAAGCTCGAACAAGTCCAAAGATGTTCACTAGGAACATCACAGAAATGAGAGTGCTCTCCTATTGGGAGAGGCTAAAAAAGTTCGGACTGTACAGTGTTCAGAGAAGGCACGAAAGGTATCTGATACTGTACGTCTTCAAAAGCATCCATGAGCTTTGTCCCAACCCAGGATTTAGGATCAGTTATAGTGACCGTCGAGGCTTAACGTGCGTTTTGAGAGTAACTTCAAGCCCTCGAGAATCCAGGCTAGTTCGAATAATGAAGTCCACTTCTCTTCTTTCTCGGGCTCCTTCATTGTTTAATTTGCTTCCTCTAATGTTCGTAGGGAATACGTAGGCCTTGTTGATCCGGTTGCATCTTTCAAGTGAGACTGGGACAAATTTTCAGATAATATTCCTGATCAACCCTACATTCAAGTGCTAGCTCGGTCTGCCAACTCAAATTCGTTGGTGGACCAAAAATCATAAAAAGCTTGAAAAGGTAATAAGTAGACAAAATGTAGCCTTTAATTTAATAGTACTGGGATTGCATTCCTGTAGCGGTTAGAAAAGCCCTTGAAAAGCAGACCAAAAAAATCAGTTCTTCTAGCCTTGATAGGAATGCCTCGTGTTGAATTGCATTTTGCTACATTGTCACCGTTTTAATCATGAACATCCATAAAAACGACTTTTACCCAAAAGAGCTATTTTTAGCCTTTTTTCTACGTTTATACTTACGTATTTTTGCCATTTCCATTTTTTTTTAACCTTAGAAACGTTTTTGTCTGATATTGCGGTTTTGTATTGTGGCTTTTATTGTTTATGGTTTATTCCACTCAAATCATCTTGCAATGAATATATAGAGTATGGGAAAGAAACTATAAGTAAAAGTAGGAAATATAAGTAATATTAAAGCGAACGCCAAGTGGAAACAACCAACAGTACAATTAGTACTCTTTCTGTTTTCAAAAGTACCCAGAAACCTAACAAATTTTGCTCTGACAATTCATCAGACTGTTCCGTCCACCAGCCAGGGGTGAAAGGTCCCGACTTAATGAATTCCCGTGGTGAACGGAAACATGGAACTCTTGACCCAAGCACGAGGTAAAAATACCTTGATAGCGCTCAAAGATGGGGAGCACCTAGTACATGGGCTTCAATTTCTTGGACCTATCTTAAGGCCTCCGGTTATAACCCTAATCAGGGCATGCAAGCACTAGTTTGAGCTTCCCTTATCAAGGGCCCTAAATCGCCGATCAATCCATCAAAGTCGGACTCCTCCTTTCCTGTCTTACAAGAGTGATGAACTTTTAGATACAGTTAAATGCAATCACTTGCTACTTTTTTTTTTAAGTGCAACAACTCTTAGCATCTGCATTTAATCTACTTTATTCATCACAAACACACCGCCTATCAGCTGTCTTGCTACGGTAAGAAAAGTGGGGGAATTGTTGGGCCAATAAAAAAGGGGATATTCACATATGAAACAATCGGTTAATAGTTATTGATCGATGTCAGCAAGATGATTCAACGGAGAAATGCCTCGGATGACGTCCACCCGAGGATTGAAGGTCCACTAACAGAGAGACGAAGTGTTTGTTTTCAGACTCGGCACTTCCCAGGTCCTCTCTTGCTCTTCTGGACGGCTTTCTAGTTTTCCTATCCATATGATGACGATCTCTGTCTGTCCTTCGAAACAGTTCCACTTCTTGGACCACAACAATGGCAAAGTCCAAGCACTTAACAATGGCAGGTGGTTCCTCCTGGGAGAGGTTCAAAAACTGACTACTCTCCTCGAAGCTCCAAATTGAGACTTGTCTTCTCGAGATCCAAAATGTGACTCCTGTCCTCGTTGCAGGACGACGGGTTCCTGTTCTCCTCGAGAACCAAAATGTGATTCCCGGTTCTAACACATTCCTCATTGGATCTGAGAGGGTTGTGACAGACCGGGCTATCCTGTTTCTCCTCCCTTCAAGCATGTAGCCGATATTCCTCACCCATGGTTGTAGCTGGGCTGACCAGCCCCTCAGGTACTGGAGCTTTTCCTTGGTGATAGGAACGACGTAGAGATTTTGAAGCTCACAACCTCAGAACGGACATCTCCCCTCGTTTTCAAGATTTCAGCCTCATCAAACTAGTTAATGAAAGGACTTTTTCATCTACAAAGTATGGCAAGCTTTTTCAGAAATTCATTGATTGCCAAACTCGTTCATGGAGTGAATGAAGACACGAGAGAATGGATGACATCAGGTGATGTCCACACTACCGTGATGCTAAGACATTGATTCTTCAGAACAGCGTATCCAACACTACGGAATTGATTGACCCTTCAGAAAAAAAAGAAAGATGGATGACAGTCAATTCAATTGAAAGGCAACACTTCATCATCACCAAGGCTCTTGGGGCCGTCACCTGCCTATTGAATCAACTGTGTCTCTCCCACAAGCGGCTACCAAAAAGCACCATCCAACAAACTGCATGGCTCTTCATGCACTCACTTAATATATTGATCTTTGTTCTGATTGGACCTAATTTGACCTTCACTTAGTCGACAATTCGGATGGATCCCGTGAAGAGTGAGTGGCGTCAAAGATATTGAACAAGGTCAAAAATGAAGAGAACTTGAGGATAAAAGCGCTCAACCAGATATCTTTCAAATTATTGAGTTTCCATTCCGATAAAGAAAGCCAAAGCTCACAAACCACCTTTGGGATGAGAAACGTGCTTTAGTGATGTGGATTGAAAGTAAAACCGGAAAAATGATTTTAGCAGAGAAAAAGGTGGAAATACCTGATTAGATGTATTTTTTCCAATTTAGGGATTGTCTTGCATATTCAATAACCATCTCATTCAATGGTAATCAGTCAACCTGGAGTGTCCTAGGCTATATAAAATGAAATCACATTTTTCTAAGGTCAAATTGGCCATGACACTGATACTGTTTTTAAATTAATCATTGTGTATCTAATCCAAATTGATAACCCTTTTCACACTTAAAAGAGCGAAATTCAATGTTAAGAAAGAGCTTTCCTCATTACAGATTAATGTCCATTCTGATGAGTTTGCCAACTAAGGCACAATGTACTTGATGCGTAATCACGAACTTAAAGAAATATATAAATGTGAACGAGCTTCCCGCCAAATCAGCATGCTCTTTTGGTCGTACCAACCTCCGAGCCACTTTCCGAATCAAAGTAATAAAATAAGAAACTTAGATCTTTTCAATATCAAGCAGGTCACTTTTATATGATTTTTCTTGTTAAGTAGTTCGTTTCAGGCGGAAAATTCGAATTTCTTTTCAGTGTATATTTCTGGAGTTTCCCAAGGCATGGTTTTGGGCTCAAATTTGGCCAAAATCAATCTCTTCAGCAAGATTTTGTGGTCATATGAAATGGCTTTTTGTAATAAAGTGAACGTTTGAGGGGATAAGAAATTTTTGCTTTTGTTTGCAGTTAGCATCTCTAGAAAGTTCGTGGTATAATCAACATTTGCCGTATGACCCAGTCATTGGAGCTCAAAGACTCAAAGTTCAAAAGCTTCTCTAGCCGCTTCTTTCCAATCACGTCCATATTAACGCCAGCGTCTCAGGCTGTCCAGAGATTTGGCTGGAAAGAAGCATTGGATATTGGTTCTTCTTTTCTTCCCGTCCATTATTTTTGGGCCACTCACTCTTCATGCAATCCACTTGGATGGCCAAGAGAGCGAAGGTCGAATCAATTGTCTTGCCTGCCTTTCAGAACAAAATCAATGCACAAGTGTGCGCTTGATGCGCCATGCAGTTTGTTGGATAGCACTTTCAATGCAGTCCCTGGCGGTTCTATGCTCTTCTGGACACTCAATGTCTTTGGCATCATGGTATGTTCGACATCAACTGGTGTTATCCATCTCACGTGTCTCATCACTCCATGAACAAGTTTGGCATCAAGTGAGTTTCTTGAAAAAGCTGCATACTTTGTATATGAAAAAACGTCCTTTCAATAGAGTACAACTAGTTTGATGACGCTGAAATGTCTTGAAAACGAGGGGAGATGTCCGTCTGATGGTTTGTGGCTTTCAAAATCTGCCCACCCAAAACCCAAATCATAACAAACAGCTGAACTTTGAGGTCAACTCTGGTCGCACAGGTAGCAGGGCAAGGAACACTAAAGCTTCGGAGTCTAGTATTCCCTTGAGCAGGCTAACCTCGACTAGGTAATGTTCATAATT
Organism: Tigriopus californicus; assembly: GCF_007210705.1. NCBI lineage: Eukaryota > Metazoa > Arthropoda > Copepoda > Harpacticoida > Harpacticidae > Tigriopus > Tigriopus californicus. The sequence continues at coordinate 11,086,943 of NC_081450.1, read as the reverse complement.
TTCAGTGGTCCATGACTAATAGCTTCGAAAAGACAAAGACAAATATAGAGGGCTATCCAAAAGACCCTAGCGAATGGGTCTTTTTGTACCCATGATAAATTAACACGGCATCAGAATTGAAACTTGTGGCACACGAACCAAAGAGGATAAACCGTAGGTAAATTAATACAGTCAAGTTGCAAAACAACTAATTAATCACGATAGAGCTATGCAAGGGCTTTTGTAGATTTACGGACAACCAGGCTATCACCCCCGCGAGCTTGCAACCTCAATGACGATAACCCGGATGGGAACAAACTTTGGGATCAAATAAAGAATGTACCATCTTTTACACTTTGGTTTCAAAAGGTAAAAACTAAGTGGTGGCAAAGATGAGCATAAAAAGTATAGCGCAATATCCAGAGATTCTAGTTCCGCTCATAGATCAACTAGAGCAAAGGAGTTATGGAAGGGGGGGATGAACTCCACGGATTAGTATTATTTTGGGGAAAGGTGCAAGATAAGTACTAATCCGGATATCACTCTAAGGTAAAAGAAAACCAACTAAGGATGATGCCGTACTCGTGATGTAAGAGTTTAGAAGTCATTATAAAGTCAACCAAGCGATTTCATTCTTACGGCCTGAAGCGACTGCAACGGCTGATCACCTGGCTTTTGGTTGCCAATCGGGGCTTTGGCACTAATCTTCCGGTTTTGAACAAGGGGATATTTCTTACTTATTTAATTTGATTCCTCACGAGCACTTCATCAGTGGTGAGACAACATCAAACCATCAAACGTGTACCTTGTCATTCATTTCGTGTAATTAGATTGGTTTGTATTAGCCTGTAGACACCATTATATTGGGATATTTGGATAGCGATCCTGATAGTTTTGAAGAGTTAGGGCTAAAATCCGCGCAGCATGGTTATAAGTAAGTACATATAGCAATCTACCGTGCCTACTTCTTCCCATTTTTGTGTGGCTGTCCGACGTTGAAATAAGGGCCCCGATTACAAGACCGAAAACCCTTTAGAGCAATGTAACCAAAAATGCAGAGGATAGGGTAAAATAGCCGGGTTTTGAAAAGTGCGGGCGAGGTGGGGTGGGATGGGTTGAAGTCCTACCAACGAAACAGGCACTGCCTCTTCCAATTTTTCCAATGATTGGATTGCATGTTTCATTCAATAATTGAAAATGGATATCGTTTCGGAATCTTTCGCAAAGTAACTTACTGTATTCACCCAACTTGACTTTCATACAAATCGACTGATGTACTCCTTGGATGTAGCATTGTTAAAATTGTTCGTCATTATTTACAGGGCCATTAATGGAACGAAGACTTTAAGGCCATAACTTTGACAGACAGGCTTTTTTTTATTTGGTAAAAATTAATGCTTAAGGCATCAAGACTGAAACGCCAATCAAACGGAAAAAGCTGTGTGATATGGGATCGTGAGTTTTTGAAAGTGATTTCAGTCCAATTACTTTAGAAAAAATATGATTCCTTTCAATTGCAGTAACCTAACGAGAAAACATAAACACTGTAATTGAAGAATTGGAAGAGACAGTGCCTGGTTTCGTTGGGTAGGACTAAACCCATCTCCCCCTCGCACTCGTCAAGAAACCCGCTATTTTACCCTATTCCTCTGTTATTTTTTGGTTTACATTGCTCTAAAGGTTTGTTGTCTCTAATCGGCGGCCCTTATTTTTCTCTAGGAAGTTCGAAATCTTTGACCAAAAAATCTCAGTAATAACTTACAAGATGATTTTTAGCGAGAACTACCAATGAATTGTATGTTTTTACACACACCATCGTACCCTAAGTAATTAATATGAAAAAAGTCGAAACAATAATTGGCATCATTGGAATCACCCAATTTTCGAACGAAGTTCCTTAATTCCGACCATTTCACCCTCACAGTACATTCGTATTTAATTTGGTACTTGATTGAGCTGGTGTAGCGAGATGCTAATTCGAGCTACTGCGTTGGCTCCAATCCCTTATCCGTTGATGTGAAAATACAAAGCTAGTACGATGTGAAACAACTCTACTCACTTGCACCTTGAGTGCCTTGCGGCCCATTGTGTTACAGCTGGTATTAATGCGTAAATGAGGGCATATACCACAGACCAAGTAATAGCTTTCAATTCAATGAGCCCCATAAGTGTGTAAAGGACAGAAATATTGCCAAATTAAAAACAAATTATTTATCACCTATTTTTAAGGTTAGTAATTTTTGGTTGTTGAAATTATAACTTAAAGTTAAGTAATGCAGACTTTGATAAACACATAGTTTTCCGTGCCAATGCCATGTCTGACAATTATTGCACTGTACTCGGCCCAAGCCTCACCCATAAAACAAGCCTAATGTTAACATTTTGGCCTCGTTTTTTGTAGCTTTGGCAGCAAATGAAAAGATATTTATCTGTTGGTCATTCAGATTTGCATTAAAATCGTGAATTTACCGGCAAAAATGTGGCCACGGCCTCCGAGGAATTAGAACACGTGGTGTTGCGCCAATTTCGGGATAGATATCCCAAGGGTAAGCCCGATGCATTCGTTTGTCAAATGAGTTAATAACTTGGAATTAACAGGCTCGAAGAACTCAATCTGGCCAAGGAGTTTAATATCGTGACCATTCATCCTCCACGTTATCGGCCAAACTCGAAATCTTAGGGATATTTTCGATGATGAATTGAGGATGAATACTTGTATCTCTTGTGGCATATGCCGAAAACTTGAAAGGGTAACGAAGAATTCATGACCCTTCGAGGAGTAAGAACACGGTATATTCCGTTGTATCGTTGGCTATAAAATTCCATCCACATCCCGGTCTTCAATATTGACCGAAGATTTCAAACATCTTACATAAACCATTATAAAGCGTGGGAACCATAAGTCACCTTACATCGTCAGGAATCTTCTTTAACATTTTCTACCTTTACTCAATCCTTGAAAACTGAACATGAGGTTTTAAGAATGATATTTAGGTATTCTTTCCCGTGGAAGATAGAGGCATTTTCTTTTCAAGGCGGAGTTTCGATCACAAAACAAGATAGACGGAAACTCGAGAGTCTTCCAATCGCCTATAATCAACTGGCACTGTGGTCTTGTTTTTCCTGATATTTCATTACTTGTCGCACACTGTTGGTAGCCAAACAATGCGAGCAAAATAATCCTGAACATATCTAATGGAAACGAGTGGGACCCGTTTTTTCTGTCACAAATTCATATTTGCCAACTAAAAGATCGAATTGGAACGCCTCCAAGAGCTCGTTACATGAATGTGCCTCCCATTTTGTAGTTACTAACACTCAATTACGTACAAGAGTTCCCAACCTAAGGTTAGAAGCAAAATTACTAGTCATTGGTTCAAGCTGGCGTTATGCAGTGTGGACGTCAAGTTCCTGCCTTCTTACCTTTTTGCGATTGGTAACGAGACCTCCCCAAACGATCTATATGATTCGATTCTCTTCATGGTTTTTATTGTTTGCTTGAATTCTTTGCAAGTTTCATGCTTTAAAACTTACCTTAATCGCATACTAGACCAGAAAAAAAATGGTAAATTTCGAATTACCTTTTTCGTCAATTTAGATACAAATTACCATCTTATCATTTTGGCGTTTTTTTCTACTAATTGATAAGTTTGGGCCCTGCATGAAACGTTGATTTGATTGCTTGTGACGCTTGTCGAATCGTGTTGTCACTAATTGCCCAAAAATAACGTGAAAGATAGTTTGTTAAATTCATCATTATCTTTTTGAGGTTTTACAAATCAACCTCTGTTGAAGCTTTTTGACGACTCTTTCATTGCCTTCATTTGTTCATTTTTCTTTAAACACGTCAAGTTAAACAGCGGGCATTGTCCTTTAAACGGTTCTGGGAAAGATTACATCTTCTTACGCGAACAAGACTACAACAATAACTAGAAAGGAAATATTGCTGGTAAAGTCATTTGAAGGACAATTTACTGTTTCCATAGTTTTGAAAACGAATTTTTAAAGTTGATTTTTTTAAGTGAGGTCGTTTTTAAAAAATCTAAATATACTTATTGTTTTTTTCTTGATTTTTATCAAGGCCTTTGACATTTTGTTTGAATAGACTTCATGAAATTGGAATCCAGCCAAGGTTCTCATTGGGATAAACAGCTTTCATTCATGATAGGAGGCAGCTTGTTTAAGGTTGAGGGATCTCTTAGTGACATACATAATGTCAAGTGGGTGTTCCACAGGGGCTCATTCGGGGCCCTCCTTTTTATATATTCATTGCCCCTGCTTCAAAGCTGATTCGTAATAATGTCAGTCTCTCTTCTCTCTTCTATTGCTGATCGATACAGAATTATTTGTTTGGTAGGAATGGGCAGAGATGTGTTTCAGGAGCTGGCCAAAGGTAGGAGGTCCTAGAAAGAATCTACTCCTGGGTTCTGAGTAGTAAAAGCCCTGAAACCCGTGATGAAATTCCGCTCAATTGACCTTTGGGTCGACGCCACTCCCTTAATACTCGCACTGATAACGGAAGGTTCAGATATTGAGCAGGTCTCATCCATGAAAGAATTTAGGTATAGTCCTCCAAATAATGGAAAGTTCGATGAAGCATATATCCAGTGAAGGTGGGTAAAGCCTTTTCAAATGGTGTGTTGGATATATCGCAGGTTTAAGTCAAGAGATAGCATCACGATTGCTAACTCTGTACAAGTCGATTTGTTCAGTCCACATCTTGAAAAATGCTTCACCCATTTGGGCCTCCAATGGAGTTCAGCTGTTTTGCAAAAGCTCGAACAAGTCCAAAGATGTTTCACTAGGAACATCACAGAAATGAAGATGCTCTTCCCTATGGGAGAGGGTTAAAAAAGTTCGGACTGTCAGTGGTTCAGAAGAAAGTACAAAAGTTATACTGAGTACTCTTCGTAAAAGCATTCATGAGCTTTTCCCAAACCCAGTTTTTAGGATCAGTTCTAAGTGACCGTCGAGGCTTAACGTGCGTTTTGAGAGCAACTTCCAAGCCTTCGAGAATCCAGGTAGTTTAAACAATTGAAGTCCACCTCTTCTTTCTCGGGCTCCTTCATTGTTTTAATTTGCTGCCCCCTATGTTCAAATACGTAAGGCGTTTGTAATGATCCAGTAGGTGAATTTTCAAAGTGAGACATGGACAAAAGTTTTTTTAATTAAATTCCTGGATCAACCTAATATTCTCAAGGGTTTAAAGCCAGATCAGCCAACTTCTAATTCATTGGGTCAAAATCGAATCAAAATGGAAAATATTTTAGAATAATATAAACCTCACATGTTAAGAAACGATCCTTTTTTTAGTTTTAGGATACTATTCCCATGCAAGGACCATAGATGTGTCGCTCAAAAAGCATTATTTTTAACCCAATTGAAAAGCATGGGGCGCATTTCTAGTCTATTCCCATCGATTGGTTGAATTTTTGCCCGTGACAGTGCTTTTTGTTAAGCGAATAAGTTAGATTTGAATACCCTTTTTCCTACATTTTGACGACCTTTCGTTTTAACTGTAAAGCTACATATTTTTTGACGATTTTTTCCAACTTTTCCCCGCGGTCCTACTCAATACTGAAATTAAGTTTTAGGTACTGCCAGGGCATCTTCTCTCCTCATTATTTTGTTTGATTTTCATCTTAATGCTCGGTGGCTTGCTTTTTTGTGGTGTCCTGCAAAGCCAATTTGTAACATGGAAAATTTCCGGTGAAGATGGGAAATTTGGTCTATTTCCAGTGTCAACACCACAGGCTTCGTTGAAGGCCTGAAATCAACAAATTGTTGGTGATTAAGGCTCACCCATAATATGTACGGAGTTTACAAGATTTGAACTTTTCCATTTAAAAGCAAGTACTATCCATCTGAAATATTAATGACTTATCTCAAGTGGGCAAGGACTTTACGGTCACAGTGTCCCCAAGAACTTATAATGTTAAAGGTACATTGCGCTAATAATATGTTATTTTTAACTTTTAAGCCCTCTTCTTAAATCTTTTTTCGGGCTGGTAATTTTACTCTCTTACTCGAAAATTTTATCCCTGTAAACTGGAAAGCAATGAAAATTTTGAAAATTGTTTTACTTATTTTCCTCAATCGCCACAACACTTATCACCAACGATTAGAGCTTAGCAAGAATCGGGCTAGTCCCTTAAATGCAGGGTTGGTCCCTGGAGTTTTTGGCTCAATTTTGTCCGAATTCTATTAAAGTGCACTGGGGCATTCCCACGTTCAAGTGTACAAAAGCTTCGGGCGCTTCTTTGGTCTCCAGAATCTTTAGAAACTTGTTTACCATTCAATACTAGAAATAACGAAAGTTATCATCCAAAATTTCAAGCTCTATGGGACCAAATATGGCCCAAATTTGTAACGCCCTGTCATCCTTAACCAAATTGCTTGACCCTCGATGGTCTGACTTGAAGATTGAATTTTTTGAAAATTAAATACTTGATATTAAAATGGCTTTTGACCACAATGGTGATTGAAAAAGTATTCAATTAGAAATTTCCTCAGAGTTTTACGTACACTTTATTTAATCTTTGGGAACCTTGTCAAGACCGTAAATCTTGATCTACTCAATTTTTTGCGATACAATGGCCCTACCTGCAAAAGCTCTTTAGAAAGTACTCAAAAAAATGAAAAATGGGATCTCAAATGGGAATTGATTTAGGGGAAGACTTTTAATTGGGTTCCGTTATGTACATTCACACTTTATTTGTGCTATCCACGCTAGCCTTCTGCAGCGATGGGATCCTCCATCGAAACTAAAAAGGTATAGCCATGAAATTCAAAAAGGAACACACTTATACATCAATTTGCAATATATTTTGGTAGAAACCGACAATTCAAGAACAACACCATGTTGTAACCAATCCAATAAAGTTATTAATTTGGAAATGATACGGCGGTCAATTTATGCTTGTGAAGGGTAACCTCCTAAAAAGGGCTATATCAGACTAGTGGGGTTTAATTCCTTTTTTGAAAATTTGTTTTGCAATATAGCAATAACTAGGGGAAATATGCCCATTTCATGCGTATATTCGTTTTGCTTTTTCTTTTTTGTAATTGTTTTTCTCAAATTTATGTTTTTCTGGGAGAGTCCTTGTAAATGAATTAAAGAATAAACCTTTTACCATTGCGACTCTCGGTCATGCCCAATGTTATGTGCAAAATGTATAATTGTGTGGTGTATAAACCATTAAAACAAGGGCTCGATACAAAGAATATAAGAATGAAATGGTTCCGAATAATATGGATGAATTCTTGGGTTATTGCATTAAGAGTCCGGCTCCCGACCGTTGAAAAATGGGTATTTGGTTTTGTTAATCGGACAAAAGTCAAAAAGTGCGGTGACCGCCCAATAACTGTGAATGATGTCCGGGCCAACAACAAAAGGATGGTTAACAAATCCTTCGACCGGAAAAGGCACAACTTTGGTACGGACATCAACCTCTGGCAAGGTCAGGTTCCAAGCACTGTTGGAACACTAGCCTTTGCCCAGCCCAATGGTGAGGAGGGGCTCTGTTTTTTCAACATTGAATGGCGCCCATGTATTATTGGCACATTGGGGGCAGGCAAGCAACAAGTTCGTTGAGGAACATTGGCAAAAAGTGGCATCCGGCGGTTTTCGATAAGCGTAATTTGAGCGGAAGTTGGGAAGCCAAAGGTTAGGCCGTAAAGGAAAATTGGGGGATGGATGTAAGGTTTCTGCCAAGAGTTTGAAAAGCTTTTGATTGGACAGGAATAGAGGGAAGAAGCTTATGGGAAGTTCCCCTATTTGCAGATTTATCGATCCTGGCCCTGGGCCCTTAGTTTTGTAGAGTTGAGATGATGGTGAAAGATAAATTGGGTTGATGAATGTGGAAGCTAACATACGTAGCTCAAATCTTTTGGACCGATTTATTGAATCATACGTACCACGGTCAATGTGGAAGGAGGTGAGGAGGCAGACGACCTTTTTATGGAAAACCAATGGCCTTCCCTCTTTGATGGTATTAACTTGAAGGCTCGTTCTCTGGCAAATAACCGTGAAGTGTATTGCTGGCGTTTTTTGCAATTCTTAACGGCTTTTGAATCACCAGAGAACCAGGTCCGTCTACAATATTGGGAGATATTGGATTAGATAGATGTGTAAGAAGTTTCGGGTAGGTTCGCATACATAAAAGATTGATCAGGAATTGACGATTAAAGCATCCCTCTGCGGAAGGCCCAGTAGAAGTGAAATTAGCAAGGGGGGTGGTCCTCAACCAGAGCCAATGGAGCTCTGCCGTCCCAACATAAGATGTTTGGCTAGCAATGACGCAGAATTTAATGCGGACCCTCCCCCCAGTTTGTTTCTGTCTGGGTCTGTCCAGACATTCAATTCCACACTGGACGGAAATTTACACAGATAATTTTGATCCAAGTACTAGAGAATAAGCTTGAAGTTTTCAGCCGGTTTGAAGAGAGTTTGAAGAGTAAATGGGCTTGAAATTTCTCGAACCTAATCTAAGCCCTTTAAGCCCCTTACCCTTAATAGGGTAAATCACTACAAATACCTGGACAATGGACAAATTGGCGGACCAGTTACCTCTACTCCCCCCAAGAGTACAACTCGACTTAAGTTATAATACTAGTTTATTGCGCTAAACTTCAAGGCAACCATACATAACCTGCAATGCAATTAGGGGTCACTCTCTATAATCGACAGGAAATGTATCAATTGTGCTGATCTGGTACCTG
>NC_081450.1:11073234-11078192 GCF_007210705.1 Tigriopus californicus | reverse complement strand
CACATAAGACACTGGATAGAGGTTACAGTATGGGTTGCTGTACGACGGGTAGGTTGGCCATGGGTGAGGGTAGTGGGTCCATGGTACCTCATATCTCGATGAGTCAGGTCCAGCAGCCAGTCACACAGATGGTTCATTCGGTCATGTTTGGGTGTGTGGCGTCCGACCACGTCCCAGGCATTGTACGTGTCTTTATCCAGTTTTCGCTCCAAGCAACGAACAAGTTGGCCCCATAATGTATCAGTCTTCCCGACCTTGTCTTGGATGATAAATAAATGTCCTTGAAGACTGTACGCTAAACTTGCAAGGCTTGACGGATCTCGAGGTCTCACGGCTGGCAGCTTCTCTATCTCTTGGATATGGGCCTCAACTACCAGTTCTTCATTCCCATACAAGCAGTGAAGCGTTTTCAGGGCCGCCATGTAATGGGCTTCTGAGTTCCCATACCCGTTGATTAGTTGTCTTGGAGTATCTCCAAGAGATGCCCTGAGCATTCCCATTTTCTCGGGAGATGACTTCATTGTGTTGTGGACCAATGCTTCAAACATATTTGCCCATTCAGTGAACTCTACAATCTGCCCATTGAGGCGGTCACACTGGAGAAGAGAAAATAAACAGAGTTTTAACTAAACCGCTTTACTGGTGACCCCGATCTATTTCTCCGTTGAAGAAATTCGTCAAGCAGTATATATAATGAGTTCTGATGACTCCAAACCGTTATATTCTATGTCACAGTTACAAGATGGGATTGCAGCAGCCGTGACTGCGGCTTTAGCCGAACGAGGCCCACGAGATGATTATCTCCCCAGCAGTATTAGTGCGGTTGCTCCGAAGCTTCCAACTTTCGATCCAGAGGATTCGGATTTGTGGTTCGCCACCATCGAAGAAGAGTTCAAGATTAAAGGCGTAACGATCAATTCGACCAAGTACTCTCACGCTGTTGCCGCGATGGATGCTTCTTCACGTCGACTGATTGGGGATATCATGACTATGTCGTGTTCTTCCTCTGTGGACAAGTACCAACTTCTCAAAGATCGTCTCACAGAAGCTTATGGAACCTCTGTCATTCAACGCATTCAGCGAATCCTGGATTTGCCTTCTTTGGATCCATCTGAAAGACCTTCCTTGTGGTTAGCCAGGATCAGATCGATTGCTGGATCGGGTATAAGTTTGGATGGTGATTGGCCTTTTGTCATCCTTCTGCGCAAGCTTCCCCCTCAGGTACTGGAAATTATATCCCTGAGGCACTACACCTCAATTGGTCTCGTGATATCGGCGGCCGATGATCTTTGGCTATCCAACCAAACCCGCTCTTTCCAAGTTGCAGCAATCCGTCTTGGCGATAAGCCTCACATTGACGGTGTGTGCCCTTACCATCAGGAACATGGATTCCGAGCATGGTCGTGCATATCACCTTGCAAGTTGAGCAAACATGTCAAAAAGGGCAACAAAGAGACGGACTCTGTTGCCCCTAGTAGGGCAACTCAGCACAACCGAGGTCGGGCTGGTAAGGGGAAGCAATCACCAAAATACAATCAGAACTACAAACAAGTAAACTCTTCGGAACTTCTTGGTGAAGATGCAGGCAGCTCTGTCTGTCCGGGGGAAGCTCTAGCCGGCTTTCAATAAGTCCAACCGGAGCCGGTGGGAGCCCTTGTGGCAGCAAAATCTATAATCTTTTCTACGCTCAAGACAATACTTCCGGCCGGAGATATTTAGTGGATTCGGGTGCTGAGGTTTCAGTGATTCCACCCACCAAAGCAGAACGGAGCAAGCCCCTCACTCGACCTCTCACAGCCGCGAATAAAACGACAATTTCCACTTGGGGTTACCGCACGATTCCCCTTGCATTGGGTCCTCGGACTCGCACGTGGAGGTTTATTGTGGCTGACGTTAGCACTCCGATCATTGGCAATGACTTTTTGCGCTCTTTTGGCTACTTGTTAGACGTTCGTGGACAGAGGCTCGTCGATCCGGATTGTCCAAATACATCTGTTCCCCTGTTATCATTAGGTCAAACTTCCTCGCCATCGTTAGGCTTGGAGTGTTTCATTGTCTCCAACGACCCGTATCAGCGTCTATTAGGGGAATATCCCACCCTTTCCACACCCACATTTAACTCGTCTTGCGTGAGCCACGGAGTAACCCACTTCATTGAGACAACAGGACCACTTCCTCGAGCAAAACCTCGTCGTCTAGACCCTAATCGTTTATTAGCGGCCAAGTCTGCTATGGACGAAAATGTAAAATTAGGGATTGCCCAACGTTCCAAGTCTTCCGTGGCGAGCCCAATTGTGATGGTACCAAAACCAAATAAAACGTGGAGAATATGCGGAGATTACGTTGCTTTGAACTCAGTTACCAAACCAGACAAGTATCCCATTCCTCACATTCTGGATTTCACACAAGGCCTCTATGGTAAAAACATATTCAGCAAGATTGATCTCATGAAGGGCTACAATCAAATTCCCGTGGAAAAGTCTGACGTGTTCAAAACTGCCGTAATTACCCCGTTCGGACTTTTTGAGTATACTCGCATGCCATTTGGCTTGCGCAATGCAGGCAATACATTTCAAAGAATGATGGATGCAATTTTGGGAGATTTACCCTACGTATTCTGCTATTTGGACGATCTTCTCATCTCTAGCACAACCTCTTATGAGCATCAAATTCACCTCAGGGAAGTTTTCAAGCGACTCTCAGATCATGGTCTCGTAATCAGCCCGGATAAGTGTGAATTCGGAAAGCCTTCTCTCACGTTCCTTGGTCATCTCGTTAATGGTAGTGGCGCTTCTCCACTGCCTTCAAAGGTTGCGGCCATCCGCGATTTTCCCAAGCCATCAACTGTTCGATCCCTTCAAGAATTTATTGGGATGATCAACTTTTACCGACGGTTCTTACCTCGTGTCGCAAAAATTCTTCAACCACTATATCGGATTTTGTCTGATACCGGAAAAGCCGCTTGTAAAGCCAGCAAGGCACCTCTTAATTGGAATCCACAGTCGATGGAAGCTTTTACGGCTGCTAAGAACGCTCTGGCTGACGCCACGCTCCTGGTGCATCAAGATCCCAATGCGGAACTGGCTTTGACAACTGATACCTCCAACTTTGCTGTTGGAGCTGTTTTAGAGCAACGCTCAGGCCCCCCTTCTTCCAAATGGCAGCCACTAGCATATTTCAGCAAGAAACTAAGGGATCCTGAACTAAATTATAGTGCTTACGACCGCGAACTTCTTGCTATAAAGCTCGCCGTTCGTCATTTTCGTTGGCAATTGGAGGCCCGCTCGTTTACAGTTTTCACTGACCATTTACCTCTCACCTTTGCCCTTGACCGAAAGTCTCCACCTTGGACTCTGAGACAACAAAGAACCCTTTCTGAGCTAAGCACGTACTCATTAGTCATTCGACATATAGCCGGAAAATCCAACCTTGTGGCCGACGCCTTATCCCGTGCTCCTTTGGAGCTTGAGGGTGATACAAACACATTGGGAATTCTTGCTGTTCGAGACTCCATTGATTTTTATGGTCTTGCTCAAGCTCAAAAGGTAGACACCGAGTACGCAACCACGATAAATTCCTCGTCAAGTTTGGAGTGGAGTAACGTGGATATAGACGCAGATACAACGATCTTGTGCGACATTTCTACTTCTAGGCCTCGTCCATGGGTGCCAGCTCAGTTTCGTCGCAAAGTCTTCGACTCCATTCACGGGCTTAGTCACCCATCAATTCGCTCCACGGTGAAACTAATTTCATCCCGGTTCGTTTGGCACGGCATCCGAGCACAGTGTCGTAAATGGGCAAGAGAGTGTCTCGACTGTCAGAGAGCAAAAGTCCAGCGCCACACAAAGTCTTCACCAGAGCCCATTGCTGTGCCCTCCGAGAGATTTAGTCACATCCACGTCGACCTCGTAGGCCCCCTTCCAACAAGTCAGGGTTTTAACCACTTACTGACAGTTATCGATAGGTTCACAAGATGGCCTGAGGCATATCCTATCTCGTCGACTGACACTGTGACTGTGGCCCGAGCTTTGGTGGCTGGGTGGATTTCCCGTTTTGGTGTTCCCACGGATATTACCTCTGACCGGGGAACTCAATTCACAAGCCAGTTGTGGACTGCTATGGGCAAGCTCTATGGAACATCCCTCCATCACACCACCTCTTATCACCCTTGTGCCAATGGGTTGGTTGAAAGGTTTCACCGTCATCTAAAAGGTAGCTTGAAGGCTGTCCTTTCCGACACTGGTGCATCTTGGATGGACCACCTTCCATGGGTCCTCCTTGGCATAAGAACAGCACCGAAAGAGGACTTCGGCACATCGTCGGCTGAGATGGTTTTTGGGTGTCCAACCATTGTTCCAGGTGATTTCTTACCAAAACAAGATGATCATTCACCTCCAGATGAACATTTACGGCGTCTCCGTTATGCTGTCGGGTCCCTGGCCCCTTTTCCTACTTCTCGCCACTCCTCTGTTCAACAGTATCGTCCAAAATCCTTAGCTGAAGCTCGATTTGTTTTCGTACGACGAGGCCCCCATTCCGGTCCCCTCCAAGCACCCTACATTGGCCCTTTCCGGGTTTTAACTTCAAGAAATAAATATTTTACTCTAGATTATGGAGGGAGGCCCGAGTTAATATCAGTCGACAGGTTAAAGCCAGCTCATGTGGATTCATCTACCATTGTTCAAACCTTTGTTCCTCCTCGACGCGGGCGCCCTCGCATTTCCAATGCAAAACCATCATTACCTCCTCTCACCTCCGATCAGCCCCCGTTGACAACTCCTCTTAGAAGAAATCCAACCCGCAATGCCCGCCCTTCTTTCGTCCAAGACGGATGATGCTTTTTTTCTTTTTTTTCTCCTTTCGTTGTTACTGTTACTATTTTTTCGTTCGTTTATCAATTTCCTATCGGTCCTTCGATCTCCTCTCTAGGGGGGGTTGTGAGGCGGTCACACTGGAGA
>NC_081450.1:11066842-11073183 GCF_007210705.1 Tigriopus californicus | reverse complement strand
TTTTTCTCGACCTTTCTTTTTTGGTTGGAGGCTCATCTGCGAATACAGACTTGTCAAGACATTGAAATTAGTGGTCCATCGAGAAATCCCATTTTTGGAACAAATAACATAGGCAAAATACTAACCAAGTCAAATTCCAACAATATGTCATGGGGCCCTTTGTACTGGAATGCGAGCATGATACAGCAAGTTTCGTAAATTTTTCTCGACCCTTTCTTTTTGGTTAGAGGGCTTCATCTGCGAATACAGACTTGTCAAGACATTAATATTAGTGGTCCCATCGAGAAATCCCATTTTTGGAACAAATATCATAGGCAAAATACTAACCAAAGTCAAATTCCAACAATATGTCATGGGGCCCTTTGTACTGAATGCGAGCATTGATGCAGCAAGTTTCGTAAATTTTCTCGACCCTTTCTTTTTAGTTTAGAGGCCTCATCTGCGAATAAGACTTGTCAAGACATTGAAATTAGTGGTCCCATCGAGAAATCCCATTTTTGGAACAAATAACATAGGCAAAATTACTAACCAAAGTCAAATTCCAACAATATGTCATGGGGCCCTTTGTACTGAATGCGAGCATTGATGCAGCAAGTTTCGTAAATTTTTCTCGACCCTTTCTTTTTAGGTTGGAGGCTCATCTGCGAATACAGACTTGTCAAGACATTGAAATTAGTGGTCCCATCGAGAAATCCCATTTTTGGAACAAATAACATAGGCAAAATACTTAACCAAAGTCAAATTCCAACAATATGTCATGGGGCCCTTTGTACTGGAATGCGAGCATTGATGCAGCAAGTTTCGTAAATTTTTCTCGACCCTTTCTTTTAGGTTAGAGGCCTCATCTGCGAAATACAGACTTGTCAAGACATTTAAATTAGTTGTCCCATCGAGAAATCCCATTTTTGGAACAAATAACATAGGCAAAATACTAACCAAAGTCAAATTCCAACAATATGTCATGGGGCCCTTGTACTGAATGCGAGAGCATTGATGAGCAAGTTTCGTAAAATTTTTCTCGACCCTTTCTTTTTTAGGTTAGAGGCCTCATCTGCGAATACAGACTTGTCAAGACATTGAAATTAGTGGTCCCATCAAGAAATCCCATTTTGGAACAAATAACATAGGCAAAATACTAACCCAAAGTCAAATTCCAACAATATGTCATGGGCCCTTTGTACTGAATGCGAGCATTGATGCAGCAAGTTTCGATAAATTTTTCTCGACCCTTTTCTTTTTAGGTTAGAGGCCTCATCTGCGAATACAGACTTGTCAAGACATTGAAAATTAGTGTGGTCCATCGAGAAATCCCATTTTTGGAACAAATAACATAGGCAAAATACTAACCAAAGTCAAATTCCAACAATTGTCATGGGGCTTTTGTACTGCAATGCGAGCATTGATGCAGCAAGTTTCGTAAATTTTTCTCGACCCTTTCTTTTTTGGTTGGAGGCTTCATCTGCGAATACAGACTTGTCAAGACATTAAAATTAGTTCCCATCGAGAAATCCCATTTTTGAAACAAATAACATAGGCAAAATACTAACCAAAGTCAAATTCCAACAATATGTCATGGGCCCTTTGTACTGAATGCGAGCATAGATGCAGCAAGTTTCGTAAATTTTTCTCGACCCTTTCTTTTTGGTTAGAGGCCTCATCTGCGAATACAGACTTGTCAAGACATTGATTAGTGGTCCAATCGAGAAATCCCATTTTTGGAACAAATATCATAGGCAAAATACTAACCAAAGTCAAATTCCAACAATATGTCATGGGGCCCTTTGTACTGAATGCGAGCATTGATGAAGCAAGTTTCGTAAATTTTTTCTCGACCCTTTCTTTTTGGTTGGAGGGCTTCATCTGCGAATACAGACTTGTCAAGACATTGAAATTAGGGTCCATCGAGAAATCCCATTTTTGGAACAAATATCATAGGCAAAATACTAACCAAAGTCAAATTCCAACAATATGTCATGGGGCCCTTTGTACTGAATGCGAGCATTGATGCAGCAAGTTTTCGTAAATTTTTCTCGACCCTTTCTTTTTGTTTGGAGGCTTCATCTGCGAATACAGACTTGTCAAGACATTGAAATTAGTGGTCCCATCGAGAAATCCCATTTTTGGAACAAAAATAACATAGGCAAAATACTAACCAAAGTCAAATTCCAACAACTATGTCATGGGCCCTTTGTACTGAATGCGAGGCATTGATGCAGCAAGTTTCGTAAATTTTTCTCGACCCTTTCTTTTTAGGTTAGAGGCCTCATCTGCGAATACAGACTTGTCAAGACATTTGAAAATTAGTGGTCCCATCGAGAAATCCATTTTTGGAACAAATACATAGGCAAAATACTAACAAAGTCAAATTTCAACAATATGTCATGGGCCCTTTGTACTGAATGCGAGCATTGATGCAGCAAGTTTCGTAAATTTTTCTCGACCCTTTCCTTTTAGGTTAGAGGCTCCATCTGCGAATACAGACTTGTCAAGACATTGAAATTAGTGGTTCCCATCCGAGAAATCCCATTTTGGAACAAAATAAACGTAGGCAAAATACTAACCAAAGTCAAATCCAACAATATGTCATGGGGCCCTTCTGTACTAATGCGAGCATTGATGCAGCAAGTTTCGTAAATTTTCTCGACCCTTTTCTTTTAGGTTAGAGGCCTCATCTGCGAATACAGACTTGTCAAGACATTGAATTTAGTGGTCCAATCGAGAAATCCCATTGTGGAACAAATAACATAGCAAAATACTAAACCAAAGTCAATTTCAACAATATGTCATGGGCCCCTTTTGTACTGAATGCGAGCATTGATGCAGCAAGTTTCGTAAATTTTTCTCGACCCTTTCTTTTTTGTTAGAGGCTCATCTGCGAATACAGACTTGTCAAGACATTGAAATTAGTGGTCCCATCGAGAAATCCCATTTTTTGGAACAAATATCATAGGCAAAATACTAACCAAAGTCAAATTTCAACAATATGTCATGGGGCCCTTTTGTACTGAATGCGAGCATTGATGCAGCAAGTTTCGTAAATTTTTCTCGACCCTTTCTTTTTTTGGTTGGAGGCTTCATCTGCGAATTACAGACTTGTCAAGACATAAATGAAATTAGTGGTCCCATCGAGAAATCCCATTTTTGGAAACAAATAACATAGGCAAAATACTAACCAAAGTCAAATTCCAACAATATGTCATGGGGCCTTTGTACTGAATGCGAGCATAGATGCAGCAAGTTTCGTAAATTTTTTCTCGACCCTTTCTTTTTAGGTTAGAGGCCTCATCTGCGAAATACAGACTTGTCAAGACATTGAAATTAGTGGTCCCGTCGAGAAATCCCATTTTTGGAACAAATAACATAGGCAAATACTAACCAAAGTCAAATTTCAACAAATGTCATGGGCCCTTTGTACTGAATGCGAGCATTGATGCAGCAAGTTTCGTAAATTTTTCTCGACTCTTTCTTTTTAGGTTGGGCAGCTCATCTTGCGAATACAGACTTGTCAAGACATTGAAATTAGTGGTCCCATCGAGAAATCCCATTTTTGGAACAAATAACATAGGCAAAATACTAACCAAAGTCAAAATTCCAACAATATGTCATGGGGCCTTTGTACTGAATGCGAGCATTGATGCAGCAAGTTTCGTAAATTTTTCTCGACCCTTTCTTTTTAGGTTAGAGGCCTCATCTGCGAATACAGACTTGTCAAGACATTGAAATTAGTGGTCCGTACGAGAAAATCCATTTTTTTGAACAAAATACATAGGCAAAATACTAACAAAAGTCAAATTTCCAACAATATGTCATGGGCCCTTTGTACTGAATGCGAGCATTGATGCAGCAAGTTTCGTAAATTTTTCTCGACCCTTTCTTTTAGGTTAGAGCCTTCATCTGCGAATACAGACTTGTCAAGACATTGAAATTAGTGGTCCCATCGAGAAAATCCCATTTTTGGAACAAAATAACGTAGGCAAAATACTAACCAAAGTCAAATTCCAACAATATGTCATGGGGCCCTTTGTACTGAATGCGAGCATTGATGCAGACAAGTTTCGTAAATTTTTCTCGACCCTTTCTTTTTTAGGTTAGAGGCCTCATCTGCGAATACAGACTTGTCAAGACATTGAATTAGTGGTCCCGTCGAGAAATCCCATTTTTGGAACAAATAACATAGGCAAAATACCAACAAAAAGTCAAATTCAAGAATATGTCATGGGCCCTTTGTACTGAATGCGAGCATTTGATGCAGCAAGTTTCGTAAATTTTTTCTCGACCCTTTCCTTTAGGTTAGAGGCCTCATCTGCGAATACAGACTTGTCAAAGACATTGAAATTAGTGGTCCCATCGAGAAATTCCCATTTTGGAAACAAATAACGTAGGCAAAATACTAAACACAAAGATCAAATTCCAACAATTATGTTCATGGGGCCCTTTGTACTGAATGCGAGCATTGATGCAGCAAGTTTCGTAAATTTTTCTCGACCCTTTCTTTTTAGGTTAGAGGCCTCATCTGCGAATACAGACTTGTCAAGACATTGAAATTAGTGGTCCCATCAAGAAATCCCATTTTTGGAACAAATATCAATAGGCAAAATACATAACCAAAGTCAAATTCCAACAATATGTCATGGGGCCTTTGTAACTGAATGCGAGCATTGATGAAGCAAGTTTCGTAAATTATTCTTCGACCCTTTCTTTGGTTAGAGGCGTCATCTGCGAATACAGACTTGTCAAGACATTGAAATTGTGGTCCCATCGAGAAATTCCCATTTTGGAACAAATATCATAGGCAAAATTACAACCAAAGTCAAATTCCAACAATTTATGTCATGCGAGCATTGATGCAGCAAGTTTCGTAAATTTTTCTCGACCCTTTCTTTTTAGGTAGAGCCTCATCTGCGAATACCAGACTTGTCAAGACATTGAATTTAGGTGGTCCAATCGAGAAATCCCATTTTTGGAACAAATAACATAGAGGCAAACTACTAACCAAAGTCAAATTTCAACAACAGTCATGGGGCCCTTTGTACTGAATGCGGAGCATTGATTGCCAGGCAAGTTTCGTAAATTTTTCTCGCGACCTTCTTTTTTAGGTATGGCCAGTTCATCTGCGAATACAGACTTGTACAAACATTGGAATTAGTGTTCCCTTCAAGAAATTCCCTTTTTTGGAACAAATAACATCAGGACAAATAAATTACCTAACCAAAAGAGTTCAAATTCCAACAAAATATGTCATGGCGGCTCCTTGTACTGGAATGCGAGCACTGATGCAGCAAGTTTATCTCTCTCAAGACAAACTGTTCATTCCTGTTTTGGAGCTCGCTGAGAACAGTCGCATTTTAGTTTTTGCTCATTTATGTTTATGTTTAGCTTTGGCGGTTTCTCTCTGCTTTGTGGTGTAGTATATTTCTATTTCCAAATTGTTATGCGTAGTTCTTTAGTTTGATTGTATTGGTTCTTGACAGTTAGATTAATTGTTCATTAGTGTATTGATTTCATTTTGTGTTAGATCAGTTTGTTGAGTTTATTTCTGTGTTTTTGTGTTGTTTTCCTAGTTTACATATGTTCTTGATTCCTTGCTTTTCTCTGTCCTTTACTTCTTGTTTATTATCTCCATCTTAGATTGGTATGTTTAGTTTGATGTGAAGTAGTTCATCCCTCTTTTGCTCTGTTGTCCTGTACCTCAGGACAAGATTGCATAGACTTTTAGTTCTTTTCTTTTTCTTGGTCTCTTGATTTTGCTGCTCATAGATAGTTCCTCTTGTATTCATGATGGAATATATTTTTGGAAAAGTCGTCAAAGAGGCTAGAAAATGTTTGGACTTTGTCTTAGCAGGGAAGGATCCTTCAGTAGTCAAGAAGTCCTTAATCATAGAGGCTTTAGTTGCTTGGGTCAATGAAACCAGGGTGCTGCTTGAAGAACAGGCTCACTCAGTAGTTGAGAAGTCGACTGATTTGACCAATGTAGAGGTTGAAGTAGTATCTCCTCTTGAAATAGAGCACAAAAAGACAGTTGTGGAGAAAACAGTCTGTCCTGTTTACCGGAAGCAGCCTTGTCCTTTGGAAGGAAATGGTGTCAAAAACTTCTCAAGTTTGGACTTGAGAAGTACAATAGGAAGAATGGATGTTCAAGGGTAGATTGTCCTTTTTTTCACCCGTACATGTGCTGCCAGTCCATGCGACTTAAGACGGGCTGTAACGTACGGTGTACCTCTGTCTCCGTATAAGGGACGTAAAGAAAGGCGAGAAATAGGATAGCTCAGTTTCGTAGTTTTAGAGCTGACCCTATTCCTAAACTTAATCTCACCCCACCTCCCTTCCTTAACCCTTATAAC
>NC_081450.1:11063360-11065842 GCF_007210705.1 Tigriopus californicus | reverse complement strand
GTGTGCGGAACGCGTATGGATCACCTGGCGACCCATGTCGGAATTCCAGGGGTTCAATCAGGTGTCCATTGTCCAGATCAACCAACATTTGGACCCTGTCTTCATTGGTCGAGAGGTCCAGATTCCTCAGATGGTTCCATCGGCCCTTGACCATTTCCCAAGAAGATCCTCTGAGGCCCTGGCACACATTGGGATGCGACCTGGCACAAATCTGGAACTTGCCACCACCCACGCCTGAAACCTCCACGTTGACCCTTCTTGAGCGGAACTTGGTGGATCCTGTTGCTCCATTCACAACCAGTCTGCCCTCCTTGCCCCTGGTCTGACCAATCTTTTTCAAGGCACTGTCCATGATGAAGGTGGTGTCTGAGCCCTCGTCAATCAGAGCATTAAGGACAACCCTCCCATTTGGTCCAAAACAGACTACCGGCACCATGTCTAAGACAACGCTCATGCCAGTGCTGGAGCTGTTGGTGGAGGCCCTCCCACCGAACTCAGACTTAGGATCTCTTCCACCAGCCTTGTGGATTAGTGCGTGATGGTGTCTTGAGCAATCATCCACCCCGCACCTCTGCTTTGAATGGCACTTGGCCAAAGAATGGCCTTGCCCCAGACAATCAAAGCAAAGGTTCTTGGACATAACCAATGTCATTTTCTCCGAGAGAGGCATGCCCTTGAAGAGGCAGCAGTCCACTGCTCTCTGGTCACCTTAGCAATGGGAGCACAAACTCGTTGATGCAGCATTTGTATTGCTCCTGGACAACCTTATGACGCTATCCTTGGCGCCAGATCCACACGCTAAATTCTGGTTGAATCGTCGCAGCTTCTTGACCCGTTCAAGTAGCCACCTGCTCATCCCAACCAACCGGTTTTGATTGGGAAGACGCTCGGCATAGGTCTTCCATGCAAAGTACGTCTCCTGGTCCAAATTTCTCTCAACAACTCGAGCTAGATGTCCCCATAGAGAATCCCCCTTTCCAATTATTTCACTCACAGTTAATAGATGACCTTGAAGCGAGAAGGCAAACTTAGAGAGGCTAGTCAGGTCCTTGGCCTTCACCTTAGGCAGATTTTCGATCTCTCTCTGGTGGGCTTCCACCAGGAGAACGGGGTGACCATAGACCTCTCCAAGGACCCGTAACGCTTCTAGGTAGTGCTCACATGTGTTTCCACGTCCCGCAATTAGAAGCCGAGCTTCATCCTCCAGATAGGCCTTGAGAAGGCCCATCTTTTCCACTGGGGACTTGTTTGTCTCATGTACAAGGGCTTGGAAGGCATTGGACCATTCCTCGAACTGGGTGATGTCTCCCTTGAACTTTGGCAACTTGATGTCCATTGTAGATCTTGCGCCTGATCCGAAACCTGTGGTCCCCAGGGACGCTGTGGTCATCCAGGAGGTCTTTGGCCTTGTACAAGGGATCTGCTCCTCACCATGAAGTGCAGACTTGTCATCGAAATCTCGCCCTCTTGTGCCCAATTGGATGGCTTCTTGTTGGTCCAGCAAGCCGCATCTAGATCCAGCACCATCTGCACTGACAACAGTCCCGTGATATCTCTCGTTGGTCATTCCATGAGCACCTTCTTGTGCTGGTTCTTCTTCAAAGGGCAACACCCGCTCCCATGATGAATTTGCCCCGGCCAAGCTCTCCAATGTTCGAAAGCCTTTGAGATTGGCCTGGTCCGAACCAAACACTGTCGACGTCTCATCCTTACGGCCTTCTAAATGGTCCAGAACTTCGGCCTTTATCTCCATGACTCGAGTCTTCTGTTCATGGAGGTAGTCCTCAACCCTTGAGCACTCCTTCTCATCAACGTTCTCTGCTAAGTGGCCCTGGATGATCCCATCAAGCTCTGAGAGGCGTTCCTCTGCCTCTGCAAGCTTCATTTGAAGGAGTGTTCTTGATCATAGCCATGTTGTTTCCAGGTACCCTGTGAGGTTGTTAAGTGTCCTAGTAATAGCCCGTTTCTTGTTAGCCATGTCATGACAGATAATGCTTGATAGCCTTGGCGTGTCTCCAAGAGGCACGGCTCCAAGAGGCGTGGCACCAAGGGGCGTGGCACCAAGGGGATTGGCGACAGTGACCTCCGTGGCCTCGCCAGCCCCAGCTCCCACGGGCCTACCCAATGTACTCATGTTGGCTGTCTAGTCCCTGGCGTGCGCCCTTGCAAGGGTCCTCTTGCTTTGTGGTTTGTTCCTTGATGAATCCGGCTCGAAGGACCAGCGAATGGTGGGGGTTCCCTTCTATTGGACTGTATCTAGCTTGGCCCCCCAGTCAACCTTTTACAGACGAATCACTAACAACCTCTTGGCGATTACTTCGATCTCTTTATTCTTCCTTCTCTTGTCTCAAACACATGGTATATAAGCTCCCCTTTCCCTTGTTGTTGTTTTTTGCTTCCTCTCTAAGGGTCACCGTCATCTTCCTCGGCTCAGGGTTCCAGTTCAGGGTTTCGCGCATCCACTTATCAAAGCATTCCACCC
>NC_081450.1:11048896-11062256 GCF_007210705.1 Tigriopus californicus | reverse complement strand
CCTTGGAATATCTATCCCGAAATAGGCGCAACACCACGTGTTCTAATTCCTTGGAGGCCGTGGCCACATTTTTGCCGGTAAATTCACGATTTTGTGCAAATCTGAATGACTGCAACAAGACAAATGTCTTTTCATGAGCTGCAAATCTATAAAAATCGCAAAGAAAGTTAATTTCCCCAACAATGGTCAAAATAACTTAAATATGAAGTAAAGCAAATTTGAATTAACTTTCCTCTACTTGTGAAACGCAGAAAAATAAAAGCGTTCATGAGCCGTAAACTTGAGGGTTGGGCATTCTAATCGTCAAAGCAAATTGGGCCAACTGTTTTTAAAGGTTGGGGCAGAATAAGGACATATCCAATTAATTTCTTATAAAGCGGCTTCATCTCCTATCATTAGCAAATCTTTCTAAATACATAAAAAAACGGAATAATGTATGTCCCTTTATTTTACCCTGCCCATTTGCTTCAAAATAGTGTTCAATGCTAGAACAATGCTAACATTTCATCTTATTCCCTACCCATATTCGAATGGCTCGCCAAGTTTGCAAACCATATCGCCGTGGATCAGATATTGTAGAAGTGCAAAGATAAATGCCAATTCTCATATTTTCCACTTAAATAGCACTCGGAATCATACAACAGGAGAGGTTATCAATCCCTCAAATTAATAAATCTGAGCAACATGTTTATTTGTTTCTTGCAGCTCATGACCGAGATGGCCGATGCAACGAACAATTGCCGTGATTTTGGTTGCTTGAGTCCCTGTAAAGAGGTCAGTTTTGATACAAAAGTGACATCATTTTTCGAAACCCTTAACTTTAACCATCCCGGAATGTACACGGTGTACATGTATTATCCTTCGACCTATATCAAAGTCGACTCTCGATACAAACTCATGGATCTGGTCTCGTTAATGTCTGCTGTGGGAGGGTTGTTAGGCCTTTATTTGGGCTTGTCATGTTATTCCTTGCTAAGCAAATGCCTCTCATCTACCCTTCAAATATCAAGATGTCAAGACGTGGGCGCCATTGCTTAAATGTCTTTTCAAGAGGGCCTCAAGCTGTTTGTTCATTGAAGCTATTGACTGAGCAATTAGTACCAAAAATGTTTCACCCTGATTCTGTACTCGTCAAATGAAATTGTTGCCTTCTTTCTTGCTGTTCAGAGTTTGTTTCCAGTCAAGATTGCTCATTGGCATTGATAATGTTGTAGAATAAAAGTTCCATTAAAAACATGGAATTCAGACTTCGGGAGCAATCTACCAAGTGCTTGCAAGTTTTGGTTGCCATAGGGTTGACGACCATCTTCGCTTTTCATAGCAAAGCTCAAATTGTCAAATACCAGCAAAGAAACACCACCATGACTTTGGACTATCAGATCCTGGAGAAGAAAATATTTCCAGTTGTGATCACCTGTCTTCGAGGAGGTATCCTGAGGAAAAATGCCTCACTTCTCCCGAAAGAAGAGTTTTTGAATTTTCATTTGAAGCCTCCCGTTGATTTTATTGGATTGATGAATAAGGAGAATGTGTTCGAAGATATTTTGCCAGAGGATTTAAAAAACGATTTCATTCCAACTATTTACAATGGATTGTGTAGACGTACTCAATTGTTGGGAAGCTATGCCGAGCGAACGTGGATGATTTTTCGTCTCAATAGCTCCTTTGAATATGACATGTGGTTTCTCGACGAAGGTGCGGAATATAATCTTGCAGCTCAAGTTTTCTCGTCATTACCAACTGGATTCAATATTAGATCTTCTGTTCAAATTGAACTTGAGATGACAAAATTTGAGAACAATGATCCTGTCGGGGTTAAATGTGCCCGTTATAAGAGCCTCGATCAATTGGCATGTATTCGAGATCTGACCAATGCAATTGTGGATAAATTGAACGTGTCTTGTATGTCTTATCCAATGAAGTTTATTTTGGATCGTAACTTGGTATTTTGTGAGGACCCTTTAAAGGCTTATGATTCATATTTACCTATCGCAAGTGCACTGTCGAAATCCATTAATAATGCTGCCGAGATGGGATGTCCTCGACCTTGTGAAATTACATATTTTTCTGCAAGAGGGGCACCATACAGTTCAAATACGTATCTTCAAACTGATGGCATGTACTCCGTGTACATTTATTATCCGCACAAGTTATTGAGAGTGGAATCGCGTTATCTTCTTATGGATTTTGTGACGTTGGTGTCTGGGTTGGGTGGCCTATTGGGTCTATACATTGGTTTTTCATTTCTCACCATTTTCAATACTTTCATTTCGTATTTTAATCGTGCCTCATAGAATTATGCTTCAAACCTGCACATCTCATTACATATTGCATCACATGATACATGTTATACAAGCATAAACATCAATCAGAAATCTCACATTGCCAGTAATGTAGTTGGAGGTGATCCACGTCCTCGATCAAGTTTAATNAGTTTTGGTTGCCATAGGGTTGACGACCATCTTCGCTTTTCATAGCAAAGCTCAAATTGTCAAATACCAGCAAAGAAACACCACCATGACTTTGGACTATCAGATCCTGGAGAAGAAAATATTTCCAGTTGTGATCACCTGTCTTCGAGGAGGTATCCTGAGGAAAAATGCCTCACTTCTCCCGAAAGAAGAGTTTTTGAATTTTCATTTGAAGCCTCCCGTTGATTTTATTGGATTGATGAATAAGGAGAATGTGTTCGAAGATATTTTGCCAGAGGATTTAAAAAACGATTTCATTCCAACTATTTACAATGGATTGTGTAGACGTACTCAATTGTTGGGAAGCTATGCCGAGCGAACGTGGATGATTTTTCGTCTCAATAGCTCCTTTGAATATGACATGTGGTTTCTCGACGAAGGTGCGGAATATAATCTTGCAGCTCAAGTTTTCTCGTCATTACCAACTGGATTCAATATTAGATCTTCTGTTCAAATTGAACTTGAGATGACAAAATTTGAGAACAATGATCCTGTCGGGGTTAAATGTGCCCGTTATAAGAGCCTCGATCAATTGGCATGTATTCGAGATCTGACCAATGCAATTGTGGATAAATTGAACGTGTCTTGTATGTCTTATCCAATGAAGTTTATTTTGGATCGTAACTTGGTATTTTGTGAGGACCCTTTAAAGGCTTATGATTCATATTTACCTATCGCAAGTGCACTGTCGAAATCCATTAATAATGCTGCCGAGATGGGATGTCCTCGACCTTGTGAAATTACATATTTTTCTGCAAGAGGGGCACCATACAGTTCAAATACGTATCTTCAAACTGATGGCATGTACTCCGTGTACATTTATTATCCGCACAAGTTATTGAGAGTGGAATCGCGTTATCTTCTTATGGATTTTGTGACGTTGGTGTCTGGGTTGGGTGGCCTATTGGGTCTATACATTGGTTTTTCATTTCTCACCATTTTCAATACTTTCATTTCGTATTTTAATCGTGCCTCATAGAATTATGCTTCAAACCTGCACATCTCATTACATATTGCATCACATGATACATGTTATACAAGCATAAACATCAATCAGAAATCTCACATTGCCAGTAATGTAGTTGGAGGTGATCCACGTCCTCGATCAAGTTTAATTCATTTCTACTAAGACTGCACTGTCAAAATATCAATGTTGACCTAGTCACTTGATTGAAGTGAAACTTGAAACACCTAGTGAAGGAAGTACGCGACCCGCACATTTAAGCAGCAACAGAACCTAATATATTGAGTAAAATAATTGACTCTACAATTAACACATATGATTGTAAATGATTTTATACCCTGCATGGCAGTGGTCTCGTTCGTAGTACGTTCTGCAATGTCTGCAATAGGCCGATATTGGGGTGCTTTCGCACGTTCTGGGTCAAATTCTTGGCACTTTGGGCACTCCTGGACAAATTTTTCGATTGTGTAGTCCATGTTTGGGAACCACCCCACTGCCCTTAGCCGACGCTTCTTGGATGATGAGCCCAGGTGGGCTTTTCCATGGCTCATGGCCACAATCTCCCGTCCAAGGCCGACGGGAATGACTTGTTCTCTCCCCTCTGAGGGTCGTGCCCTTACGAGTTACCGTCAGCTCAGGCTGGATTTGTCCTTAATGAGCCCAAAGCGGCATAACTGAGAAATCTTGGCGATCGAGGAACATTCAGCCCAAAAACGAGCTTTCACAATTGTGACAGAGTTAAAAATGATGAAAAGAATAAATCTTTTCAACCCATGGTGAACAAAATATTGTGGATTTTATTTACATTTCCAGGCAATATGCTAATCAAATAATTGCCGTCAACTTACTTCATTTGTCCCTTAAAAGTACATCTTGGGAGATGTTGCAAATGGCGGGTCTGAATAATAAGCTGAATTGGGACAACTAGAGGAAGCATGTCTTTCATTAGGAGATTGTTCATTTTTGGGCTTTCTTGATGTTTGAAACTTTACTGTGACACAATTATTGGTAACCATCTTCCAATAGCCCAGTCTTGCTGTATCCAATTAAGCGATACCATTTTGCTCCTCTCGTCCATATTTCTAATTAATGGATTTTGGCAACTGTGAGGTGGGTGACGTCACTCGATATAATTCGGCAGGAGTCAACAGGTGAGGATAGGCTGTGAAATGAGCGGATTTGTGCCATATATTTAGCAATATATCTGGAAATAACATTAGGACACCAATTAAAAAGGCATTTCAACGGTGGAAAAATGTCCAAAGATGCAGCATGATTGCGAATTTGAGCTAAAAGTTGTGTAGCAGAACCAGCTTGATATAATTTTAAGTGCCACCTTTAGATAGGTGCTAGATGAGACTGTTTGCAATAATTGGATATGTAGCTTATTTTTTTGCCAAATGATTTGTTAAATAGTTTTTTTTGGTTTTTATTTGTTTTTTCACGGGCTATTCTAACCGTTACAAGGAATGTAATCCCCATTACTATTAAAATGAAAGGTTACAAGTCGTAAATTTATTACCTTTCAAACTTTATGTAATATTTGGTCTACCAATAAATTTGAGTTGGCAGACCAAGCTAGTCCTTTAATGTAGGGTTGATCTGGAATGCTATGACTTCAAAGATGCTACCAGATCAACAACGCCCTATGTATGCCCAACGGATATTTGAGGGAAGCAATTAAACAATGAAGGAGCCCGAGAAAGAAGAGAAGTGGATTTCATTGTTTGAACTAGCCTGGATTCTCGAGGGCTTGAAGGTGCTCTCAAAGCGCACGTTAAACCTTTACGGTCATTAGAATTGACCCTTTCATAACTCCTCTGAACACTGTGGAGGCCCAACTTCTTAGTCACTCCCAATACGAGAGCTCTCTCATTACTATGATTTTCCTAGTGAACCATCTTTCTACTTGTTTGATTGTCAACAAATTTCAATAAGCGCAGGGATACCATTATTTGATATTGTCTGCATGTCAATCTGCTAATGAGTACTGACTGAGGTGAGAGCCATAGTAGTTAGTTAATTGGCTTATCCAAGCATATCCAACTACTTTTACAAACAATTCAGATGGATGGTGGCCCAAATATTGAGGAAGTGAGTCAACAAAACGTAACCCTTTTGAAGAAATAGTCAGACATTTGCGCAGTTCTGTTCTTGACACTCTGTATGAGAGGGTGTGGTTGGAAAGGGAATGAAACCATGAGGAGGTCAATTAACAATTAAAGAGTAATGAAATTGAAAAATGAACTTTTTTTTCTTTCACCTTTTGTAGTTCATCTGAAATCCCAAGTTCCAATAATTATTGTATTTCATAACATTTTGCTCCCAAAAATTCGTTCCCGGCTGCTTAAGTTTTGTTACAAACATTCAAGCACTTAATTAATTGCATTTAATTATCTGTATACAGATGTCTCAGTGGTTCGCTCAACGAGCGCGTGGTTGACATCGAGCAAGGCTTTTGCGACTGGCGTGTCGGTATAGCCGATCATCAGAGACTAATCTTCCTAAACGACCACAGCTGCTGCCGGTCTGGCAGGTTGGCCCGGAGGCCAGCCGGTCACTATCAGGTGGTAATGTTTTACCACAAGGATGAAGGCATGGACCCACTCCCCACTCATCCATCGGCGTCTCCCGCCTAGTGCCTAGAGCAGGATTCTGGGATGCAGTCATCTCCTCTCCTCCGCCACACCCATCTCACCACCTTGGTGAAAAAAACTTATCAAGTTTTGAGAGAAATTCGCGATCCCTTCTTAGCATTTATTATATCTTGTAAATGCAGAAGAAGCACTTTTGATCTTATCGCTTTGCTGAATTATTGCTCCCATCAAACGCTTTTATGCCTCAAAGTTAACAAGACCCATGTGAATATATCCGCCAACCTTTAGTAAGGCTTTTCAACCACCGTGTCAGTTGTCTCATTGGTGAGACAGGACGGGTAAGCGAGCAAGCGAGTGCCAGAGCAACTCAAGAGCATAAGAGAAAGAGTCAGCCCAGGGTGGCCAAATCGACAAAGCATTTTAAAAGCTCTTCTGGGAAGTGTTGATTGGACACAGATTGGTCCAATTCATATCATTTAGTTTATGTTAACTTTGCGGGGAGAGGGAGGGTTAGTATAATAAAGGGGTGTTCTAGTGCTACAAGAAATTAATCAATTTCCGCCAAATCTTGGAGAGTCTTGTACCTATTCTGGACACCCTGACACCAACGCATCGATATTTGAAGCCACCGCTGCTAGTGCTACATCCTTTTGATTTCTTAAGGACAAGCTGTCGTACCGTATCGACAACAGCTGTGATTGTTGCGGAAGATTAGTCTCTGATGATCGGCTATAGCGTGCCGGTGTCTCATCGAAATTGTATCAATATTAACGAAGTAAGTATCTTATTAATTATGAAATAAAGGGTTCTGCACCTGTTGGCTGTAATTATGGACATGGGCATATTTTGGGATTGAGAATATAGCCAAGATATGCTCTGGGTTTACTGTACAGTCTGAGTAACTTAAAGTGTAAAAAACTTAATATTTTGAACTTTGGACCGTTAAACAACATTCTAAATAATACTTTCAGAATTTATCATCATCGTCATCGGGGGACTGGTCGGACTTGGCTTGTTTCACACACGATTAGATGAGAGGGTGCGACGGTTAGTGGACATCTCCAACTTGAATCAGCCAGCTCTTGGGACGAAGCTGGCCAAAGTTGGAGCTGTTCATCAACAACAACCGCTACTACTCTTTGTGGTACATTCTTCCCCTCAAACTCAACCAACCAATCCTCACGCAAATACCAATAACTATAAGCCTGAAAATAACAGATATTGTACATCAGAGTCTCCGGCTCAATTCGCTTTAATTCATTCATTCTTTAGTTCGCAGTCATCCAAGGTAGAACTCTTCATTGCTTATTACAAATTAGAAAAATAATTTATTTAAATGTGATGAAAATTTGAAAAAAAAAAAAGAAAAATTTTATACCAACCCCATCCATTAAAATCTCTAAACAAGCGAAAAGCTCTTGCACGCACATTTTGTAGACATACTTTTCGAATCGTTGTTGATAGGTTTTAATGGTGACGAGCTACCTTTCTCTTCACATAGGTGCGACTTGACAGTGGGCGGAGTCTTAATATTCCCTATCTGTCATCTTTTGTAGCCTTTGACTTGTTCACCTTGAAAGAAAGCAATTTAAAAGTACTGCGCTCTGTTCGAGGTGTTTCTTTTCTCCAACATATTCCATCACGAATAAAAACCGAATACAAATGTAAGTAAACCTCCATTAAGGTGATCTAAAACATGTTTTAACAAGTGGCCATCGGTTTCGTCTAGTTTTGATCTTTGCCACTGATTTATGTTAGAGAACTTCCGTCGCTTTGAACTTTGCCAAAAGTAATGTTCTTTTATTCTGAATTCCGCCAGAATTCATTCCCTCTCACTAAACTTTGCCATGGTTGACTCTCCCAGAAAAGAAATTCTGTTTTGTTTTGAAGCGACCACATCTCTTTTACTTTCACTTTTGCAAAGTTATTATTACCTTTGAGCATGTTTTAAATGGAAGTGAAGCTTAAGTTTTTTCACTTTGAACACAATTTGTGGATGAATGACAAGTCCATCCTTCTAGTTAATGAGTATTTGAGTAGACACATCTATGAGACGCACCGTACAAGCCTTTACCATTATCAGTTGTGGTGAATTCATGGCCAAAATATAGTGATATGACTGGCCATCGAGGCAAGCACATTTGAATAATAGAAAACCTCCGGGGTTTTAAGATGAGGAGACAGAAATGTTAAGAACACTTTGAATTCATGCGAAGCAGACTTTGCCTGTTGGTTGGAAACGTCTCGTGGTCATATTAATCTTCATATTTGGCGCACAGACTGAATCCTAAGAAGAACTCTTGAGGACCTTACAAACTATTCCAAGTGGTAATTGTTTGACGTTGGATACTTAATGTGACCTTTGATTTGACCATGCGATAGTACTTATGAAAAAAATTATTCGTAGACAAGCCGTTTGAATGTATATGGTTTGGCCAATGGAAACCACGGACAAATGGAAATGGATCAAAACCAGTTCTTGGATGATTTTATTCATGGTTTTTGCAAATCAAACTTGGAAAGAGTGGAATCGATTTAAAAAGTCGCCAAAAACTACAACCATTGAGTACAAGGAAGTTACATCATTCGATCTCCCAGATATTTTCTTGTGTGATCGATCTGGATTTAAAGCCTCTGTCACGAAACATTTCGGTGAAAATGAGTATCACCCCAATGTCAATTTGGTCGATGCAAGTATAGATTTGTTTCTTTTGAATCACACAAAATATAGGGTTATAGATCTACCCACTTCATATAATGGTCTTTGTAAGTTGTTCAAATTCGACTTCAGGCTCGAACCCATGACCTGGATTGCACTTCGTGCGAATGATACAGGAACTTATGATCTATTTCTTAATCGCAAAGACTTGGAATTACATTTCGTCAATCAGGATCAAATGTTTGCTCCTTTATGGTTCAAGATGGATTCCACAATGTGTCTTGAGCTTGAGATGACAACCTATCACGAAGACACAGACTTGAGTACTTGTGCTGATGTCACAACCAAAGCACATGGACAATGCATCCTTAATGTTTTGAGCGAAACCTTAATGAAACATCAACTGGAATGTGTGCCTATTGTATTTGCAGAATTATTAACAAACTTAACGATTCCTATTTGCCAGGAGAGCAAACAAGCTATCAAAACATTGGACGAGGTATGATTATTTTCCATAAGAAATTGTTGTCTAATTGATATCGCAGGTTTCACTGATAAACGGTTCATAAGTGTCATAGATCACAATCTAAGGCGGATGTACGGTACATGATAAACGGTTCATAAGTGTCATAGATCACAATCTTAACCAACCTGATAGTTGTTCCTTTAAGTCTTTTTCTCTCGAAATTTAATCAACAATCACAATTATATTTGGACCAAAACTTGTATGTGAATTACAACCTTAATCTATACTTAATCAAATTGCTGCAATTTTGCGATATCCAAATTTCAGAGGCAATTCGGATTTTAGGCCAGAACTCGTGGAATTGGAATGATAGAGGGTGGAAAATCTCATTAATCAGATTGTCAAAGTATTTGGTGCTAGAACCAGATAATCAAACCAAATATTAAGATAAAAACAAATGAAGTATTCAAATAAAACCAAATGACCTAACATAGAAGTCTTAAACCAAATGTTGCTTAAGGCAGGATAACACGTTGGTGTTCAAGCTTAGTGCTCAGCCTTAATTCTGAGACCGTTTCGTTGAAAACTGTACGGTTTTTGATGACTTGCTGTTGACATGAGTTTTATTGAAACTTTACTGCCGATGAAAAATATAGTTAAGATCTCCAAGCTTTGACCACGGACTTCTTGAGATGTGGGCTGCGAACGAAAGCAAAAATCTGCTACTTCCTAAACTGTTTACCTTATACCAATTAAGCAGTATACACGACCACAACATCTTGATGAATGGATGAATTCGGCCAAATTTAAGCCCAAAAACTATGCTTAGGGAACTCAGGAGATAAGTCCAAAGTTATTGTTCAATCAGTTCAATACTTTTTTCCAACATGTTGCTGATTCCATAGAAAATAGCTTGACTTTGAAGTCATAAAACCTGCAATCGTCTCGTTGAGCTATGACAACGGCCTGTTTGTGGCGAGCATTTCGTTCGGCGATCAAAGCTCATTTTTGTATCTTTCAAATTCCTAGAGTTTGACTCATTGACCGCTCTCAGTTCTCCACGATAAATCAAGTTGTGTGAATCAGAATGTGCTAGAGCAAGAGCGGAATACATAAAACAGTCACTGGGTGGAGATCGTCCACTATTGAATCTAATTTCATTAGAGGGGGTCAAACAATCTTTAGAACACCAGAAATACGAGGACTGACGCCTTGCTCTAATATCAAATATACCCCTTGAGACAAGCAACTCCCTATCATATTCTTCCCGTTAAAAAAAAACGCAAGATCTGACCCAAACAACTATAGATCCATATCAATCCAAGACCCGTTCATGAAAATTTATTCTTCTCTGTGACACGGAAAATTGTGCCATTATCTTGAAGACAGGGGATAGTTGCTAGATAAACAATTTGGGTTTTGTAAGGGCAAAGGAACGGTGGGAGCATTGGCTCTTCTCCGAGAAGTGGCCTTTGAACGAATTTCGGTAAAACAGAGAACGTAGGTAGCATTTGTGGACTTCAAGAAGCCGTTGATGTTAGTGACCGAGGAAAGCTATTCTCAAAACTTCTGAGTTTTAGAATTCCTCGCCAATTTGCCTTGGTTATGTTTGACATCTTGAAGATGACCCGATTGTATGTGAAGTCAGGCCGGAGAGTTTCAACCAGCTTTACGTCAAGGAATGGGGTCCTTCAGGGCGATCTTTGCTCACCCCTTTTATTCAATCTCTTCGATCACGATCTGCCCAGAAGTCTTTCCCATCTGTGGTATCCCGGTGTTGAGCATGTGGTCAACAATTAGAACACATCTCCGTCGACCCCGATGGTTGGCCTGTGAATCCGATGGTTGGCCCTTGACCCTGATGGTTGGCCCGCGAATCCGGATTTTTTGGCCTGTGTACCCCGGATGGTTGGCTCGTGAATCCCTGGATGAATTTGGATGCTCAATTTTGGATGGTCCTCTCCTTTTCATTATCTTCATTGCTCTGCTTCAGAAGCTTGGTAGTAGTAATGTCAGTATCACTTCTTTTGCTGATGATACCAAATTGGTAGTTGGTAGGAATGGTCAGGATTCCGGTTGTCTGGCAGAGGTCCTAGACCAAATCTACTCCTGGGTTGCTGCGAGTAACATGGCACTGAATGGAATAAAGTTTCGCTCTATGACCTTTGGGTCGACGCCATTAGACACTCCACTATTAGATGATGAAGGTAAGGACATTGAGCAGGCCTCATCCATGAAGGATTTAGGTGTAGTCCTCCAAGATAATGGAAAGTTTGATGAGCATATCCAGTTGAAAGTTGGTAAGGCTTTTCAAATGTGTGGTTGGATATATCGCACATTTAAGTCCAGAGATAGTATCACGATGCTAACTCTGTACAAGTCGATTGTTCAGGCCGCATCTTGAATAATGCCCTCCCATTTGGGCTCCAATTTGTTCAGCAGATTTGCAAAAGCTTGAGCTGGTCCAAAGATGTTTTAATTAGGAACATTAAGGATATGAGAGAGCTCTTGTACTGGGCGAGGTTAGAAAGGTTGGGATTGTACATTATTCAGAGAAGGTACAAAAGGTATCTGATTTCAAAAGCGTTCATGAACTTAATCCCAACCCAGGATTTAGGGTCAATTGTAGAGACTTAACATGCGTTTTGAGAGCACCTTCAAGCCCTTAAGAATCCAGGCTAGTTAAAGCAATGCAATCAAACTCTCTTCTTTCTCAGGCTCCTTCATTGTTCAATTTGCTGCCTGCAAATATTTGTAAGGGGTATGTGGGCGTTGATCCAGTAACAGGATTTAAATCAGACTTGGACAAGTTTTTGACTAAAATTCCTGATCACCCTTATATTCAAGGATTAGCCAGATCAGCCAACTCCAATTCGTTGGTCAATCAAATAATATATATAAATAAAAGTCAAGTAAAAAGAATAATCTTCTCGTTTTGAACTGCTGGGATTCCAATCCCGGTAGCGGTAAGGAAGTCTACAAAAAAAAATAATGAATGCAAATTTGATTTGAGAATGGTTTATTTCACAGCTCTCAAAATGTGAAGGAAATCAAAGAAACTCTAAGTTAAAATATGTGATTGAACCTTTTTTCTTAAAATTTTTCACAATTGTGTGGCAATCCGACACAAATGAAGAAACACAAAATTTCAGATAATATGAAAAGGATCACAATGTTTGCAATACAGGGAGGAGACGTGGTGTAGTGGTTAGCGCAGTTCCCTAGCATGGGAGAGGTCACCGGTTCGATTCTCCTCCCCGACCTTTCTCAAGGAAACTTTTAGACGCTAACCACACCCACAGACGGAGAAGCAATCTGATACCGGACTTGAAACTGCCTATCGGAATTTGGACTTGGATGATGCGATGGCTGGCTTCGCTGGCCGGGCGAGGTGCACCCTCCGACCCTAGCACCCCCAACCAAAAAAAAAAATCCATTCAGTCAATATTAGCAAAAAAGGAAATTAGAATACCTCAACATATCAAAATTATGCAAAAAAATCATCAAAAAGCCTTGATAACAAAATTACATTCAATAGCACAACAGTTGAAGCATATAAAATAAAGACACGTTATGCTATTCTATTATTGTTACAAAAATGACATTATTGCAACACGAAGATTATATTTTGAATAAGGCAACTTCACTCAATCTCATCATTTTAAAACGTTTAAGTGTCACATTTATCTAAAGTTAAATGAGTTCTTTTAAGGTCAATTGATTGAAAAGAACAGATTGAAGTCACCTTTAAACAAGACCCCGAATAATTCTCGAGACTACCAGCTAGAGACTTTTAGTGTAGATGTAATGATTATGCCAATGGGATGTATTCACATATTGTTCAATGTTCTTTTACAGATCAGCCTCTCTCTGAACGATATTCTTCGTAATCTGAATTCAAGGGGTTGCAAAAGACCATGTCATGACACTGCTTTTAAAGGGAAACCTATTTATGCCTCACCAAATGGTATGATGGGCAAAGACGGGTACTTTAGTGCATACATCTATTACGCGCATAACATGGCCGAAACCCGAACGATATATAGTCTTGTTGACTTTCCGACGTTTCTTTCTTCGATGGGTGGTTTCTTGGGTTTGTTTCTTGGAGCATCTGCTTACTCAATTATTCAAGACATAATGCAAATCTCGGTTCTGACGTGGAAGAGAATAAAATGTTGGAAATAGGCCAGCAGAAATAGTGGC
>NC_081450.1:11032632-11048845 GCF_007210705.1 Tigriopus californicus | reverse complement strand
TTTCCGCCACGGTAAGTGAAAATGCCCGCTATTTTTTGGTATATTCTCGCATCCCTAGTTACTTACTTCCCCCTGGGAGAATGTTGAGTAAGTGAAAAAGGTATTGGGGGTAAGATGAAGGAATTAGGCGACCAATTGTCCTTTTGCTGGTAGCGACAACCATTACGGGGCATTTGTGGGAAATGGGGTTTTTGGGTGGGTATATATTTTAAACATTGTTAAATATTAAGTTGGAAGAATAGATAGGTGGGTTTTGAAAATGGAGCAGGGGAGAGTAAATGCTGGAAGAAAAGCTGGAAGAGTAAATGGCAAGAGAAGCAACAATACATACTCAATGTGCAACGAGAGACTGTGCATAGAAAACAACCTCAAATTCTTTTACTCTTCAAACCGGTTTGAGATTTTTGACCCATAGCTAATTGACGCTAATTGGAAGCAAGCTAGATTACGTTCAACCCCAGCACATTTCCTCATGAGTAGAGATCGGATTTTAAAGTGATTTGTACGTTGAGCAGAAATCAAAGAGTGTTACAATGAGTAATAGGTTTACCTCAGTGTGGATGGTCTGAACTATCCAAAGAAAAAACCAGTTACGAAAAACCCTTTGAATTGCCGCTCTATGTGCAAATCAATTTCAAGTCCGATCTCTACTCATGAGCTGTGTTTGGTGCTTGGCGCTGTCTCAATCCTCCCATAGAATTAGCCATGAAACTGGGACGAAAATTCAATGAACATCTGCAGTTCTTTAGGGGTTTGAATTGATTTACAAGCTATCTTACAAGTTTAAAAAATGTACCAATTGTTACAAAGCTCGGTTTTGACAGTTTAGTTAATGCCACCAGCCTTGTGTTTTGCATACCAACTGCTGTATAACGTCATCATCATGTCAATAAATGGTTTTTTCGTTTATATCACGTATTTGATGTTTTCAAACATATTTCATGCAGATCTAGGGTTTTGAGTTTGGGCTGCCTTTGATCTTATTTTTTTTAGATTTTAGGATACATATTTTGAATCGTAAATGGAAACGAAAGTGCTTAATTTGGGTTTAAAAGCATATTTTTTGGTTAAATAGCATATTTCAGTACACATTTTGATGAGTTTTTATGCAAATTCAGTGCATAAAACAGATTTTCAATGCTTACGTATCTTGTTGCCTCAGTTATCATAATATACGATTTCCCTGGTATTTATTGCCTCTTTCAAATAAAAAAAAAGATTCATTGCTAGACAACATGCTCTATGCTGGGTCAAAAATTATTTACGCCTTACAATGATGTGTAATGTCATGTTATGATTATTATAGTTTAATGAGTTTAAAAATTACATATTTTTCCGTTCAAAATGCGTTTGATCACTTTTTAAAAAGACTGTTTACATTCTTCCACTTGAAGTTGATTTTGGGAATAATGAGGATGGGATGGATGAAATTAGAAGATGCTTTTGAAAATATGAAGAAATACCTTATGAAAGCATGTTGTTTGAATTTACTACAAAATCCCTGTGAAAGGTAATATATTTGCAATGGATGTCACGTTACCTTGCCAAGGCTTCTTCAATACTCTTTTCCATGGTAATGGTATCAACTATCCTCTGTCATAAAAGAACACCATAGATGTTTTGAATATCGGCAACTCCTACATTGGGGTTGTATGTAGCAAAATAGTCATTCACGTTCACTGACACTCGTAAGTGGCGTGGCTGAATTGACTTTATTAACGGCTGTTATCAAGGGTGGGGTTTTGGCCGCGGACGAATGTATTTAGCTCAAGTAGTCCGTTGGCTAGGACAAGTTGTTTTGCCGCACTTATGGAGGTCCACAATAATAGATACTATATACTAAAGCTTTAGTCTCTTCACAAAACAAGGCCAAGAGGACGCACCATTCAACTGAATTCAGATCATCAGTCGTGCCTTGTGAAGTTTCGGAATATTTTTGTTGGATTTTCTCTAGGAAAATTTGTCTGATATATTCTCGGAACCTCTTAATTTGCTCAGGAAGTGCATTTTTGATTTGATTTCTTACAATGCATCTCAATAATACGGAGCATGGAAGAGTTTCATTTGAGTACTGGGGTTCCTTAAGAACAGCCCAATTCTGCTCAAAGACTCCTTTATCCAAGATAGGGATTGAAGTTTGAATGTGCCAAGTTGACATGCTCTTTAACACGCTTGCTACTTTTAGTTTTGGTTAATGGCCTAGATATTGGTTTAGTTTAGCTACATATTTTGGTTTCCTACATATGTTCATCCTTTTGATATACTGGTACATAAATAAAACCACGAGCAGAAGTTATAGTACTCAGATTTGTCGTTAAATAATGCAATCAATTATTTAGGCAAATCTTTTAATGTTTTCAGAAAGTCTATGACGCAACAATAATGCTTTGCATACATAAATGTTCTTCAAATTCAAAAGATAAATAAATAAGCAAGCCAAGTTTTGATCAAGGGATTAAGAATTGTTGCAGCAGGTCTTTGAATTGAAGATGTTAACTTTTTATTGAGGTCCAAAACACTGCTCACTTCAAGAAATAATTGTAACAACCTGAATGATGTTGAATTAACTAATTTCCCCAGTGTAACTTTTTAACCTGTTTGGGGAGTTTTGATTAGAATACTTTACTTGACTACATTTCAAGACAGTAAAGAAATATCTTTGTCAACATGCTTACTCATACTTTTTTCTCTAAACTCTAAGCTTTGCAATTTTCAACCAATTGTGATATGACAAGTTATTTTTTTTTTGCTTCTTTTGGGCCAAAAAATACCGGACATTTTCATCTTACATGACGCAAAATTGTGTCTTTCCCTCGGGTTGCTACTCCCTGGGTCTGAAAACTGTCGAATCGGAGAGCAACAAGGTACCTCGGGCCACCCTGAACCATGCAGTCAACCAGATTCATGGCCTCGTGCGTGCTCTGCGTCGACCTAAGGAGGCAAGAGTAAGTAGAGCCAGTGCCGTCGGAGGACCTGGCAGTAATACTAAGTTAGTTCCTGGTAGAAATGGCAAGATTCCAGTAGCCTTGCAAAAGACCTAGAAATAATCTATTACTTGGGTTACTAGAAGTAATATGGCCCTGAACGGAATGAAATTCCGCTCAATGACCTTCAGGTCAACTCCTTTAATACTCCACTCGCTAGATAATGGAGGCATAGCTATTTCTTTTACGAAGGTTTCCTACTCCCTGGGTGTGGAAAACTAGAGAAGAGGAGAGTAAGTGGATTGAGGGTAAACTGAACCATGCAATTGACCAGTTTCATGTCCTCGTGCGTGCTCTGCGGCGACCTAAGGGGGCAAGAGTAAGTAGAGCCAGTGCCGTCGGAGGAGCCAAGGACGGAAGGAGTGGGCGGCTTCTATCTCCACCTCTGGCACTTCTTACTCTTGCCTCCCTAGGTCGACACAATGCACTGAACCATGCAATCGACCAATTTCATGTCCGAGTTTTACCCTCAATCCACTACAAATCAGAAAGAAACTGCTAAAGCTAGAAATAAACTAAATGAGCAATAAACTTATTAAGTTTTAAAGTAAATACGTCTTACCAAAGAGCCGTGAACAAAACCTAATTGAGTGAATGAATGGCAATTCCCATTCATTCACCCACACACAAAACACCGACGAACACTACACGTGCACAACAACCAAGGAGCAACAGAGGAAGTCACACCTTGGTTGGAAATTCCTGGGAGATAAGAACAGCAACGATAATGAGACTGTTCTCAGCGAGCTCCAAAACAGGAATGATGGTGTTCCCCAGGGCTCAATATTTTTAGCATCACGTTATTTTCGACTTCACTTGATGTTATCCATCCTCATTCACTCCTTGAATGAGTTTGGCATCAAGTCTATTTTTTTAAAGTTGGCATATATTTGTAGATCAAAAAAATCCCAGTTAATAAGGGTAAAACTATAATGATGAGGCTGGAATGTCTTGAAAACGAGGAGAAATGTCTGATCTGACGGTTGTCAGTAGTAATGGGATCAAATATATTTTTTTAATCAAGGTTGCCGTAAAACGTGGAATGTGAAGCACCGACCGATTACATCTCCACGTTAAATGTGAAGTCTGAGTAAAAAGCTACCCTGGTTGGACGAAAGGAAAATCAGGGTTATTTATTGAGGTGAACTTACCTTTCATTTTAGCTGAGTTTTAGCGACTTTTTTGCTCCTTTTAGCTTTTAAAGAAATCTTAAAGAAAACGGAAAAATGTTATTTCTTCTTGTTTTTTTGAAAAAGACTGACACTTTCAACGCATTTGAGCTGTGAAAGGCAGACAGGAAAGAACCAAGAAGTAGTGCTCTCCTTCTGCTGTACAGGCGAGCATTCTCACTTTTCAGGTTCCCTAAAGTCTATGATAACCGTTTCGTCCAATCAAATGCTGACCATTTAAGTGTAAGCGGAGAACCTGTCCTACTCATCTGCCTCGTTCAAGATAAGCCTCGCCCAAGATTGTAGGCTTGAACAAACGTCTCATAAAGACCACAACCAACTCAGCGGATTCCCAAGAGTAAATACCTCCCACTCTGTCAAGGTCGGAAACAGTAGTGGAGGAGGTACAGGGCTACCTAGAAGAACACCATCCCCTTTTGATCTTGGCGTAACCAAAGATAGAATTTTTCTCAAATTCAACCATTCATCTGCAAACGGAATGCAGCATCTTTGTAGAACCTCCAAATGATTTGACCTACAACATGTAAGGCTCAGATTTTCCCATTCCGTTTCCTCATGTACTAACCAACACCGCAGAATTATCGGTGGAGGTAAAACGGGATGACATGCTTGAAGATGGGACCGTGGACATGGATGAGACCAGAGGATGCTCTCCAGGAGACATCGGTCTCCGAAAATCATGCTGCCACTGGTCATGTTGGCAAGCATAAGGAAGCGTCATGGAACCCACGCCAGCAGCGGAAAAAGCAGAGGTCCAGAAATGACGCCATTGAAACCACCATTCAGTCCCGGAATGCATTTGCAAGTAGTATTGCGAGGGATTGACCAATTTGGTAACACGCCTGGAAAAAGATTACGCCAATGGATTTGCACAATTCATGGTGACTCAAATGAACAAAATGAGTGAGAGGTCTCTTCGCCGTTTTCAAATGTTAGAGTACTTGGATGAGGAAGATGAGTCATCTGATCCTTGCGAATGTATGCTATATGGGTGAAAAAGGAATCTGAGGGGTCAATAAATATCTATATTTTTCATTGTTCTATCTCATTTCTCTGACCCCGAGATGTCTGTTGGGTTCGTCCAAAGACTGGTGAATGGAATTTTAAGTTGAGAATAAAAAATCCAATCCAATGCCATTTCGTTTTTTGAATGATATTTGGTCGGGGTCGACCATAATATATATTTCAATCTTCTCGGTAGCCAATCCCGTTTTCTTTGGGCTGTGTGACGTTGCAAATAAGGCCCTTATTGGTCTAATTCTACTCAAAGCTGGTGCCTTTATTTTAAATTGAGTTTTTCGTTTTTGCTCATTTTGTAGATATAGCTAATGGGCTAAATACTGATTCAATTTAGCTTCATGTCTTGTTCCATCTTACATTAGTGATTTTCTTAATGAACTATACATCAAGATGTAAGTTATGTTATTTTTACTCAAAATGTCAATGAAAAATAAAATATTAAAAAATGACTCATCGCACGAGTTCATTTTAGAGCGCTATTCATTTCCATGGACTGATTCGTAATTTGGCGCAATTTTTGTACAGGTTGTACCATGGGGACGTTTAGGCAAGCTCTGGCAGGTTTGTTTGTTGGTACCAGTGTCAGTGATGCAATTTTGGAGTTTCTAACACGTTTTCGAAAAGCTGACCCTTCTTTCACATTAGCTTGAACAAAGCTGACCTTTCCTCATAAAGCAGTTTGAAACGCCAATTTTACATCACTAGTGCACTGGCATTGGCAAGCAAGTTTGTTTGCTGGTACCGACCCTTGCTTAGATGTCCTAATAGAGGAAGGAAGGCCTAGAGATTGCGATGCGAGCTAGCCAGGCGGACTCGTTTTCAGAGCTGATGGGTGAGAGCTGAAAGGCTGTAAGAGTTTGGATCTGATTTTTCAATCGGCTGGAGTTACACTGTTCATTGGCTACCGACTCAGCTACAGTATAAAATCACAACACACTCAATTTTCCCCTTTCTAGGTTTCTTCTTCTATGGTTGTATCCCCACCCAGTCGTTGAGTCAACGCATTTGAATGTGAATTAGGTCAGCTCAATCGCGTCGATTTGTCGACTTGCTTAGCAGATGTTTGACCTGTCGTTGCAACACGCAGCTAGAAGATAATCCTGTTTCTTTGTCGAGTCCAAGAACAGCTATTGCGGTCAGCTCATGTCCCCACGCGAAATAGCTTTCAGTTTACATTCAAATCTCGACGGTGAAAGGTTAGTGTCTCTTTTCACTTGCTCAATTCGTAAAGATGGCTGAAGGAAATTATGATCATGATTTACCCTTCCTCCAATACCTCGTGCCCGAAATCATCCCTGGCTTGCCAAGAAGGGGACGCCCATGTCCTTCACCAGCTGGACAGGTCTCTTGGGACAATGGATCTCCACCCACTCTCAACCGCTTTCATTCAAATTCTTATGAGAGTCTTAACAGTAAGTTTAGTTTAAAGCTTTTTTGTGGTAAACTATCGATATTGATCAATTTCATTTATTAAAAGGTCTTGGATCTGAGAGCTCAGCACTAATGCCGGTAGTGCCCTACGAGTCGTTGCCAGAGCATGTTTGGCGATCAAACGAAGGATATGGGTCCATCAACAATGAAACTGATGTTTTGGATCACCTCGCCCCATCAAGGAGTCCTCGTTTGTGGTGCCAAGGATTGAAGATGGCGGGCTTGATCATTTTGTTGACAACGTTTCTATTTTACGCAATAGGACACGTCTTCAAGATTTGCATGCACTGGGATCTAACCCAACTGGTAAATTTGATGGACGTGTACAAATCATATATCGTAGTGGCCTATATCGGTGCCATTGTTGTTGGGTTCATGTTCGGCTGGTGCTTATTTTTGTTTTGTCAAAAAAACAATCGGGAAGCATCGACAATACCAAGAAGTTTGAGCCGGTCTCTGCTACAAGAGTTAGTTTATATGTAATGATGGTTGCAATCGCTGAATGAATAAATGAATTACACCACGAATACAAGCGCTATAAAAATCTGTTCAATCTAAAATGCTGGGATATTATTAGTCTTACCAACATGTTATTGAACGCCGTCAAGTTGGATCATCAAACGTAGAAACGCTACTTTTGTATTAGTCAATGGTTGGTTTACTCGCCAACTTCTTCTCTTTGGATGCTTCCTGTTTCAGCATTGAAACCAGTACCAGTTTTTCTAATCTTTGTGCCATCAGCTGTCAATGTTGGTCTTTGAACTTGGCCAGACCGACCTTCCGCAAAATGTGAGAGATTGCGGAAGACCGCTAACTCATCCAAGTTTTTAAAGGAACTTCTACCTGGGAATGTGATCATTCGAACTAACCTTCCATTTTACAATGAAAGTTCCCTTATATAGGGAACTATATTTAGATCTTAGACTATTCTTTCTAAACGTAAAAAATCCGTCCTTCAACAAAGCTATGGTTTAATGGAAGTGGATCAAAGACTGTAGTGTAAGGTTGGCTGTGGGTAAAGGGTTGGGCAACTAGATTGGAATAGGAAGCAACTTGGGGAGGAGGGTTGAGACAAGGAATATCATGGAATATAGGCATGAGAATGGCTTTGGTATGCAAGCCATCAAGCATAATATTCATAAAAAGAGCTATGAACATTCATTTTTGTTATTTGAGATTATAAACTGATTTCTGATCGAGTTCAAAATTAGCTAAACAAAGTCATGATGGAAAAAGGGCATACATTTTTTCCAAGATTTAGTTGGAACTTTTGTGTTAGTCTTTTTTGTGATATGGAAGTAATTAGACAAAAGACAAAAAGTAGAATAGTCAACCTACTCACAACTTGTTGAAAGCTAAGGATCATGAATGCATACTAATTGTTATTTTTATTCATTTTAATTTTTCGACGTTGGGCATTATTTGAAGATTTCTCTAAAAGCTTCAGAATACTCGCAATTGCTTTAAGAGTAACACATTAACCAAGACCTTTTTGGGTTCGAAAAAAAGAGACAAGTAATGAGTAGATTTTTTTGGGTAGTTACAAGGGAACCATTTTGGGAGGTAATGGGATTAGAGTTCTTTTTTCGAACATGGGATTGAATAACGGAAATTTGGTTCTGTGTATTTGCATTACTATTGCCCTGAAAGTTTTATGTTGAGTAAGCTTAAGACTCAATGTCATGGAAAGTCTTTGATTAATAGTGCATTCAAAAATTGAACATCCAATTTTGATAACATCCACAAGCACTGTTTAAAAATCCTGGTCCAAATTAGAGTCCATATAGTAGTTCTCGTGCTTTGTGAAACCCTCATTAAACTAAAAGCCGAAATCATCCATGAGATATTCTAAGCCGTCTTCTACATTTCATAATCG
Organism: Tigriopus californicus; assembly: GCF_007210705.1. Taxonomy (NCBI): domain Eukaryota; kingdom Metazoa; phylum Arthropoda; class Copepoda; order Harpacticoida; family Harpacticidae; genus Tigriopus; species Tigriopus californicus. The sequence continues at coordinate 11,040,344 of NC_081450.1, read as the reverse complement.
TAATTTGTCGTCTCTTTGCCAACCAAATGATGATGATGATTCTATGAGCTCCATTCAAAGTCAAAATGCATTCACTTCTCATGATTGTTTTAACAGATCTTTTGCAAACATCTGAGCATGGATCGGTCTATTTCGAGAGCTTCTGATAAATTCAATTTCTACTACGCTGACCAGCCGTGCCAAATTCCTCGCAAAGGCAGGGATGAATGCCGCGGAGTTCAAAAAGATTCGAGATGTCGCCTATCCGTCAATCTAATCCCTTGAGATTCGTGTCGTTTTCAAAATCTCATAGTAAAAGTGAGAGCTAGAGTTATCAGGCCCGATGCCAATAACATTTTTGGGGATTGAAAACAGTTTTATCATGGTAAACGGCAGCAGAAATTGATATTTGCAAAAGCAACTCAAAATAAGTTGCACCAGATTTCAATTTTAGCAACCTAAGTTGTTAGACCAATAATAAAGGGAATCTAGAGTAAACATATTTTTATTTTAAAAGCAAATCGTTATCAGTTTCTTTATTTCGAGTCATTCAGTATTTCTTGTCCATATGGGATTGATGCAAAGGGCGTCGCTGTCCAAGACGCTGAAGTGTGTATAAACTTGATTCCAACATACATCTTTTAGACACATACCAGAATTTCAGGTGCACATGCATTTTGGTCAGATTAGTTCCTGTCTTTTTATTTTAGCTTCTTAAATCATTTGCAAGGGGGCTTCAATTTTCCAGAAAATACGATAAGGGTTGGGTACGTTTTATCAGCAGGGGCTGTCCATGTTCACTTGGGTTTGTCCAAGCACGTGAAGCAATTAAAGCTCAAACAGAAGGGAACGTCACCGCCTAGCAGAGCAAATAGGAGAGGCTATTGGCATGAGTTGAATTCAATGGTTAGGAACGTTTAGCTTTCAAACGGTTTCTTCGTGGGGATCAAAATTCTATTTCAATTCCGTTCTTGACTTCGACGATGAACCTTCCAAGTACTGGAGTGTTGAAAACGACCCTAGAACACCTTCTGTGGATCACCCTATTCGCCTATTTTGCCTATCAGTTTATAATCCAATGGAAAAAATTTAGATCAGGGGAAACCACCGTGGCCACTTCTCTTAGTCAAGAGACCATGTTCTTCTTTCCAGACTTGATTTTCTGCCATAAACATGGGTTTAAAGAGCCTGTCCAGGATCATCTCGGGTCTGAAAGCTACTTTGATAACGTATTGCACCCTGACGTCAACTTGGTATTCACAAAATCATCAGCCTTGGGAATTCTCCCGGACCATTTCCAAGTTAGAAACCTTTCCACAACATACAATGGATTTTGTCGCGTTTTCCATTTTAGTGAGGGTTACGAGAAACGCGTTTGGCTAAAGTTTCAAATGAACAAGTCAGAAGAATATTTCGTCTTCTTCATGGTTCCCAATACGACATTCTATTTGGCTAATCACGATTTCTTTCAAATGCCAAAAATGCTAGATATTCAAACATCGGCCAATGTCATCATTCAACCTAAAAAGTTATCCTTTGAGACCAATTGTAATGACTACAGAGAGGATGAAAGAGTGGTTTGTCTCAAGGATGTGGTTAGGGAAAATCTGACCCAAAGTGGGATTCCGTGTGTTCCAGTACCGTTGGAGCAAACCACCAATGGTTACTCGGACAAGATTTGTCGAGACGACAAACAAGCCAAAGAACTGTTTGAAAAGGTAAACTTCTTGAAAAAAAATCTTCTCTCTGTTTAACTTCATATTGGAGATGTTCGGTCAAATTCCCATGTCAAAATATTTTCAATCAGATCCAGAATATGCAATCAACCATAATAATTTTTCAGATCTGGCCAGTAGTATCCAACGCCTTAAACCATCCCGATTGTGTTGTCCCGTGTTTCCAAAGGTCTTACGATCTCGCCTGGTTGCCGATGAGTGGCCAAAGTTTCGAAGATGTTCCAAACTATCACACCTTGTACGTCTTTTTTGGGACTGAATTCGTTCAAACCCAGACCAGATACGTTCTCATGGACTTCTCTGCTTGGCTGTCTAACACGGGTGGCTTACTTGGATTGCTTTTGGGTCTTTCTTTGTACTCCATAGGGACCGCCATCATCAATCGTGTGTTTTCTTTGACTTTTGAATAACATTTCTTTGAGATTTATTCATTCGCGTCTAGATTGTAGTCGAACAGGTACATGGATGAGTGACAGTATGAATAGCATTTGCATTAGATTTTGTCCTCTAGGTTTAGTTTGCCGGGCACTAACCCTCAAAATTGGGATTGTCGTGTCCAGGAAGTTTCTTCACGGACAGCAAGTCGACAGGTGAGGGATTCTGTTTGGAATAAAAATTGGAACCTTCGGATTTATGTTGATCCAACGGATCTGGACCAAAAAAACTCAAGGTGATTGGTAAAAATACCAGACCATGGAAAAGCCCAAAAACAACAACCAAGAAGAATATCTGAAAAGCAAACAATGGAATAAAGTCACCATTTCTTTCATAACCAACAAACGACTTTCATTTACCTTGAAGAACGTGGCGAACACGTGGGATTGTGAGGTTGCCGTAAGAATAAAAGCAAGGAAGGTACTCATACCTCCGTTAAAAACGGCGGGACCAATGTCCCTTAGGGCTTGGATTGTACGTTCATTTTTCGTTCCTGCAAGCAAATCTCAACCCAATCAAAAGGTGCTCAACTCACTGTCGCATCATTAGCACCTACCTGAACAAGTCATAAAAGCATGTGCGATATGGGCCGAGTAATCCACACATAACCCGACAGCGATGACCAAATTAACGCAAGAGACAACATCGATGGTCAAACCCCAGAAGTGCATGAACCCACTGACATTGACCTGTCAATCCAAACAAAGGACACATTTAGATCTCAATTTGCTCCCAAAAACATGTCTGTCTCACCAATGTCATCAGAACAGAAATCAAAACAAGGACACACGCCTTGAAATTTCCAATGAGCAGCAACGTAGTGATGAAAACACAGACAACGGAGAGAACGAGATTTCGAATGGTGTCATCCGCAATGATCTCATCTGTTTCCCAAGAGGCGTACTCTGTAGCCACGGCGAACGCTCTGCTCGAGAAATTCACAGATTCGACAATGGCCTTGATCCGATTCATGGCTGGAATATGTTCCGAAGGTCCATCGAAGAGATGGTGCGTGAATTTGATTGTGGACAGCTGATAATGAAAGGTCATGAATTAGGATTGTACTTTCTTCGTTTGTTGGCATTATGATCTATATTTTGGGACGTCTCGACTTACTTGAACATTGGGAGAGATCTGACCACAAATGATGCTTTGGTCGAACTGAAAATTGGTCCGGTACTTGGCTCCGGTGGGACTGAATAGGAATTGTGTTAATCGAAAATAGAACTCTGTCTGGTTCACGTGAAATGCCTCAAAAAAGTCTAGAATCAGAAGAGACGACGGACATGAAACAATTGTAGATTAGGTAAGCCGCTTTGTTCGGATTCGCAAGACTCGTTATCGTCTAGCAGAGTCTCTCAGAGACAGCCGATGACAAACTCGTTTCTTCAAAGCGTTCCTCCCATAATAAACTTCTGATAAGACCTTGTTTTGGAAACAAGTTCCATTTACGAATTGCAATTTTTAACCAACCGAAGAAGATAGAACCTCACCTTGCACCAAGTCGTTCTTCTCCATGTAATCCTTGAAGTCCGAGTACCAAGAATCCACACTCGACACGATGGCCGTCTCGTTTTTGAGCTTATCAACAAGGAGGTCGATCTTCCATAACTCATCCGAGTAATCAATGGGACCAATGTTGATGGTAACTCGTTCGCCTTCTTTTGGAAAGTACTTTTCATTCGCCTAAGAGAGTATTTCTCCATGAGAATGACCATTTTTCTTGTGCGCACAAGGTAAAAAAAAGATCTTACCGAAAACCACTGGCTTAGGTAAGATTCGGGTGGAATGAACCAAATTGGGTTGAACTCCTGTCTGAGCATGTACAAGCCGTAGGAGCCCCAGCCAAGTAGTACCAATGTACAAGAGATGATAGCGAACTGAAGCAAAAAACATACGAGGTTTTTCTCACTACACTTTATACGTAGTGCAAAGCTGGTTGTCAGATGAACGGCTTAAATGGCGATTACTCTTAAAATGTCAAGAGGTAGCAGAAAAGAGGTGCTAACTGCGATTAGGCCTAGTTGGCGACTCTTATGTAACTCGGAAGATAACGGGACAGTGAGAGCAAATCAGGTCTATTTGATTGGAGCTGTCCATTAGCATGCCTGGACGTCATTAATTAACTCCCAATCAATCAATTCCAGATCTCGCTTGACTTGATCAAATACAAACCCACCACCTCTTTGGGGAATGCATGAATGTATATTGAGATGAAGAATGTGACTCACCTTGACGAATGGGATCATGAGGAACTTGGCGAATCTAAAGAAGAAGCTTTGAAGATAGTTCTTCTGAGTCCAGGGTTTGGGTGTCCAGTTCGTATGGGTGTAGCATAGCAAGAAGCCATTCCTTCTTTGAGCGATCCGATGGGTGTCTTTGCTCATCACAGCCACGAATACTGTGGCTTGTAAAATATACACCACTAAAATTCCGACGGCGCAGAACACGCAGAAAGATCTCAACGCCGGTAAAACCTGTAAATGAGCCATACAGTAAAAGTAATTTGGAACTGTCTCGTCGAGCTATCAAGTTTGTGTTCAAATGAACTTTAGCTGACGATGCTCTACGTACTGTGGTGGCTCCAATGGCGAAAACGGTGATATCCGTAACCGAGGTAACAGTAATGGCTACTCCTGCGTGCTTCATGGTCAAGGCAATGCGTGTGGTGATGTCCACGTCCAAGTCCGGAGAAAGATTATCCAGACTCTGGCAGATGACGAACATATCGTCGATGCCAATTCCTAAGGAGCACATCCCAAATGAGATGAGTTGTGTTCGTTCTTGTGCAAACGCATCTTGCTTGACATATCAACCTGTCAGATCGGTCGCTTTGGGGCATGATACTTATCTGACTTATCTATGCTTCATTCTGAGCGAATGGGCTTGAGCGGACTGAATTATGCACAATTGAGTTCCTTTTTTGATCTGCCCCTCCTTTCGGGTTCAACTCATTTGCCTTTGATTGACTAATCGGCACGGGAGAACAGGAGAGAGAGACGCTGTGCTGACTTGTCTTATCAAGGGCGAGAATGAAAGAATCTCGTCTCATAAAGCTAATGGGACGAGTCCGTAAAATTGTGTTTATGACCGCTATGGAGCGTTTCAATAGCATCATTAAACGGCAATATTGGGACTGGACTCGAATCGTAAACAAATCATTATCCTATAACTAATAATCTTGAAGTTCTTATGAACATCACTCACCTAGTAATAAGAACGGGATTATGTTGTGCATGGGGCTAAAAACGAAGCCAAAGAGCGAGCACATCCCATAAGTTGAGAACACGGTCAAGGCGATGCATGCGATCCCAACGCCAGATAGCAGAGGCTAAAAAACACAGACAGTTCACCATCACTTGTCTAGATTCGGAAAGAGATTATGATGTCTTCTTACCCGTTGTTCCACGAAATTCATTTTGCCTAACGAGAGCTGGACATAAATGAAGACAATCGAAAATCCACAGCCAAAGAGGAGAGCGTCCGTATTGATGACCTTTTGTGAGAGATCATTGAAACTGGAACCGAGGGCAATTATGGTCAATCAAAACTTCAAGACGGACATTTTAAAGCTTTTGCTAACGTTACCTTCTTGCCACGTTAATGAGAACAGTAATGTTAGGATTGGAATGAAGAATGCCATCACGTAGGGCAGAAAGAAGGCCACCCTCGAATTCTAACGTGGCACTGTCCACCTAGATGTTCCCACATTGAGAAACCAAAGAATGGATGAGAGCGACAAAACAAAGACAACTATACAAATGTGTCCTAGTACCGGTTGCCCTTTGCCAGTAGCAGCTCGATCTTGGTCCGAGATGGCACTAATGTTGACTTGACCAAAGAAGCGGATAAACGTGGCTCGGGCCCCAACAATGTGTCCGGTTGAATTCCTCGTGATATCCCCCAAGTATTGTGTGAAGTCAGTGGGGCGTTTGAAAACCTCACTAAAACGAAGTCAAAGTACGTGAAGATGTAAAGATGAGACGATTGCATCCAAGAGACTAGTGAAGTGGACTCACCTGAAGCCGTAAGGGTTGTTCACTTTAGACAGCACGTCATCCAAAGTTAGGTTCTTAATGAGATCGCGAGTGACGAAGCCGTACTGGTCGGCAGCCCACATCTCCAATAAAGAGGTTTCGAAGCAAGCACTCTTCGTGATCTCTTTGACAATGTCACAATAGTCGGATGGGTACAGGCCAATGCTGGGATCAGGAATGCTAGAAATATGCAGGAGCATAAATTTTTGATACAACTCATGATAAGAAAACAAGGAAGCGATGGTATGCCGTCAACCAAAGAAGCCTTGGATGCAGGAGATTAAGTTTTTTTTTGTGTTATAAAGATGGTGGAGAAGACTCCATTAAAAAGAAATTCAGTGGTGTCAATGGATCATTTTGAAAATCTCGGACTAAGATTCTCTTGTTTCAACACACGTTGACCAACCATTTTGAGTGGCGATAGGGAAGTGCCAATGCCAACCAATTAAAAGCTGTCAAATATGTCGACATATTTGAAAACATACCCCAAAACTGTCCTTTCATGCAATTCCACAGGTCCAAAACACTGATCCCTAGTTAATAGTTTCGGCGGGAATAAATGAAATGGATACCCCTCTCGACAAAGAAGTGCTTTGTCAAGTAGATTCTATTTACGTTGTTACTATATGCACCGATTCAAAAAGGCAATCCCCAGCTCTTCCTCTTTTTTTTTCAACCTGAACATCTGCTTGCATGAATAACAACAATCAACAAATCATTTTGATCCTTTAAAAGCCACTTCATACAACATGTTTTCTAGAAAATGTGATGCATCTTTTTCCAACGTTTATGGTGAATCTGGACGTTTGATTGCTTTCATTGATCTCCAAGCAAGAGGTTCTCAAGCTTTTTGGAGGGTCCGTGGACCCCATTACGTGTCAAAATATCAAGGCGGACCTTGTCAATGCCCTACGTAGCAACTCCAACAACAACATAAAGACCTACGATCATTGCACATGCACATACTTTTCGCATCGCTTGTTCAATCCCCATGTGAGAAACCGTACTCTCAACTGATCGTTTTAGCTCTATCAAGATCCTTTAGTCATGGTTGACAAGACAGTGGTATCAGAAACATGTGTTTTAGTGATTGTTGCTGATTCACTTACCCATCAATGTTTCGCTTCTGAATGCGCGAAGTCTGCGAGTTCGAGACATTAATCTTGCCTTCCGTATCGTCTAGACTGAAGAAAGAGTAATCGTCGTAGTCGTAATCCGCATCAGCAAAATTGAGAACAGTCGCATTCTCTTGGCCGGAATTCCCGCTGTCAAAGCTAAGATTAAGATCTACCACAGGCATTCTGAAAACATAAAACACATCGATGTTTTCATTCCGTCTTGACACTTGCCAAAGAAGCTGTTGGTCGTTAAACTGCTTTGAGCGGGCTCCTCGGAGAATTGCATGCACGTCAAGGCTAACAAATGTCAGAAATTCTTGACGAAATCCGATTCCTGAGGAATCCACAACTTGTAGGGATTGCCTTCTTCTGTGTAACGAAACAGTCCTAATGTGCACAAACCGCAG
>NC_081450.1:11015363-11031632 GCF_007210705.1 Tigriopus californicus | reverse complement strand
CCATTTAGTCGGATTTAGTTTTCAGTTACTCAATTAGGGTTGAAGGTGACTGCAACTTCCAGAGAAAATAACCTTGGAGGTCTCGGTTTCTGCTCGGCTTCGCTCCATTTTATGTCATATCAATGCTAGCCACACAACCTTGGGTCTACGGAGAAAGAATTCGGATTGCTGGAATGTATAATGTGAACGTCAAATTGAACGCGGCAAATTGCGTGAGATGACTGAAGTCGCTTCAGATCAGTTTTGATCGACTCGCCACAGGGCAAATCAGTTTAAGGACCTGTGACGTGTTTTACAGCTTATGAAATACGGCTGGATGGAGTACGAATACACCCGTAATGTCTATTCTTTTAAATACCAAATGTCATGGTGGATGACAGTCAGTTTTAAGTTTAGCGACTTCAAGGTATAATTGTCCAAGACAAGCCAATTTTGTTACTGAATGAAGCAACCTCGTCATTCAGATATCTGGATAGACACTTTGAAAAGCGGGATATACGATATAAGCAAAGGTTCTTGACCCGAAAAGTCATCAGCCCCACGGGCGGATAGTGTGATTTCTCTCGCCATGGCGCAAATTTATCATCTATCATCCTCGTCGTTTCTCTTTCATCCATCTACCTCATGGATTGATAGGTAGATATTAAGAAGCACATGGCTGCCCATCTTGGTTGATGGCACCCAATAAGCATCGACATTGAATGCTTTCCAGATCGTAATGAAAGTGAAAGTTGCCAGTGGGGCGACAATATATAGTGAGTGACGTTTAAGAAGCGATAAAACCAATGGTGACTCAATGCCCCCTAAAGGACTAAACCACGAAGCAAACCGACAAAACCTACTACGTCGAGTTTACTTCCGAGGCATCAACATCCAGCGTCGCTGACGTTATCTGTGATTGTGTACATTGAAACAAGCAGGAATCGGCTCAACTTGGAGCGGGAACTGTTGTGTAACCTACATTTGGCCGATCACCGCCCGACCGCACACTATCAGATAGACGAGTGGAAGAAAACTCAACAGGTAGGAATGTAACATGGGCCAACGTGGTTTAGTGTTGATCGCTAGACGTCGGGGTCTTCTTGCTCACCTTGTCAATACGGACAAGCACTTCGTACCACGTTACATCTCACGGTGTTGACGCTACACATGAGACAATTAATACTGGATGCTAACATATGTCAGTAAATAGACTGTTGCATGACGTTATGATTGGATGCAGACAAGCTGTTATTAATGACCAAAGCTTTTGTACGAAATGGCATTGAAACTCTTAGGCCATTCTCATTATATTTTTTTTGTACATTTATTGGAATGCACTTGTTGAAGACATATTGCGAAGTATTCTTGTCGTATATTCTTTTAAGATTTAATATTTGGCTTGCCAAAGAGCTTTGGAATAAACAACAACCACACATTGGTTGCCCTTGGCCCTTTAGATTAGACACGATAATGATGATTGTACTTTGTGCTTAAAAAAGTGGCCAGTATGCATATGAGGATGCATAAAAATATTTCTCATAGATGATGCCATTGTATATTATCTTTAAACGCTTTTACCATCCCTGAGGGCAATCAACAATGAACGAACGCGTTTGCAATGATTTAGTGGGCCTTGTTTGAAAAACTTCCCCAAAGCAGGCTCAACATTCCCAGTGGTAGCTGTACCCACTTCTGCAACTTCCTCTGCCGAGGAACTGAATAGACGGAAGGGTCGGGCACAAAACAACTCTGGTCGGTCACTGGATCCCCTCCTTCGAAGGTAAAGTAGGGATAACATTCTGTTCCTTTTGAGCGTGAGAATTGGTTGATCTGTCAAATGAACTTGTTCAGGGCACACTTGACCCATCGCTCTCGATTATAGCTTTCATGAGCCCGTGAGCCCGTGAGCGCCAAGAAATGATGTGCAAACCAATTTCAAGCAATGCTGACAAGCTCTAGTCGTTCGTTTGGGGAAAACCATCAGGAAATATGAATGTCTTGACCATAACTACCCCTGGAAGTCAAGGTCACAAGTCAAATGCCCATCCTGGTCGAAATTTCAAGCTCAACACCACAACTGGTTCTTTGATCCAGGAATCCTGAGGCGGATGCCTACAAGTGAGTCTGAGAATCATACTTGAAAATCTGAACCCCAACGAGTTGATTTGGCAGCCTGGTTCCCCGGGGGAATAAATCTGGCGTCGATTTTGGACACATAAACGCACACTTTTCACCGTGAAAGCTAAAGCTACCAACCCTTTGGGGCCACCCCAAGTTGAAAGTTTTGAAAGTGATGAAAGCAGAAGTGTTGGAAGTGTTTATCTTACCTTGATGAAGTCCAAAACCAACACGAATGGCACATGGCCCACAGAACGGTCTGGGAATTTTGGTGCGTTAGCCGTGGTCAAACTGGATCACCGGTATCACCTGATTCTTTGCCCTGATGCGATTGGCCCAAAAAGTGGTGGTCCGAGGTAAGCCCGTAAGTTGAGGACCAGCCTAGTGGTTGTAATCAATCACAGGAGGCAACAGCTAACCAACCTACAACCCAGAGGCTCTCTCTCACACTCACACACACGTGTCCAGTTCACTTATGCTAAGGGAACCTTCGTCAGTGCTTGTGTTGTTGATGTTGGATAAGCCTATGGTGAGTAAATTAGACTGATTTTGGCAGTGTGCTTGTCAGCACAACAGTTCTGGTTCTGCCAAGACAACTTAAGGCGGGGCTGCTTCCCTGCCCCACAACCATCGGACGAATACGAATTTTGGGCGTGTGTTAGTATTTGGTCGGCGATGTAATGTGTGGGGAAGCAGGCCTTCAAGATCTCTGACTGTCATCTCCTGATTTGGGAACGCACGGTTGAACTACCACTTATGTAACAACTGATCGAATATTTCTCTGGAAGTCAGGAGAGGTTCATAGTACGGGATGAGGCTCTTATGAAATATTTGTCATTTTGTATGAATTCAATTGATGTTGCTTGAGTTGGTTCGTGAAAAGTAGGGCCAATGCACTTCTAGTGTAAATGAGCAAATGGGACTGATATTATTTCCTCTAAGGGCTCAGGATCATCGGCGATTAGCAACAGTCCACCTACTTCCGTGTTGTTATCAAGGCAAACTTTGAACATATTTGGCCGCAAAAACCCATGCCCTTCAAAAAGTTGAGGGCGTGTTTTGAGAACCTTAGAAAAATGCATATACGGAAAAAGAGAAGTCTTTGCAGCAATTTCTTCATTTCAATACTGACATGAAGCCAAAACTTCGAGCGGTCGTAAAAGTGGCATTCAAGGACAGCTACTGTATTGCGCACTTGGGCACTTGCTAAAAGCTCGGCATGCCCTGGAACTTGCAATGAAGAAGTGAACTGAGCTAATGGAAGGAAGGCATGAAAACTATCCATTTCAAAATTTCTAATTCAAAACACCTTTTTTTCTTCGACATTTCTTTAAAAGTGCTCGACAGAAAATCCTTTAATCTCGTTACAGGAAAGATTTGACCAAGATTTACACAGAGCCAGCAAAATATTTTTCTGGTTATCTGATACAGATCTGCTTTCAACAGTGTTTATCGATGTCCATTTCGAATTCTTCCAATGCAATAAAAACGAAAACAACTGGACGAAAATGAATGATCAATTGTGGACTTTCCAAATTGATCTTGTTAAGCGTTCTGTCAAAACATGAAAGATAACTCTGAAACTATAATCGACATCACTTTGTCAAATTAGCTGTTGCTTGGTTTGATTAATAGGAATTTCATCCCAAAATGTCATATTAGAGCTCAAGTTCTCCAACGAGTCAGCTCGAATTTCAGAAACCTCGAGGTTTCTCCATTTATACATCCAGATCATGTTTTAAACAGTTTTCGCCGGTCCAACTCGATTTGGAAGGAGCTTGATGATAACTTTGGCCAATGAGATCTGAATGTCGATTCAGCGTCTCGATTCTCAGTTTTATTGATGCTCTCGTTTGCTCTCGAAGTTTGGCAAAGGTTACGTTGGAATTGCGAGAAACAATTACTAAGATCTTGGAATTGCATAGCTTCAATTGTGGTGAGAACAGCAATCTGTTTCATAAATGTTTATGGTACTAGCATTGTACTGTGCGAACTTCCAAATTAGGTTCATCAATTCGCTGCCTTTGTCCCAGTACAAGCGAACTCACGACACCTTGGACATCTTTCTGTTGTGCAGAAAGGGCCCCCCGGAGACAACAGTAGGAATAAAGCTCAGCTTAAGGAGATTGTGTTCCGCTCGACCTCATCATCAACTTGGGCACGTGGCGTACTTTGATCAGATTTCAAAGGGTCACTCATTTTACATGTCGGTGTGTCTTTGACAGGTTTCTTGGGCGGCCAGAATAGTTCGAGTACATACTACATTGAGTGAAATGCACCCACAGGGCATAATCATACATTGTCACGACCCAGAAGTGGGTTTATGGGCAATTTGCAGATCATTTCAGACCCACGAGCATTCATTAAGTGAACCAGTTTAGAGAGGATTGCATGAATTGAATTTGCAAACATTGACACTTTAATCGGATCCACTTTTAAACCTGATCATTTTTCTCCCCTCTGTCCACGAACCCACATGATCAAAAAGGCAATTGTGTCAATGAATTCAATCAAGTATAAACATTGACCTTGTTAGTGAGGTAGGCTATCAATTGTACATATGCATATTCGATTATAAAGTAAGACAATGGCTACTCCTAAGAATGATAACAGCCAAAGTAATAGTAAACAATTGTATCGAGTAAAGACTTCAAAGTTGACAGCTCGTTCTAGGATGGGGTCAAATCTAAATGACATGGGTCAACTTGAATGATGTTAACAAAAAAAAGTCAAAAACAAAAATAATTGAAGAATTAAGTGCATCTGTCTGAAACACAGAAATGGAAACGAATTCTTAGTCACCATGCCAAAAATATACTCGTCCTTTTTGAGTGCCACTTCCTTGAAAGTAGCATCTTTTGTACTATCACAATGGATTTTTCTTTAACTGAAACGGTATCCGTGACCGTTATTTGTTACAGGTACCGATAAAAGCTATCAAAATCCAAATGAATGAACTTCCAAAAATTGGGTTGAAGGTTGCCTAGAAGTTTTTAGATTCCTTTTCTGTCATTAGAGGCATGGTTTTATTTTTTCCGCCTCCTGATCTCCATTTCTAACTATTGCAAGAAAATTCTTTTCCCGGTTGGTCCTTCAATGGCATAATCAAGAAACTATTTAGTGCACTAATGCACTTGAATTGGTCGCTTTAGAACATCCATAAATACCATGGAGGTGATTAGATATCGTTTCCAAGTTTCGATCCAAATTTTTTATTAACATCTGCAATTGGCCACTTTATAATTGCAAAAAATGTTAGTCTTGTGTTTCAGATCATTCATGAATTCGAGAATAAATGCCATTGGTAAATGATAAGCTATTAAAATGCTCTTCTGCATGGTTGACATTCTTCAGCCTTGTTTGATTTCATTGTGAAAACACAGGTTTTGGCTCCTTATGCTGGTTTTACCTGTCATCCTATTTGAAAGCATTTAACCCACGCCGAATAGCTTACTCCGTCAAGAAAAAAACGACCTTTTAGTGCATACTTGTTAAGAAGGTGTATCTTTGACATCTATTTTTAGGTTAGCTCCGTGGCAAAAAAAATATCGGGTAGATACTTGATGATGGAATAGACTTGATTGATCAGAGAATGAATTGTTCGGGTTTGTTGCCAGTTTTATCTCTTACACAAGAGGACAACTCGTCTTCTCGTCAACTTTGAATGGTGGTGCTCGGGAGCATTCTGCACGGCGTATCATCGGTCTGGACCGCCATTGGTTTCGTTTTGGTTCTCTGCCAACGCACCGACTTACTTAATATCCCATTATATACCCTTTTCCAATTCATTGGTCCTAGGGCAGCTTATCCAATTTATCAAGCTTACATCAACAGTCCTTATTATACATATTCATGCTCTGAAATCCCATTCATCTCTTTGCTACCTGAATCTAGGTTTCAAAGGCCGGGTTGATTCGATTCATGAGGAGAGGACAGGAGTGGAACATTATCCTTTGTTAATGAATACCTATCCTAATCCCCCTTAGTGGCTGAGCAAATCCGTCTCGTAATGACAATGACAGAGGCACCAAGAAAACGATCCACCCTTGTCGTCTCGGGAACGGTTCAGAGTTATCCATCCTCGTTTGTGTTCTTCCCTCTTTACTCATCATAGGACCAACAACGTCGACTTGGCTCAATTCCACGGTGTTGACGGTTTGGTCTCAGTCAGGATTCTGCCGCCTTTGAGTGAACATATCGCGCAGTCACTCGGAGGTACAAGCACAACTCCAAACCATTTCACTCATAGGCCAGCCCAAACCAAACAACCCAGCCCTCGAAGAAGTTGTCTTGTCTACGTACCACGAAGATTGTTTTGAATTCTTCGCATGTGCTGTGAGGGAGTGGACGAATTCGACCTATTTTTGACATACACAGATTTAAAAAAAAACAAAAGTGAAAATGATGACTCGAGGTTCTCTCCGCTCTCGTGGAGAATGCTCCGAAAAGGTTTTGACCTTTGTGTGTATGGGCTTTATTGGCCTCATGGTATTTTCTGCCGGCTTCACCATCAGTTTTCCAGCCCTTTTCAATAAGATTTTGGGACAGGTAAGATTTCAGAATTATCAAACGTGAAACCATTGGAATGTGTGGCAGGAATTTCGTTCAGAGGAAATTGTTGTCCTTGCACATGCTTTAGTAATTGGTTAGACGCTAGCCAATGGACTCGTTGTCATGGTTGATGAATCACGAGTGTGCACTTGCAATTTTACGTATTTGGTGGGGATTTTGCCGCAACCGCAAATTAACCTTAAACAAAGTTGAAATAAAATCAACAAAATAAGATTTACTTGCTCTTGACTCCCTATTTCAATAGTACATGGAAGTACATTCCTTGTAGCGATTAATAAAGCACGTAAAACGTTAATAAGAAAAAGACACTCCCTTCACTTTGAAGTCACACGGTTACTTTAATCACCAAAAGAAAAATATAAGAATTCGTTGTTTCACCATCAAAACTTTGCGTTGCAGAAGTCTCCTATCCATGATGAATTTTCATCCTTGTTTTTATATTTTCAGTTTAGATTGAGAGTAAATCCACACCAAATTACACAGTTTTCCTCAACAAGTAATGGTTGAGTTTAAAAATTTAAAAAATCTTTATTGCTAGTTTGAATCTCATTAGATTATTATTTGACAAGTGTTTCCAATATAAATATATAGGGATGTCCCATTTTGGGTTCGAAAAATGTATCTTCTTAATGTGTAATCTCAAGAACTGTACAGTTCTAACTTGATTTTTGGGCATGGCTGTTGATTGTTTAGATAATGGTTTGCATCCTTATTCTCAGCCATCAATTTCATTCTCCAAAAGCCCATCCAAAGCTCCAAGTGAGGCTTACCTTGGTTGAATTTTCGCTCAATCATATCGAACTGCAAGGGAACAGAAAACTGCGATTTAGGGGAAAAAAGAAGTGCGCCCTCCAGGAACGACTTCACCTTTTACTTACATATTCTAAGCAAGAATATTAGATTGATTCCGCTTGGGCTTTTAAAATACTCCAAAACTTCGATAAAATGTCATTCAAGATCGAAAATCCTGAAAGTGAGAAGACAGTAGTATACTTGATACCTTCAGCTGAACAAGATCATTGAGAAATATGCACTTGGTTCCGTCTGTCTATCGTTAAAGTGTCTGTTAATATTGTCTCTTGGCTTGCATACACCTGCACCCATTAGTGAATATCTGGAATAACAAATGCATTTATCGCAAGTGCGTGCTTTTGGGAAGGGTCAGAGTCAAACATGTACGCTCTTGATAACTTGATCAACATTTGACCATGAAAATGCTCACGAACTACCCCAACTTACATCATCCATCTACCTTCCTACCTTTGTGCATGTTTTGCATGGCATGACTCAAGAAAAGCTTACAAAAGGGCTACAATAAAGGACGTTAGCTTATGTAAATGGAATTGGTAGGCATCCAATCAACCCATCAACATGGCGTGGAGCCATTGCCAGAGGGAAGTAGAGCCGACATCTTTTACAATGTACTGCAATAATTTGGCTTATCAAGTCTAAGTGAGTGAGTGCACTAATCAACATAATCATTGCAAAACAATTGATTCAGCTATAGCCAACCACAGTGCTCATCGGTTTTATCATTTTAGTCAGTGACTGGATCATTTATCTCTTTGAAATATTCAACCATTTGAGGCTTTAGGTCGCCAATCTTCAAATCGCAAAGACTAATTCCAGGCTCTTCAGACCAATTACATATATTTGAGAGAAACCAGAAAGGGTTGCTCGTTGTTTAAAGAGCTGCTTGTATACAAAGAATCATAAGAGTTGAAAAATAATGTACAAAAATGGGGAAAGAGCTATTTAAGAGTGAACATTGAGTTCCAGGAAAAATACTTAACTCGAATAGCTTCATCAACCGATTGTTCTGTTTGTGATGTCCAAATAGCTTGTGCATTTTTTTGCAAGGCATTTGGCACGTTATGAATCGCGATTCTTTCATTCCCTTCTTTTCGCTGACTTGGGCTTCTTAGTAAAGCTTTAGATCTGTTCGACGAAGATGTGGGAGATTTCCAGGTTGGAAACGCTGGTCACCGGACAAGTTAAATCATTGATCTGTCAATACTTGGGGTCTTAACAAGTCAAACTGTCCCATGAAAACAAACCGCACGATATTGGGGGCAATTTAGGGATCTCGCCTTCTTGTTCAAGAACTACAAGACCATGAGGAATCATTGAAAAATTGATGATGATCATAATTATCAACAGCAAATCGTGCAAAACGGCTGTCCTTGAATTCAGTCAGAATTATGATTTATTTCAATTTTCTTTTCACATTTTCCAAAACGTTTGCTGATAATTGCATTCTAAAGTGTATCAAACAATCAGCTAGTAACAAACTGATGAAACTCGTTTGAGTTGGATACTCAACTTTTAAGCAAAAGACTCAGGGTATTCAAAATATCATTGCCCTCTTTGCTTGGGGCTTGGGTGAGATTAGTTCCAAGATAAACAGAGGAGTAAATGTTAATACCCAATTGGGGGATGATCTAAGGGTGTCTTGTTATCTCAAATTTGTACTTGACAGTTTAAAGAAACAGTGCATTCTTCTTTAACGCTATATATTGACTCAAAAAGGAACCATCTTGATATAAGACACGTCCCGTCGATAAATCAAATTGTCGAAAATTCATGAATTCATGAAAAACAAAATTAATGTTTGAGGAAGGCAATGGATTTTTCATTCATTTCTCATCCGCTCCAACACCGAAAAACATACACATAAACATACCCTTGCCTCGTTCAAATATCTGTAGCATTGGCTTAACCTCCCGTTATGGTCAAGAGGAAAATATTTCGTAAAAGAATATTGAAAAGAAGCAGCCAAAATTGTACGTGTGCATTCACACTCAAATTGGGCATGTTAAAGAGGGTGCCTAAAGTACAAGCAAATGTCACTAAAGTATTTCAGCTAGCGCATTTGCATTTGATGGGTATGTTTAACCCCCTTATTAACCTTCATTACTTAAAGAGTAAGCTTAAAGATCCACCTGATTAGTTGCTGGACAAAAAAAATGCCTCGTTTAAAACTACGGTTGCGGTAGTTAAGGGTTCCTTACGTATCCTGATTTTCTCTTGATTTTGAATGGCAATTGCAAATTTTGCAACATTATCTCATACCAGACACCCTCTAGTCTGAAATAACAAATGAGGAAAATTAGGCTAAATTCCAAACAATGTTATATAACTGATTGGGGCAAGTTCAGATCTTTGAGCTTGCATTAAACCCCACCTTCAATTTTTCCTAACCCGTTCTGTTTAACCGCTCATCGTTGTGTATGATGCCTCAGAACAAAGGTTTCATTGCCAATAGGCGCTCACAGTGCGATGAATTTGACTCAAGTTTGACCACAAGAAGGTTCGCTCTACAACTCTACCGTAATATATGCTTCTGTCAATTTTCAGTTGTAAAATTGTAACACCGGGAATCTTGAGTTTGATTTGAGCTCCGTAAGCACAAAGCTCCTCAAATTTAGTATTCTGAACATCATTTCAAACAATGTTTAAATTGTAACATTGCTCTTCTTGGGTTTGCATCATAAATCAAGCCCAGTGACCCGAAAATTGAATTGAATTTCTAAACTTTCGCACATTTCCATAATTTGTGGTTATCCAGTAAACATTTGGAAATGTGAGACTCTTAAGATCTTCAGAATTTTACCTCACATTAAAAAGAGCTGATGCAAAAGTTTTCTGAATTTATGGATAGAAAAAATTAAAAAAAGCATAATCTCATTTATCCTAATTCTTTTTTTGCAACCTGAAAAGTGCAAGGGTCTGAAGACGTTAAACTGGGTGTTTTCTTCGACACTGAGGAACATCTAGAAGAATCGCGATTGCTTCCATCACTCTGGTCGTCATTTTTGTCTCATCCCACGTGCAAAGTTTTTGTATTAAGTTCGAAAAACGAGCTTTCGAAATATAGTTACAAGTTGTTGGATTACTTTATGAATTCGTATTGACATGTCACGAGAACTTTAAGGTCATCATCCAATTTCTGGTTTAGGGGTTGATAAAATGTTGACTGAACAACTATGGGAAGGAGGCGTGGCTAAATGATATTGTAAACTATAACACCTTGTGAGTATGTGGAAAAAGCTAAGGTGCTGACGCAATAAGAAATACTTGCGATTTTATGGATCTTTTTCGATCAAGTTTTAATACTTCGAAATATTTTCCTTGAAGCGGACAAAGATTTCAAATCAATTTAGGTTCTGCTGATTTTTTCAATAGATTAAAGTGTGATAGAGGAGTAACAACGGATTTCGAGTGTTCAAGTACAAGACAATGAAAATGATGAAAGCTAGACTTTTTGGGTTCATTGTCACTCTTATACCATGAAAGTTAAAAAAACTGAGAGAAAACGTTGGCTTTTTAAATCCTATTTAAAAATGTTTTCTTAAAGTCAAAATAATTAAATAATTCATTCTCTTGCAAAAAATATTACCTATACTAAAAATTAAGGTATCCGTTGCTTTTTCAACATTTTAGCACTCTAGTTTAATTCCTCTCGTGTTTATTGATAATCCTTTTTATCAAAGCCTTGTCTAAGCAAATAATATAATTCTAAGTACATTTTGCGCTGTACTTTATACAATAATGAAAACAACAACTCATCTAATTGACACCTACCTCCCGGCTTGTATGACTTTCATACAAAACCGGATAATGCAATGTTAAAAATCTCATGATTGTGATCTTTAACAATGCATGAAAGCACCAAAATTAAAATAAAGTCTGGCTGTTGGAGCGTTGTTACG
Organism: Tigriopus californicus; assembly: GCF_007210705.1. NCBI lineage: Eukaryota > Metazoa > Arthropoda > Copepoda > Harpacticoida > Harpacticidae > Tigriopus > Tigriopus californicus. The sequence continues at coordinate 11,020,248 of NC_081450.1, read as the reverse complement.
AAGCAATTAAGATAGAAATTTGTCCGCAAATGAAGACCATACAATAATTCACGTTTTGAGCATAATATGTTAAGTAATGAACGTAAAAATGGACTGCCAAAAAGTATATCTATTCATATATAAATCCGTAGTTTCAGCTGCTGCTGTGCCGAAACAACATTACAAAGTAATTTCAATGTTACATAGTTCCTTCAGTTTTGTCAAAATTGGGAACAATAGAGTACAAAAGAGCCAGTATTTCTTTTTAACCACCGTCAGCTATATTATTATTGTGCTCTTCAATGTGACCCACAAGCCCGCTTGCTTAATCAGTGAGTATTATGGTGTTGTCTCTCTTGCCGGTCCAATGTTTGGTTAAATAAGTTGTTCCCGTTATGAGAGACAGGATATGGCCAAGATGTCTTAGGGAGCTCTATGGAGCACTCAAGTCATTTCTTAAGCATCTTGGGTAGTGAGGATGTCCAAAGCCCACAACGACGTCAGAGCTAGCCTGTCATTATCAATTGAGTACTCAAGGAACACAGTTCAAACTTAATCGTAGGACTTGTGTTTACACACTTTGTAGAACTTTGATTATCTTGCTGTAATCAATTCGTATTGTTTTCATTCGTGTCCAAAGAGATTGTGTCAAAAACTTTATTCAAATTCACGTGAGTCGTTAAGAGACCGCACGTATAAAAGAAGTGCCAAAAATACGTTTGAGGTTAATCAGTTGTATGCTTACATACGTACATAACTACAAATCGTACGGAAGCAAGATGACACATGTGTTGTGTATGTTTTCCATTCTCATGGGAGTGCTCTTTACTAGTGGTTTATTCGTGACTCTTTTCTTCCCCGTTATGTATCATAACGAAATTGCAAAGGTCAGTCATACTTACTGATTCAATGTCAATAGTTGACATTGTGTGCGTGTATTTAAGTCAAAACGTTCAAAGAAATATGTTCTTGCCATTTACAAAATCAATTTTTGAGGACATTTGAACTTGTGTAAAATTACGATATCTAACATAACTAATGTCGAATTTCTGAAGCCCATATTTGTGTCTATCACATTCGTTCTTTTATAAAAGTTGATCTTTCATCTTATGTTACTTTTTCCAAGTCAACGATTCCAAAGCCCTTCAAATTCTGATCTGTTCATTTTTACGGTCTATAGACAAGATATTTTTATTCACAAAGCTGGAGATACTGACAAGGATCCAAAATTAAACTCGCAGTGAATTTCAGATGTCTATTCTCTACATTTCAGCAAATGACCCTGATAGAAGGCACTCCGGCTTTTGCCGAATGGATGCAGCCGTCGGTGCCAATTTTTACCAAGATATATCTGTTCTCTCTGCAAAATCCTAATCAGACGTTGGATAAGACTGAAAAGCCCAGACTGAAGCAACTGGGTCCCTTTACATTCAGGTTTGTTGTTTTGTTGTTTAAACTTTGTTTGTCACCTTGTGTACCAAAATGGAACTTTTTGTGATGCACCCTGTCTCGTTAGGTGAAATTATGACGATGTTTGTTTTGTGCAAATAGTACTTGAAAGGGTCAAATACTCTGAGAGGCTTTGAGAGACAGTTAGAAAGGAATGTTACGGGACAAGGTCTCGGTTTTATCTCGAACCAGTTTTAGATGGCACCACCCTCATCATTTTTTGAACCCTGACTATTATATAATTCTCTCCCCCAAACTGTCCAGACTTCAATCTTGGGGTGTTGTACGTTGTTAAATGGAAAAAAGCCTAGCGATAATTAGGAAGATCAAACGAAAAACAGGGGAGGCTGACGTGACAGAACCTGTTGTTGACCATAACAAATGAACAGGGTTCAATCCCCTCCTCCTTCTCAAAAATAAAAACCTGTAATGTGTTCGATATTTGGCACTTAAATGTAAGAAAAAAAATTATGCTTGTTAGTCTATAGGATGTCTGATAGTTTTGCAAACTTGTCACTTGGGTTATCCCAATTCCTATATATGATGATAGGGGTCCTCATGGGAACGAATCGAGTTAAATCAGATAAACTAGGCCTGATTTGACTCCCAAACGAACAAAACCACTTCATTGAAAGCATGCTTTTTCATCTTTTTTTCATTTCAGAGAAGTTGAAACCAAAGATCAGGTTGTTTTCAACCACAAAAACCGAACTATTTCGTACAAGGTACGAAAAAGCTGGTTTTTTGAGCCTGAGATGTCGGATGGGAGTCTGGATGACATAGTCACCACTATCAATGTCCCTGTATTAGTAAGTGTTTGTCCTTGATCACTCATTAAAGATGTCGTTTGAACTTGAGTTCTAAAAAATGGCTTCTTGTTGAAAGCAATGCCCATTTCGCTCATTAATATGTTGGAGCTGAAAACAGTCACGTTACTCTACCCTTGTTTATTGATCCGGGCTATAGTATCATATAGCCTTTTTATTTTACAAGTACGTTATGAATATACTATTCCTAGTGTACGTCTGTTTGATACTTACTTAAACTGAAGCTCTCTGCTAACCATGAAATGATTCAACTATTTATGTAAGCTCAAATAGCATCACTCCGAAACTTCAATCGGTTTTTCCTATTGTTGAATCATTGATATCAATGGCGGAAAATGTGACAACTCCATTTCTTGTTCTTCCTATTTTTCCTCTTTTCCAAACACACATGGTCTCCATCAATACAATTTTCCTCGAGCATAATAGTACACTCACTGAAATGTGATCTGGAATTGGATATATGGGGTTTCTACAAGAAGCTCACGTTGTGTATGTTTGCCTTATAGGGCAGTGCTGAAGCGTCCAAAGGCCAGTTTTTCATGCAATGGGGTTTATCGTCAACATTTGACAATATTGGAAGCCAAGTTTTCATTCAAAAGACAGTTAGAGAACTTCTATTCGAATGCTACGAAGACACGTTGTTGGCCTTGGCTGACTGGTTTGGGCAGGAGTCAACAATCCCGCTGGATCGGTTTGGATGGTTTTATAAGGTAGGTGACTTGTTTACGGCTATTTTTCATCCGCTTGTTGAGCTCACAATTTCCTTGGTTTTAGCGCAATGGTACCTCCTGGGCCGATGGAACATATAATATGTACACTGGTCAAGACGACATCAGTCAAATGGGTAAAATCAACACTTGGAATTATGAAAACCGCACTCATTTCAACGATGAGTGCGGACAAGTTCATGGATCAGCCGGTGGATTTTACCCACCTGGCACAGCTCAACCCAACTTATTACTCTTTTCGCATGATGCATGCAGGTAACGAGAAAAAGAGGATAACGTCTTCAATCTTATTGAGCTAATGATTTGAATCCGGAATTCCAGAACTCTGAGCTTTAATTTCAAAGGAAAGTCGAAGGTCGAGAATGTGCCTGGTCTCTTGTACAAATTGGACGAGACCACGTTCGCCAATGAGAGCACGTATGCTCCGAATTATTGTTTTAACAATAATCTGCCCACCGGAGTACAGAACTCGACCCAGTGCAAACAAGACTCTCCTGCTTACATTTCATTCCCTCATTTTTATCAAGCCGATCCTTACTATCAAAACCAATTCCAAGACGGAAGCATTCAACCCGAGGGGGATCTCCATGAATCTAGAATTGTCCTCGAACCAGTAAGACATCATAAGATTCTAAAAAGAAAAACACATGTTACAAGCCACTGATATCTTTTTAGGTCACCGGCATTCCTATGGAAGTGCTAATCCGTCTCCAAATAAATGTCAAACTAAATCCCATGGAAGGAATCTCGTAAGAATTACTCAACCTCTCCATCACAACTCTAATTTTGACAACACGGTTCTCGTTTCTTTCCACAGATTACTTCGAAATGTTCCCAAGGATCTTTACTTTCCCGTGATATGGTTCGAAGCTCATGGGATCGCCACACCAAGTGTGGCTCAGACCATCAATCTTTTGGTCCAAATCCCTCATTATGCCAATCTAGTTGGGGCCATTCTGGTTGTAATTGGTTTGGTGGGAGTCATCGTGTGCGTGGCTTTGCGATGCCGAAGATTTCGTTCCAAGTCAGGAAAGATCTCCGAGAGCAAATCCAATGACGATTTTGATTTGTCCATTGAAGACTTCGACTCACATAGACACAAGATTATTCCCATTATCAAACCCCATGTTTCCAGTGGGCTCAATGTCAATCAGCAATTGGTCCATTCAAATACCGAGGAAACCTTGTTCTTGAACTCATCTGAGAGTGAAGCCTATTCCTCCGATGGTAGCAAGAAAACTAGTTTCTCGAGCGTAGATAGTGCTCGAGCCACCTTAGTCTGTGATTTGGATTCCCAATCAAGGCTTCTTAGTTAATGTTTATAACGTGATGCTTACTGAACGAAGGATGAGCTAGTTCGGTTATACTAGGCATCATGATACCAAAGAATGAATGATGCATTGCCAAGACAATTCTACCCATCTGTCTGTGCCGATATCGACATGTGTTCTCCACGTCCAAACGACCAATAACTCACTGTACATTTATTTTGCCGAACTGATAAATGCATTCACTCTATGTGAAGAGAGTCAATCATCGTGCCAAGATCTACTTATTCAATGAACATTACTCATTGACCGTTCTCGCCATCCTTATTGATAATCAAAAGGCAATGTTGGGCGTGATCAATAAAAATCTATTATATAGTTTAATCCAGCACGGTGTTCAAAAAGCCCTATCAAGTTTCCAGAGAAATTCCCAAACACAAATTGGCATTTTTCTACCCCAAAAAGTCATAGGGAACAACTTTAACTTTATTGTTTTATGGCATTCTAGTCCACATAAAAAATTTACATACCTAAAAACATTATAAAAACTAAAATTTTCAAAAGCCTACTCAATGTAAATTATGAGCACACTTAGTTAGCTCTTGAATGTAATTTATGATATCTTTTTTTTCTT
>NC_081450.1:11015258-11015338 GCF_007210705.1 Tigriopus californicus | reverse complement strand
GTTAATTTACTTGAGTGGTCACTGAAAATTTCACAAATATTAATGAAACATTAAAAAAGCTATTTTTAATCAGTTTCAAC
>NC_081450.1:11011850-11015222 GCF_007210705.1 Tigriopus californicus | reverse complement strand
ACAAATATTAATGAAACATTAAAGAAGCTATTTTTAATCAGTTTCAACAAAGTCTTCAAGAAACGACAAAATCAATAACATTGTATGTTGTATGTATTGTCTTCAAAATTCAAGTGAATGCACTTAATACCACAATTCTAATGGAATAGTTTCACTGTGACATTATCATTATGAATTATGTTGTTGCAGAACTCTGGTATCTTTTAATCATGCAATAGTAAAGACATAGGCACGAGATTCCGGCCTAGCTGATTGGTCTGAGAGGCTGCATGAACAATGTAACAATCTTCCCCCTGTTTTTTTGCTAAAAAGTAAAATGGTAGCTCGCTCCCTTGGCCTGCCATCTGATGATGAATGTCCCATCCAGAACGAGTCTGTGCCTATGTTTTGACAAGTTTATTTGCCAGTTTTTGTGCAAATTCAGGTGAATTTTTAAGCAAACTTGCTGTCAATGCAGACCATATTTGCATCCACATTTTGGCCGGCCCTAGTCATGATTTTGCTGATTTCGTGGCATGCTTAGGTGAAAGAAAAAGGGTATAATGTACTTGATTGACACAAATCTTGGTGTAGCTTTTCAAACTGGAAGGAATCCATGGCAATTAAAATGTAAAATGAACTCTTTCAAGTAATGTTTTCAAAACAATAAGGCTTTGAAATTGATATGTAAAACCCAATACAGTGTTACATTTTTATATCTAAAGGAAAGGCTTCCAAAGGTTAACCCCTCAAGAGAACCAATCAGATTCTTGACACCAATAAACCGTCTAATCACAGACAAGCTCATCTTTGTTCACATTGCTTTCCTCTTCTTTTGGTCTTTAATAAATCTTGTTACGAAGGTCTTATGAAAGACACTTATGGTCATACGTAGTGACCTGTAATAAAGAGCACGTTCACGAGAAGCGCCATCCAACTCAAACAGGTGAAACTGCTCAAAGTTCCCAGAAGGAACAGAAAACAGTGCATTCATTTTATAGACTTGTGAATAATTGCTCAGAGACCTAAAACTTCGACATAAAAAGCCAGTTGAAAGTAGACAGAGACATTTCTGACACGTTCGTTGAATTTCTTGCGTAAATAGACGATCAAAAACAATTTAAAGCTGTGAGGTTCAATTCGGAAATTAAAATCTAACTAAAGCATCCATCATATTGATGGGGGCTCAACTCGGCTTGAATGTCAGGAAATACAAAATTCTTGATAGGTCATTCTCTGGCTCATAGATAACAATTATTTTCAACCCAAAGAAATCTCTTCATCTACGTACAGCCATCTGATATGGCCACCGGTGGGCAGGCTGGACTGGTTGTTAAGAAATTGACATTATAGTCAGATGTTTATTTCTGAACCAGTCTCTTGGTTTCAAATTGTATTCAATGTCAAGTGAATTGTTTATTCATGCGAGAAAAAACTATCATAAAAACCTAACATAAAGAAGCTATCTACAGAGTCTCTGAGCACACTTGACAGTCTTTTTCCTCAAAATTTGAGGTCTATGTCTGGTTTTACACAAATTAATATAATCTATGTATGTACTGTTTTCGTCAATGCCAATGTTTTGGATGTTCAAGTTAATATCTTTGTCCATAAATGGTACTACAATATGACATTTTGGAGGCAGATTCAGAATCACACGCATTCAGAATGCTAGTTGCATCATACTCTAGGGAAGAGGGAAAATCATTAAAACCGGAACATAAATTTCGAACCAATGTCCTCATATTTCTTATGTTTTGTAAACTTGATGACTGCTAGAATAACAAAAACTCCAAGTTACCCCCAGGATGGATTTCACAAAAGATCTTGGCTTCTGGACGCGCGAAACCCTGAACTGGAACCCTGAGCCGAGGAAGAAGCTGTGACCCTGAGAGAGGAAGCAACAAACAACAACAAGGGGAAAGGGGAGCTTATATACCATGTGTTTGAGACAAGAGGAGGAAGAATAAAGAGATCGAAGTAATCGCCGAGAGGTTGTTAGTGATTCGTCTGTAAAAGGTTGACGGGGGGCCAAGCTAGATACAGTCCAATAAAAGGGAACGCCCCGCCAGCTTCTTTTAATTGAATCATCTTTTATCAAACAGATATGAGTTGTTAAGATGAGAAGAAACCAAGATTTCATCCAAGTTAACTCCGTTAAAGAATTAGGCAAAAACAAAATTAGCATCCCTTGGAAAATGAAATTTTTCGAAGGTGTCGAGCCCATGTTATGACATGAGACCAAGTTGGTATAACCTAGGGTTGGGGCGAGACTGGCACAAGCTGGACTCGTACAAGAGTTGTGTCTTGCAAAATACTGGCCTTGCAAAGTTCTTCGAAAAAAATAATGGTGTGTCTACACGATAAACATTCTGTCACAAAGTTTGCCTAACAATTTCGGAAATGTTTGGTATTTGACAAACAGTTCATCTCTGAGCCGTCTACACGTGAAACTACCTGATCAAAACGGTTTGACAAATATTTTGATGTAGATTTCTAATCCGACGAACTTGCAAGTGATCGTATCATTTCCCAATTGGTCATTCATTCAATGATTATGTTATGCACGCTAAAAAAGATGATTAGTATAATGAACAAATAGAAAACTGAGGAATGAAATTTGAAAAACTCCGGTGGGCACTATCATGATGAGAATGGTTCGAGTTCCAAAAGGGTCCTTTATTTTGCCAATTTCAATCTGTGCGGTCATATGTTGGCTGAAACCGATTACTACTTGAAGGTATGTTTCGCCCCGTTCTATGAACTATACCATAAGCCACCTGATGATTCACTTTAAATAAAAAAAATTGCTTTTCGAAAGGTTTTCTAAATTCATTTTGCCTATAACTCATAAACCAATTGTTTGGCAACTAAAACCCGACCAATTTTCCAACTCATTATAATCGTGAATAAATGGACAACATCTTTCCAAGAGTATCATAATCTATTTAATAGCCGAGTACGAGTCAAAATATGACAACGATAAATAGTCGAAAGGTCATGTCATAAACGTAAACATAAATATAGTTAGTGCATTAAACATGATAAAGACAATTTGGATATTTTTATACAGTTAACATTACAGATGGCATTGACTGAAAAGAGTTCAGTTTTATAGAACAAATAAAGACCCACCCACAAGTAAAGACGGCATTTCACGGGGAAGGTGATGGTCATGGTCAGCTTAAAAGTAATGAGTCAGTGGGTAGGACTGGGTCCGTTGAGATCCCACTGATCTGGCTTTCATGGCTAAAATGAGCGGGCGGGAAATGGACGAAAGAGGAGCCAAAAGTGGCTGGCTAGTCTGGATGCTGGGGTCTCAAGGGTTTACGTAGAGGACCGATCATGGCCGTGTGTGTCGGCCGAGGGCTGACTAATAACTGGCCAAGAACC
>NC_081450.1:10977749-11010260 GCF_007210705.1 Tigriopus californicus | reverse complement strand
TGTTCATTCCTCTCGGTGTCAAGATCAACCAGCACAAGTACCGTGACATGTTGGAGTCTGATGTGGTCCCCTGGCTCCAGAAGACCTATGGCGATGCCCCATTTGTCTTCCAACAAGATGGAGCGCCTGCCCACACTGCCAGAATGGTCCAGGAGTTTTGTACAGAAGTTTTCCCAACCTTCTGGGACAAAGCTATGTGGCCCCCCTCAAGCCCTGACCTCAACCCGATGGACTTCGCCATGTGATCCATCCTTGAGGACAGAGCTTGTTCCAAGACTCATAGAAGTGTCGGGACTCTGAAACTTGCCCTTGAGCGCTCATGGGCCTCCATCCCCGAGGACATGGTGATCCAAAGCTGCGCCCAAGTCAAAACTCGACTTTACCGCGTAATCGCCAACAAAGGTGGCCACATTGTAAATGTATAAACAAAATTTGTAGGCCTTGGTCTTGTCTATTTCTGGAATGAAAATCAACACAATATCTCTAATCGTTTATTTTTTATAGCCAAAAAACCAGAGTCCCATACTTAATTGCCATACTGTAGTATAGACACCCCTTTAGCCCTTTGACGGTGGAGGAAATATGGTTTAGGTTCTGTATTTTAGAGGGCACTTTGTGAGTCAGCCTCTGCCAAATGAGGGGTTGATTGGCCCGATTTCTCTTTTTTTGGATTATAATGTGTTTATGTTGTTTTTGGCTAATTCCATCATATTCTTTTGTTTTATTAGTGACCTGAATCACGTAATACCCGGAAAAGAAATTGCCTTCATGGCATGTCATGAATAGTTCATTTGGTAATCTACCATGCCTCTTCCATCCCATTTTGTTTGGGTTGTCTGATGCTGCAAATAAGGGCCCTTATGGACTCTCAAGATTTAGCCACAACAAAAGGATGAATGCCCCTATCAAAGGTTGAGAGCATAATATTGTCCACTAGACAGGCTTCAAAAGATGACGCTCTATCTTAGTCCTTGAATATAATTGAAATGGGGCGCTCTGTTGAAAAATTGAAGACACCAACATCTTCCAATTGGTATTATGGATAAGTATTTGTATTACAAAAATGTATTTATTGGTTGTTCTTGGCAGGACTCAAACTCGTTGGTACCAAATATTGTATAAAGATTGAAAAATGATAAATAGACGAATTACAACCTTTCATTTTAATAGTACTGAGGATTACATTCCTTGTAGCGGTTAGAAAAGCCCGTGAAAAACCAAACCGAAAAAAATCATTTGAATTTGCCTTTAAAGCCTAATGCCAAACAAGCCTTGCTTCTGATTTTGCCAAGCAAGCCTCGAGCAACTACAACTGAGAGACGGGGTATTTCATGCCAAATTCGCCATTAATTCAATTCCTTGGATTAAACGTAATGAATGGCTTGAAATGTTCTTTCATTTTCAATCAGGCACCAGCTTTATATAACTTGCTGCCATATTCTCTTCGATTAATCTGTACATTAGATGACCCATTTCTAAATTTTAAACGTGACTTAGCTGTTTTTTTTGTTAAGAATCCCAGATCAGCCTTACATCTGGGAAGCCTTAGAGCGGCTAATTCAAAAACTTTACGTGACCAAATAGTTAACAAATTTATTACATCTGACTCACCATGAGTTACTGGGAATTTCATTCCTTTTATCGGTTACAAACCCGCCAACCAAAGGTAGAAAAAAACAGTTTCTCCAATCCAACCGAATCTGAAGCTGAGAGCATTGCCCAACCCGAACAAATCCGAATCTGAAATAGTTTTGTCTAAACCGATTTGATCCGGAAAAATGCTCAATCCAATTTAATCCAATCCAAAGCCGATATTTTTCCACCCAATCGACTATAAAACAGAACCTCGTTAAGCATTAACAAACTTTGAAAATGTTCTACTCATGAACTTTATGAAATGACGCGAATGTGAAGTAATCAAAGATTGTCAAGACCATGTGAGAACACAAAAATATGCAAAATATTCCATGAATGGAATGAAGAATATCATTGAAAAGTTGAAGATATTCTGTGATAATTTTTTAACTATTCCCCAGGGAGACCCTGAATCAGTGCCTTCATAGTTCTCTTACCATTTAAAAGAAAGGGAAGAAGGGAAAAACTAAGCTTGTGTTTTTTCTTCCGCTTGCATGGGCAACCATGACAGTGTTACTTCAGCCGATTGATGGCAACACTCTGTACAGTAAGTAGGCTGACCACTAGAGCCTTACAGACCTAACTTGTTTCTTTGCAAAAACGTATCTTTTAACTATATTGGTGATTTGGGAAGTAGACAAATGAATTCTCAATTACAGAGTATTTATTTTTTTTTCAATTGAAGGATCAAAAAGAATTTGAAGTCGAATAGTTTGACTAATTCATACTAAGCAATTTACAAATAATGGCAGCCCAAAAAAACAAAATGATTAAACACACTTTTACCAATCTGTTCATCTGGAATACTTGACTACACATGGGAAATACCATGTAACCTTTTACGAGGATCCGGCAAAGCTCGTCTGCGAATATGATATTCTTTGAGCATTAGAAATGAAAATCCAAAAGTAATGGATACCACTATTGAACCACTCAGAACGTAATAAGACAAAATATCAGGTTCCAACTCAATGCTGCCTGCAATTGGAATTTTAAAAGCCTGGGCTCCGATACTTGACGTTATCAAAAAGATGGAAGTCTTCTTGCTGGAAATGTGCATATTTTGATTCAACCAAAGCAATCCTGGCGAAAAAATAGAGCTCACAGAGATCCCAACTAGTATGACACAAACGAAGAGAGTAGTTGTTCCATTAGTACAGAAGAAAATAAATGCGCTAGTTAGCAATAGTAGAACACTCCCACATAAAAGATAGATCGGGCTAACGTAGGTAACTCCAATAATAGTTGCCATTTTGGTGAATACTGAGGCTAAAAAATAAATCGTGGTAGCCTTCGATCCTCGAGATTTGCTCATTCCAAGGGATCGCATGACAAAAACTGTTAGAAAATTGCTAAATGAAAAGTTGATCCCGTTCACACAACAGAAGAGGATCGACATGAGAAAAGTGACCACACCAACATGGCAGCCTTTTCGTGGTAAATGGCTTCCAATTTCAGGCATGGCCTTGAAAGTATCAGCGTGAGAGCCTCGAGCAAGGTCGTAAATCGTGAAGGCTGTAAAGGCCAAAACACTGGTCATAACGAGTCCGCCGACGAACGAGTGCAAAACTTGAAGATCATTAAAACACAACTCTTTTGGCGAGAGAGACCCATCACTCGGGACTTGAGGCGTTATTGGATCATTTTGGAGTACACTTTCGGCCAAGGCTGGTCCAAATACGTTTCCCAGACCAAATGCAAAGTAGAGGGCTGTAAAATAAGTTCCACGTTCCAAAGGCTTCATTAGATTTAGTGTGGCCACGTTGCAACCTAAATTTAGATACGAGTTAAACGGAACGGTTCCTCAAAGATGCGAGTGGCATCTCACCAGTATCCAAGAGTCCCATTGAAAACTCTGAAATGGCCGAGACTATCATCAGGGTGTAAAACGTGTTGGTAAAAGCTAAAGCTGTTTGAGCAATCATGAAGATGAAGCCAATTGTCCCAAGATAGCGAGTATAATCCACTCTTTCCAAAATCCAACCACCTACAACAAAAGAATGGCGGACATGAACACAAGCCAATTAAGTGTCATGAATAGACCTCGAAAAAAACGGTATTACTTGAAAAAAACTTTGTACTCTTTTTGCCGTTTTTTCCTAAAGAATGGTCTGCCATATTTTCCAGTTTTAGCCATTTTCCTCTTGTGCTCTTTTCCGACTTTTTTCTCAGTCATTTCACATTTTAGTACATTTTGTCATTTTGCTCCTTATCGGCTTCCTTCTGAACTTGTTTTAATATGATTAGATCATGGATTTAACATTAAGCCAGAGGCTCTTGTTTTTTAGTTTGAGGTTTCATCGGCTTTAATAACCGCTGGAAGGAATGTAAGCCTATGTATGATTACAATAAAATATTATGATTAGTCTAATTGTCACCACTTAAATTTTCAGCAATAGTTGGTCTACTAACAAATTTGAGTATCAAATTCAATTCCCTGTTTTCTGTTTGGGAAAGTGAGTAAAAACGCGAGGTGCAGTTGAGCTATCTACGTATACCTCCTATCATGGGTTTGATCACGGACTTCTAGAAATATGGACTGCGAACGAGCTTCGCGCAAAATTGGCCTGCTCTTGGTCATAGTAAATCGTGGTAAATATGGGTTATGCTCTAATAGGAAAAGAGACAATTAAACTGAATGTGATGTGACTGAATCAATCATGTGACTAACACAATCTTTTTAGTATGCTTTTTTACATAAAGTCCAACGAGTTTCAGCTCTTGTTAACCACTTTTTCTGTCGTGGTCGCTAGTATAAGCCAAGGAAGAAATATGGACTGTGAATGAGCTTCCCGTCTAATCGGCCTTCTCTTGGTCATAGCAACTCTGAGCCACTTTTCGAATGAAAGTAATACAATAAGAAACGTAGATCTCGTCAATTCAAGAAAGAAAATGCCGTTATCATGTGGTTGTAAAGTGAATCGTTTCAAAGTTATGTTATCAAACGCTTATGTAGTTGACCAAGAGCAGCCCGAATATTCGAGTTTTATGTATTGTTTACAACAGAACTTTGACCACGTCCCCTGCCTCTCTCAGCATAGGTTTGGGTTCAAATTTGGCCAAGTTCATGCATTCAACAAGATGTTGTGTTCATATGAAGTGCTTATTTGGGATAAGATGAACGATTTAGGAGATACAAAATTTTAGTTTCCGTTCACAGTCCACATTTCTAGAAATCCGCGGTTTCATCCAACAAAAACCCAAAATCATTTAGTGGAGAAAAGTACCCTAAGCACCACAAGAGAATTAAGTGCATACCATAACATTCGTATTAATTGAAACGTGTCCTAATGTCAAATCTTGCAGAAAAGGCATCTCATTTTCTTTTAAATAAAACGAAGAAACTCAATGGATAACCTCGAAAGGACAGTGGTGTGTCTAGATTATGAGACAAATAAAAATACAGCACGCAGGCAACAAGGTGCTAAAACAACCCTTTCATCATTGCAATTTTTTTCCATTATTACAAGTTGTTTTCGCATTTTCGCCACTTTTTTCAATCTTTTTGTATTTTTCTCAACCAAAAAAAAAAAATTTCGGCTTAAAAGACAACTTTTTTCTGAGGTCTAGTCATGAAAAAGCTAGTCACGAATCAAGAAAGATCAAAATCGGATGGAAAAATCGCATGATTGCCAACTAAGAGGCTGACGCATTCGATGTTAAAGCATGGCAATGTAATAAAAAATAATAGTCTCGATTGACGGTTCGTCACTTCGTTCTTGAGTGTTTCATTCTTATTCAATCGATCTCGAGTATTGCACATTAACCTAATATATTCTTGTAGTTCTCTCATTTGTCTTACCAGTAACATTTCCTAATGGAAAAACCACTGTTCCAATAGTAAAGATCCACTTCAAGTTTTCAATTTTGATATTGGTTTGAGCAATGAGGTCAAATATAGCAGGTCCTTGAATAGCTCGTGACATACCCTGAATAGAGGCACATTATTTTTGATGGAGCAAACCAGAAAACAGGAGTTTCTGGAGCTTACCAGAGATAGAAATGAGACGTAAATGGCAAATACTCGAAGACGGTTAGTTAAGGGAGTGACCTCGTCGTTAGAAATGAATACTTGATTACCAACTTGGATCCCATCCACGTCATCTTGATTGTCATCATTATCTTCCTTGTTAAACTCATTGTCCGACTCAAACACCTCATCATTAGAGTTTTTCTCATCCAATTCGTCTTCAGGGATCGATGGATCTTGAGTAAGTGGCTCCAGAGTCATCTGAAAGAAAATATTTTCATCTCCAATTGGTGAGGATTCGATTCTCAGGATAGGTAAAGCAATCCTTAAAAAATATAACTTTTTCGATTTTCCAACAATACAAGGGATGGAATCCCCGTTAAAAAATTAAAGGACATGAATTGCTCACGGGATAGTGGACAAGGTCAGGCACAGTAAAATATCTGAAACTACAATGAATGAGAACTGGCAGATTTTGCCAGATGGTAGGCCTTGTAGGTACGGCTGGTATGGCATTGTGTTATGCAGTTTCATTATGACTAGACTGTACTCTCACCTCACAACAGGAGATGGTTTACTCCAAATGGGGTCGGACAAAAGATTTGAATAGAGTCGGCATAGATGTTGAATCGCTGGATTTAAATGTTCGGTATATCCATACGCATGTTTGACATTCCGTTATTTTCGATTACAATTTATATTTTGCACAAGTAACAAGTCATTTGAGTAGATCTTCCTAAAGAAAGCTCTGTTTTGAGAGGTTCTTGCCGTTTTTTTCGCTTTCCATTTTTCCCTTGTATCTTTCTGAAGTTATTCTGTCTATTGTAACTGAGTTTACTTTCAATGAGGGATCACAATTCTGATGCCCTCATCATATTTTTCTGTCTTTTGGAACATTTTTTAGAAATGATAATAACAACCCTTATTGCAATTCTCTGTCATGTCATTTCGTAAGATGTATGAAAGCGTGCGCATAAATATTTTATAATGACTCATCTTACGTTGTCTTGGCAATAAATACTACACACTATTGTGACGAGTCCGGGCTCGAGCCCATTTGGATTTGAGTTTCTTAACCAAATTTTGAGAAATTTTCTGAATCAGAATTCCTTTAAGAATGCCTTGAATCATGACTGGTTTTCAATGAATTTCTTTATAAAACGGGCCTAACTGAGTCCGTCGGGAATTGATCATGTCAGATGCGAGCCCTTGAAAAATGATTGGTAAAGCCTAATTTAGTTTTGGGTCATCAAAATAGGTTTTTTGGGCCTGCTTGAGTCCACACGGAATGGAGGTTACAATTTCTGAAAAAGCGTTTGCTCAATTGCCAAGGAAGCAAAAATAACATATTTTGTAAAATAAGCATCTTTGAAAGTAGCTGGTATTGGTATGTTAAATCATTTAAAATACATTAAAAGGTATTGCTGTCCAAAACCTAGTAAAACAATACTAGTACTTTTAATGGAAATATGATTACGGAAAAACTATGACTACGAACATGTGTGTTCGGGACTTTAGATGACTATTGAGAAAAAGAGAAAGAGGACAGTATTGTACTCATTGAGAAAACATTCTGTTATGTTAAAGGAAGCGAAAAATATACAGTCCATTTATGTGGAAATTCATGGTATTTTGTAAATTACTTTATCGATGTAGAGAGACCACTTAATGAATGTCTATTTAGCAAATGCTTGATCATTATACATGGAAAATAGTCGACCGTTTTTTTTGAAGCATGAAGAGCTGCACTAGCTAGTCCAGTCATTGAAATATTACAACGATGCATCTGACACTTTAGTTGTCAAATTTGTCACTTGTTGCAATGGTCTATTTTCTTTCTTGTTGTGAAATGTGTATTTTAAGTAAGTTTTAAGTGATATATGCCTGTGCCTTTGAAATGCAACACGTATTTAGATCTTCTATTTTTCTCGCAAATCTTTTTGGAAATCAAACCCATCTCAACTTGCAAGAAGAGTGTTTTGAGATGATGTTTGAAAATTGAAGCCCTTGTATGTTTGCTGATAACGTAGATAGAGCTCAAAACATGGAGCAACAAAGAGCAGGAATTTTTGCCTTATTTGCGCGTGGGAATAACATCCACCAAGATTGCCAAGACTTTGGATTATGACAGGTCCACTGCCTACCTTTTGGCCACTCGGTAAGCCCCTAGGGGCTCGAGATGATGCTCTCGTCCATGTTGGAAAGGAGCGCCGTTACCCCAGCTTGCAAGTGTAGACAGTTATTGGCTCTGAGGGGCAAAAGCTCGACCTCGTGTTCTTGGCTGAGGGCGAGAGCCTTAATGCCGACGTGTATTGCAAGTTGTTAGCTAAGTATTTGTTTCCCGGGGCTCAAACCACCTATGGAGAAGCATGGTTATGGCAACACGATGGTGCAAGGTGCCACAATGCAAATAAGATACAAAATGTTCTGAAGTTGCCCATCCCAGACCTTTCTTGACAAACTGACAAACTTGGGCCACGACACAGCCCCGGCTGTTCATTGCTCGACTATGCTATCTTAGGGCGTTTTAGGCATTCATGTTAAGACAAAGTACAAGCTCAAAACCGCCACAAAGGATATCTGAGCCAGTCTCGAGCCGAGCTTCATTAAAAAGCACATGCTCCAAGTTCCGCTATGGGCTGCAATTGAAGATCATTGATAATGGGAGCAACATCAAGTAACATGCGTTGCTTTAGGTGCTAGTTATTGATTGCATTTAATTGCATATCATTGTGCTACAACATTATTAGCATTGTATTCAGAGAAGGTACGAAATGTATCTGATACTGTACGTTTTCAAAAGCATTCATGAGCTTTGTCCCAACCCAGGATTTAGGGTCAATTCTAGTGACCGTAGAGGCTTAATGTGCGTGTTGAGAGCACCTTCAAGCCCTCGAGAATCCAGGCTAGTTGAAACAATGAAGTCCCACTCTCTTCTTTCTCGGGCTCCTTCATTGTTCAATTTGCTGCTCTCAAATATTCATAGGGCTTACATTTTCAACAATACTGTTTTGTTTTAGGTTTCCAGTGGAATAATATATAAATCTGAGCTACTTTTAATGATGTATTGTTTTCCAAAATTGGTCATCGTGCCGTTTTTACAAAGAAAAACGCAACTACAAGTCTTGGCTTTTGGGCAATTTTTTTATGTTGTGGGTACCGCCGTGTCCCGCAAAGGACTCGAGGCTTCTACTTTACTCAATTTTTTGTCAGCCTAAATGCGAATTCATCAAAAGTAGGTATGGAATAGCAAAGGTCACCTTGCATGGGGCCAACTTGTGCCGGCCTTTCCTTTCCTCTACTACATACACTATGTTGTTGAAAAAGATTCCTAAATTAGATAATGCAACGATTGTCATCATCATTTAGCTTCATTAGAAACCGCCTTGTCGTAAATTGTTTGAACTGGATTTAGCATTTCTCATCAATTGTCCCTGAAAGCAATTCAATTGAAAAAATGAGATCCAAAATTTGGTATGCAATCAAAATGTAATTAAAATATCTCAAATACAGAACTTTTGTTGAAATTTAATTGAACCAATTACAATCACTTGGTGTTCACGTTTAATTGATTACAAAAACAATTGTAAAAAAGTTTAATAATTCATTTTCCTCTAAAAAGTCCACCGTGGGAACTATAATAATCAATAGAAAAAGCAAATCTATAGCATAGTTTTGCATAAGGCCCTATAGAAATAATGTAAAAGAAAGTGGTGGGGACAATTCGGCAAAGGATAGACTCTCGCTAGTATTTCGATTTTCGAAACATGTTTGTAACACTAAACAAGCCCAAATATGATCAGTTTACTCAATGGGACCGTCTCGAGTTTTAGCTCTTACTCCAACTCCCCTTTCTAATTTGTTTGCATCTGCTTACTTGAAATTATTTGCTTGTTTTGATTTGTTTGAATGCATTTGAAATTTGGTTTTTCTTGTTTTTCCCATCAGTGCTAGATTGGCGCAAACTTTGGTTACCCAAAATTTTGAAGTGAAGCTCGAGTTAACGTAATAAAGAAGCCTATACGTACTTTGTTATTTTCAATTATCGGACAATCTCCAGCCTATGTAGATTTTCAAATTGGAGGGAATCCAAGCGCATTAGAAGGTAAAACAAGCTGTTTCAAGTGTTGTTTTCAAAACAATAAGGCTTTGAAATTGATATTTAGAATCCAATAGTGTTACACTCTCTTATCCGATGGAAAGGCTTGCAAATGTTGAAACCCTCAAGAGAACCAATCAGATTTTTGCCACCAAGAAAACCATCTAATCACAGACAAGCTCATCTTTGTTGACAGTGCCTTTCTCTTCATCTAGTCTCTACTAGAACCGTTTGCTGAAGAAACAATTGAATCCTTGGAAAAAGACTTGATTGGGGCCATTCTTTTAAATTGGAGGAAAAGCCTCAAGTGCAAGTGGACTAAATTCTGGGCTTAATCCAGTACCAACTGATCCAGCTATTCATTTCTTGACAAGTTTCTGAGAAATCAAATTGTGTCCTTAGAAAAAAAATATGTAAAAGTCATGTATTGAAAATATGTACAATATTCCATAAAAAATAACTGTTCAATGACTTGCATGGAAAGGGATATTTTTCGACATTTGAGGGCTGCCTTTAATGCTGGTATCAGTGTGGCACAAGTTGTCCTCAAACAAGTCCTTTGATATTTCAACTTTTTGCCTGACATGTCAAGTCTGGCAAAATGCTTGAATCAAGGAAGAGACCAAAATCCTTTATTCGACCCAAGCTCGTCCAAAAAAACTCATTTTGTTTGTGCAAACTTAAATTAGGCTAATCCAATCACGTAAGACTTTGCCTTCAATAAGAACAGTTCCTTGTTAGCAAGTATGTTTTGCGACTATTCAAATGCCCAATTACCAACGCTTAAAAAGAAATTGAAATGAATTACTATCGTTATTCTTTATTGCGACAGATTTGCCATTGGACTTACAGGTTGACATGATTACATTTGCTCTCAACTAGTCTTCCCTATTGAAGTTTTGGGTTAGGCCCATTCTCCGTTCTTCTCATCATTTTGGGAATATTTAATAATTAAGTCAACAGGAACGGCTTATACCACATGCCACTAGTTTTCGGCCTAAATTTACGAGTAAGGTTTGGTGATCACAGAAGGTTGTCGCTTCCTTGTGTCCAAGGTCTACCATGTTTAGTTCTCGGATCAACTCGCGTAACGAATCATAAATTTGTTGAAGGAAAAGAACCAAAACACAATTACACTATTGTGACAGTGAAAGTGAGAAAAGGAAACGTCAATTACCGTTTTTATTCTACTGATATTGAACTGTTTGTTCCTCCAAAGCCACCCCACCTCACGACTCGACTCCAAGTAGCCTCACCCAGTAACATAAGACTGAGGTAAATGTCTAAGCGATCAGGCATTCTAAGCATACAGAGAGCTGCCTTGTCACACTGGACGGTATAAAGTAGTGTAAAGCATGTATGTACATCTATATATTCACCTGCCTCAGATCTTTGATTAAAAAGCGGAGACCACCAACGAAACTGATCAAAAAGACTGCCAGACTGAAGAAAGGGTAAGGTTTGCTTAAAATCTATCTTATTATTGCTTGTTTAACTGCCTTTTGGCAAACAAATAATGCGAAACATTCCACTCATTTCCTTGATCGAAAGCAAACGTTTCCGAGCAAATGACAAAGAACATCCTCCAACCGATGTACCATTTGACGTAGTTGTCTTGCCCTGAAAAGTCAAACCCAACACTTTTAGTACATTGCATGTGCTCAATCAGATACAGGAGAGCTCTGTGTCCATCATACCGTATGTCGATTCAATTATTGGTCTCAAGATGTCCTGGTTTCGGTCTAACTTCTCCAACCATGCGTCCAATGTTTTGGCGTAATGTACGCCATTGACCTTCCAGATGTCCTCCAATTTGACATGGTCTTGAAAATGGACCAATAACTCGTGACTAGGCATTGTGCCTCCGGTAAAGAAAGTTTTGGCCATCCACCCTGCATCAAGCAATGAATGGTAAAAAATGCGTAGTCCCCAAAAAAATAACTCTGAACAAAGATTATAGGTAGAATGATAGTAACAATTGTGGCATGATTGATTGAACAAAAGCAAGTCAATCATCTTAATTAATGATAACTAAAAAGGATCATACGAGCTTCTGCTTCAACAATGATCTTCATTTCGATTGAACAAACAATCATAATATAGGAAAAAACGTCATGTATTGAACGTCATGAAATGGCCAACGTACCTTTGGTGAAATGATAGGCAAATATCTTGTGGGTGAAAATATGAACGAATAGCTTTCCCTCCGGCTTGAGCCAACCCGCGATCTTCTGCAGCAACTTTTCGTAGTTTTTCATATGCTCAAACATCTCTGTAAAACAATGAAGATTGGCTGCATCATTCAGGAGCAAGACACCCGCGTTTAAACGTCAAGGAAATCAAACACAAATGGATAAAGCTACGCTGATCACTTACCAATGGATAAGACTCTGTCTAACTTATTGCCAAAGTCCTCACGCTGAAATACCGAAATATCGCCAACGTAAACATCTACATTTTTGAATCCACGACTTTGGGCCTCTTCGTGGATATAAGTCTTTTGTCCAGTTGAATTACTCAAGGCGAAGATTTGGGAATTGGGGAACTTTTCGGCCAGATACAAGGTCAAACTTCCCCATCCACAACCCAAATCGAGCATGGTCATGCCTAAAAATGTCCAAATCAGTTGATAAAGAAAACTTATCTGGTAGAGGTCATTGTAAAATAGTCCCTCTGACCATCTTTAAGTTGAGCTCGTTCGCAATAAAGCTCAAACATTTTGTTTTCCGCCTCGCCTAAGGTTTCGTTGCCTTCGGGGAAATAACAACTGGAATATTTCATCCTGGGCCCAAGAGCAATGCGATAAAATTCCGGTGGAACCTAAAATCAAAATTAGCAAAAAATGTTTTATCCATTCAGTAAAACGTAACAGTTTAATGCCTAGCCCAATATCTTCCCCCTCCCCACTATTTTCCCCACTATTTTAATGCTTAACAACATAATCGTTCATGATTATTGCTGAAGCATGTCCTACTCGGCTTAAAGCATGTCTATGAGGCTTAAAAGGCTTAAAAAGCTCTTATTTCAACTGAAAAAGGTTGACAGAAGCAATCGGAAACAATTCAGTGTATTTCGGCACTTTATTAACACAAGGTATATTTTGCTCAAGACGCATTTCATCTTGAAAAACCAAGAGGATGACTTTGATGAAGATAGGATATTAGAGGTGAATTTAGCGTCTCAAGGAATTGCTATATGAATATTTGAAGATTTCTGAATAGTAAAAGCAAAACACATATCGGTTAGATTACTCCCAAAAACGCAACAAGGAAGTACTTTTAGGTTAGTCATAAGAAAAAGACAAAACTTAAATCGTAGAATTAGAAACGACAAATTCAGATGCAAATATCTACCCAATGGCTAACTATTAGTTCATATGATTTGAAGGCATGAAATAACAATTAGCAATTATGACCAGTTTAATGTCACTTTAAGCAACATTTTTTGTGCGTTAGCCAATTTCTACATATACAAGTCGATTGAATTCCCTTGGTGTTTGCCAAATTTTACGAAACTATCGAGATTTGGTCAAGTTGAAGACTAAAAGATATATTTCATGTGCACCACAAAGTCCTATTGAAGTTCACGAGAGACTTGCAACTTTTCATATCCATTGATGGTTCACTCACCTCATAATGTTGTTTATTAGCATCCGCTTGGTTGATGGCAATAGGCATAGATCGAATGTCTTCCAAGAACTTCCTCATTCGTTGGGATTGAGCTTCCACTCCGCCCGCACCAAGCTCTGCAATCTCGCCCGCTAAAGCGCCATGGATCTTATATCTCAATAGATAATCCGGAAGAAGGCCATATTCCAAGGCTTTCCAGAACAATTGCCGATAGAGACCCATAATGTATTGAGGTTGAGCAGTGACACTACTTGTAAGAACACCTAATCACAAATGGAAAACAAGTACACTGTCTGTTCTTGAATCCGAATCGATCCTCTTTCCACAGCCCAACAGCTCTGGTTGGACGAGTGCTTGCAGCGTCATCTGATAACATCCAAGGTAGCTGGCTCAGCACCCATCTCCTTACGTAACACGGCAGTTGATCTAACAAGACTTGAGAAGAGAAACTTGTTGGTTGCCATGCATTATTGCATGTGAGTCTGTGAGCCAGGGAATCTGAGCTGTGGCTAGGCGGAAACGTACGTACGAGTACTTCCATACTACACAAATACGCAGACTAAGAAGGGCGAAGTTCATGGAGGCATAAGCATTTCAGCTAGGCTTTCAGCTACGATTGTTTATCTTATCGGTTTCCAATTCAGTCAGTGAGCTAAAATAATGTTGATCAATCGTGTTTTCAAGGGCTGATTTCACAAGCAAAATGCCAACACCGCTGGCTTTTCACTTCTTACGAATTGGAAGTCCTTCTTAGGGTTTGAGCGGGTCAAATGAAGGAAAGCGACCATCCAAAGGTCATTTTAACGGCTAAACCTCGAAGAGAAAGCTAGAATAGAAAAGAGCTGTCATGGTCTGACACTTTTGACCCCAAAATGGAGGGTTATTCTACATAACCTATCAATTTGCCATGTGAAGTAAAAGAAATTTATACAAATGTAGTCAAGCACCCTGATTTTGGGAATTTGGTGGAGGGAGATTTTAAGTAACTCTAACGAACGGACGAATGGTATCTTGCATACCTATGACACGCTAATTTCTATCATCAGCGTGAAAGACACTGAAATAACTATTAACATATTAAAATGGACAGTTATGAAACCCTGAGGAACACCAACTTAACATCACGTATGCCACTAAAGGAACCCTCGACCATTGTCGCAGACTACTAGAATTTAGTAGCACTCCCAACTCTGATCCCGCCAAAACCACTCCACTTTGGGTCAGAGCAACTATAAGTCCATTTTCAGAGTACCTGAGTAAACAAAGAAATTGAAAAAAATGTGATTACGGGCCAGTTATTCTTAAAACATTTGGTTGTGAAGGGGTTCGTTTAAATGTAAAACCGTCTGTCTAATGAGGCTGATCCAAACTGGGCTGTAAGTCAATTTGATTATAATCTTTGTTTTTGCCTTTTACAGCGATCTAATTTTCAATAAAAATCTAAATCCCCTGTCGTTGATTCTAGCACGTGGTCAATATATATATTATTTTTTCGCACCCTTGTATTGTTTATACATTTTCAGCTGATATCGTTTTTGTCGTATTATCGGGCTCAGGGTGCTCGATATTCGTCCCAACAATCTTTACTACCTAACTTTGATTGACATACCTAAGTTCTATAACGGTTGAGAAGATATCAAAATTTCACGTCAATTGTGTGTCCATTTCTTCAGTTGTCCGTGCTTTAACTAATATACTTTATATCTTTGCTTCTATCGAGAAGGAAACTAATCACCTCGGGCTCCTTCATTGTTTAATTTGCTTCCTTCTAATATTCGCAGAGAATACGTTGGCCTTGTTGATCCGGTAGTAGGATTTAAGTCAGACTTTGACAACTTTTTAGATGGCATTCCAGATCAACCCTACATTCAAGGACTAGTTCGGTCTGCCAACTCAAATTCGTTGGTATACCAAATTTCATATAAAGATTGAAAGGTAATAAATAGCAAATTATAACCTTTCATTTTAATAGTACTGGGGATTACATTCCCTGTAGCGGTTAGATGAGCCCATGAAAAACCAAACCAAATAAAAAAAAATCGATAACCTTGCCTCACGGAGCCTGTTCACTTTTCTTCAGTTTCCACAGAAACAATGTCCACGATCAAGAGATACATATGGCCTTTTCATGACATTATTTATGTCCCGAGTAACTCTTGCCTTTCCTTTTGGTTGCTTTGCGCGCCTCTTACTGGTTCAGGATGACATTCTTAGGTTGATAAACCTTGAATTGCACCTCAGCCAAGAATATCATGACAAGAGTCGTGCGGCAATGAGACAAAACTATTGTCATTGAAAAGACGATATCTCAAAAAAAATCGTAAAAACGCCTTTAGTTCAAACTCGCTCAATTTAGTTACACCCTGCAGATATGGAAAGGGAATATGTAATTGTGACAAACAACTCCCCTTCATCCGGCATCAGGGTTTGATCCTCACCACTCTAGTGTAGAAATTTTTTAACACCTCATATAAAATCCATAATGAACGCAAATGTCGTCTGAATTTGTGCGTTCTCTGCCAAACTTTTTCATGCTTCTTCATTTCATTTTAGATGAAACAACAGAAAATCTCCAGAAAAGGCTAAGAGTTTGAGCCTCCCGAACTATTATGTGAAAACTTTATTCCAAAACCATTTCAATGATAAATAGATCGATTCAACTCCAATTTGAAATGTATTTTAGACCCCTTAGACCACTTGGTTACACTAAATCCTCTCTGTATCAATGGTTTGTTGAACAAATCATTTTCTATTATGTGGGCTGTCCTACTTTGTCCTTCTTTTTTTTTAAATACAAATGACTTGCATATGAAAATTATAATGGACATTTTTTTGGAACCGACAAGGCATAGGAATATTTTCCCATGCCCGTATAAATAGTAGTGACTTAGACCACAAATAGCGAAATAGTAGTTACCCTCAAGATGTTGTTGATGAAGGAGCTTTTAATGGTAACTGTCACTATTTTAGGCAGCAGGGCCCTTGAAGGGTCTAACAAAGCTAATGGGCACGCACAATGTCAGCTTTTAAATGCATGATATTCTAGAATAAGTCAAAAGCCTTTATCATGACTTTCGATTCCGTAGCCGCGTTTTCGGTTTAAAACTTGATAGACATTCGTGGAGCGAGTGCCATTCGTCGTTTCTATTTTTTCTTGCGATTGCAGTTAATCAAGAGCGCCTTGTTTATATCCTGGCAAACCATTTACGTTGATGACCTTGTCGCTAACCTTGGAACGTCACTCAAAGGCCGCTTATTTACATTTGGTTTACATAACTACTCGAATACCCGTTGTACGAACATAAGTGGAGGAAATGACTGCTTGTGTGGCATAGGTTGTGCATGTTCTCTATCATCATCGATTATGATTTTGAGTTCCAAGAAACGTGGAGGCTCTAATTTTCTACAAAAGGTGGGTGTTACAATTAGGAAGAGCGTCAGTTAGGATTGCTCAATAGGCCTAGGCATGTGTAAGAAATAAGGAGTGGACCAGCCTTTTTTACCACTTTGAAATATTACCGTACGCAGATCCTGTGTTGCTAGGCCATGGCTGTTTTTCCAGATAAAAAACATAGCACTGATTTGGAAACCAAGAAGGACGACGGTAGCTTCTTTGAGGAGACCTCTCTTCACGGTCTCAAATATTTACGTAAACATGGACGGACAAGGTAACGTTTTTTTCGCACTTGGGACTTGCATATCTTGCTTTACGCATCTCACTACCATTAGGGTGATCTGGATCAACGTTGTGGCGATTTGTGTGATTGTTCTGGTCATCTTTGCTGATTCAACCTTGACCGAGTTTTGGACAAGTCCAATGAGGATCCAAGTGAATTCGACCAATTCACCGCTCAACTTGGAAGATTTCCCTGTCGTTACTTTTTGCCCTAACAACGTCTTGAGCAGAGAGAAGGCCAAAAAGGCCAACAAAACTGATGCTGATATTCGAACTGTCTTAGATTACAAACAGGTGAAGGAGCTTTTTCCATCAAAAATGTCAACATACGGTACACATAATAAATTTCTTACTCTTTTCTAGTATGCCCAATCTTGCTCACATTTCATGAGAACCTGCACTTTTTATGGGATAGATTGCCAATCTTTTATCACCCAGGTCATCACGGACATGGGGTGGTGCTGCCAATTGGATGTGATGGAAGTGATGAATGCCAATGCAGATGCAGAGTCTGGTGGCATCGTCGGCCTCATGGGCTTGGACGTTATCTTCGATATCGAATCTTACAACTACATGATGCCAAATTGCTACTTTGAGGGGATAGTGGTAAGAACGGCCCCAAATTTCTCGAGTAATTCAGAGTGCCGCAAGCATCATTCAATGGTTTGATTCAGTTCCGAGCAATACCCCGAGGGAGTTATCCGAATATGTTGTCCAAATTCACCGCAATTTCTCCGGGAGCAACGGCTTACGTGAATATGAAACTTGTCAAGATCTTCACCACTGACGACGCTCGTGAAAAATCGATCAAAATCCGGAATTGTGTGTTTCAAGACGAAATCACATTGGACAATTTTGACGTCTACACTCAAGACAATTGCTACACCGACCAGATCATCAATCAATTCAAGGAAAAATGCGGCTGCATTGGAATCTACAGGGGTTAGCATTTTTTGGTTGTAGCTTTCTTCTATTTTACCATTCTTCTGTAATGCCATCAGTTCTTTCATCTTTGCCCTTAGAGTCCCAATTATTTGCAAGTTATTTAATTTGTAAGTTATTTATTTTGAATGTTAGTTGGAGGTTGGAAGGTGAGCCCAAAAACATTAGGATAAGAAAACCAAAGATTTGTCCTCATAACGGGCGCCCCATTGCCAAAAATCGCCCCCGAAGCTGTTTTCCAATGTTTTTGTTTTCGAGATTTCTTTTCAGATCTGGTCTCTAGTCCTATTATAATTGAAGTCAAATTGATCATTGAACCTTCCCTTTTCACTACTTAAGGTTTTGGAAATTCCTCCAACTACAAAGAATGCACACTCACTGGCAGTCTCGCATGGAGATCAGAAACAGAATACCTTGAATGTTTAGAAAATGGTGAGATCTGATGTTAGGCACAAATTAGAATGGTAACACTTACGTGCGCGTGCGTGCCCCTATCTTGGTATCGTTTTGGATAGGTTACAATACATCGGATGTGATTAGTGCAGCGGGATGTCCCTCTCAATGCTTAGCACCTTGTCAAGAGGATCAGATCTCGTTGGAGATCTCCACAGGAGCTACCCCCGGATTTCAAGCTCTCTGTGGACGTGAGCCCACTCCAGACGACAAGCTTTCCTGCCTATTGAATTTTTTTGGAAGGCCTATCAACGATAAACTTTGTGAGACGTTGGATATGTTTGCGGATGACGAGTACGAGCTGTACTCGAGGGCAAGACTTTGCGATAAAACGTTCCAAGAAGTACACCGGCAATGCAATACGACTGTTCCACATCTGAAACCCTGTTTGCAAGCATTAAATCTTTCAGTCAGCGACAGGCGTCATGTGGAAGAAGTCATATACGACTATACCAGGTACGATTGATTCCATTCCGGTCTCAAAATACTTACATTAACACGCTGCTTGTCATTCATTCCCAAGGGCAAATATCATCTCTGCCAGATTAATATTTTCGGAAAAATATTTTTCTTCAATTGAACGGGATGTCTCCTACACGCTCCAATCTCTAATCTGTAAGATTCTGAGTTATGCCTGTGTGCCTGTTGGTTTTGACATAAATGATTTGCTTGCGTTCCAGGTAACATTGGAGGTCTTCTTGGGCTTTGCTTAGGTTGTAGTTTCATAAGCCTGATCGAGATCGTTTTCTTCTGTATCAAACTACTCCCGTGCAAGCTACCAATTTGTAATTAAGCATGAAATGGACAATAAAGTTCGGCACATTCATTCGTACCTCATGTTTTTAAGGTGCCAAATGACGCCTACAATACATTGTCTTATCTTTCATATCGGATGAATGGGATTGGCGATAACGTGTTATCGCACGGATTTAATCATTTTCTCCCGATTCCCATTGGGTGACAAAATCAAAACAGCGAAGCTTTCGAAGTTCATCCATCATGGAATGGAGTTTCCTGTTTTTGACTTATGTACTTGCATTGGTGCGTGGTGAAACCGGTCAATATGCGTTAGATAGATCTTATTTTAATAATGAGAACCTAATGATTCCCCATGACATTCTCGAGTGCTACAAAGACCGCGATGTGTGGGACAGATATCATCGTCTTCCCTCTAGTGTAGATTCTTTGGTGTCTTTGATTCGCAAAATCGAGTTGGACCCCAGGTTGACAAACTGGAACCCCGGACATTTAGCCGCCACATTGATTCACAAATACCGATTCGACGGGATCCAATATGACCGGTGCATCGATACGAGCTTCACAGGAGCTGTTCCGTACAAATTGGATCTAGTCAATTCGTTCTCGAAAATGGCTTTGGTTCGATTGCTCATCAGCGGGAACAGAGATGATTTTCCAACGGATGTTTTAACCAAAGAGGAGTCTGTGAGTCTTAGAACAGCTTGTACGTTCTTTTTGTCCATGGCTTATAGCATTTTTTTCATTATAGTGTTCTCTTCATTGGATGCTATCTTACTCGGTGAACACTACCTTTCGCGACGACGAGGTCTTTTGGAACGACAATTACAACAACAATGGGAATGGTTATTGGGGTTTTCGTCCTCCCTATGGAATGTCTCCCGGTGGATGGAATAACAACCCAGGAAATTGTGAGGAGAGGAAACCAATCAGCCGATCCCCGTGGGAAATGGGTGTCATTTGGAGTCCTGCTGGTCCAGTGGCAGCCGGTACCATGCTTTCTGGGTTGGCTGCCGGATTGGAGCCCCAATATGTAGATTGGTCCAACGGACAAGTGGACAACGCTTGGGCCGCGACATTGGCTTCAGATCTTGGGCAAACAAGCCTGCTGAAACGGAGGGACGGACAATTCGTGGGTCCGGATGGATACTTCAACTCCACATTATGTCCCAGAGAATTCTATATGCGCTTGGTTGGAACAGATGCCATGTACTCTCATCTCACTGTGGCAGAAATCAATGGTGGCGTGGATGGACTGATTATGGGCAAGTTTGCAGATGAGTGGCAAGCCAAGTCCGAGTTCACTTTGTCTCAAATTGTGGATAGATATTATTCAGTGGGAGGAATGGTGTCTCATGATGTGAGCTACTCATCTTGTGACCGGTATGCAAACTATCGCCGCTATTTGGACGGGACCAAGTTGAAGGAGCAGGCTCTTATTTTTGGCATGGAACTCAAGCATATTTTGTTACTTGTGTCAATGGATGTGACTGCAATTCGTGCATCTATAGAATCGGCCAAACATCAATTGGAGTCCAAGATGAATGAACTGGACGCGAGTTTAGATCAATTTGGGGAATGTGCAGAGAAACGAAAGCGAGAAAGATCTTTTGATTCAGGGAAATTTAATGTTCCTCCTATCGATGAAAAGTTCCCTTCAGCCGGATATGCCGATGTAGCCATGATTCTAGACACCTCCATCTATTCCATCGAGGATGAGGTGTTTATGAAGCAAGTTGCGGCAAGCTTGGCCATCGAATTGGACATCTGGAACACCAGGGTAAGAGATGACAACCATGAAGACGTGATCATCCAAGCTGGAAGCCATTTTGAACTCAGTGAAGGCAAGAGAGGGACTGTTCTCCTCAGTTCCGAAGATTCTCATAATAAAGCTCAACTAGCATGCGATATTCTGTCTACTCGTATACCTCAAACTGGCGACAGCGATCCTTTGAAGGCTTTAGAGGCCGCAGCGTCCAGATTGAGCGCCCGAAGAAGGGATCGTGACGAAGCCAATGATCTATCATACGGCAAGGCCCAGGTAATAGTCATGGTTCTATTTACCCGAATGTCCACCACGGATGAGAGAGCGCTGCATAACGCTATTTATGGACTGCGGCAATCCTTTCCGGATGTGAGGCTTCTTGTGGCCACACGATGGGTTGATGCCAACAGCTTCTCCAAATACGTACTCTTCCCCGAATATGACGTGATCACCTTGAGTTCCATTAATCAAGAGCAACGAGCGGAGGTCGACGGAAGACGCTTGGGACAGAGGATAGCTCAACTGCCAGGACAGATTCAGTATTCCAATTGTGATCCTGATGGGAACTCGTACGATCCTGAGCGCCTGCACGAAGTCATCTTGTATGTTCTGCCCAATACCCAACGCTACTTTCGCATTCATCCGCGATACTTTCTCAAATCGTACAAACTTCAAGTTATCATAGAGGTTGAGTTCAACTCGGCTGAGATTTGTTGGAGCCGAGCAAGTCCGGAGGAGATTACACTCAACGAGTTCTACGACGTGTTTGACAACGATCTGTTTGAGTTGGATGAGCAATGCAACTCAATCAATGGAGGCAATTCAGGCTCCAGGAGGTTGACTCTTAGTTGGGATAAACCATGTCAGGGTAAAAGCATCACCCGATGTCGGCCAATCTTTATGAAGATTGTAGGCAAAGATTCTGGCGGTCAGAATTGCCTGACTGATGACCATTATCCTTGTCGGAGCGCAGATGCGGCGAAAGTGACTTTGAGACATGATGGCATGACTTGTGGAACCCCATCTGTATTCCTATGTTTGTGGTTAATAGCATTAGGTCTTCTATTTATTGTTATCTTAATGTAATACATCATCGCAACTTAAATTGCCCACCGCCACTTTGCTAAACCACGCTCGTTCCACACGAAGATTATTCTCTGGGGTTTGAATCCAAGATCCATTTATGAACTGTTCTGTAACTCCCGAAAAGTATCCGCCCAAGACGGTTGGATACCCGCCTAAAAGACCCATCTCATGACCTGATCGAGGGGAATTCAGACTTGGAAGGTCGCTCCATTCCCAGGTCTTGAGATTCAAAAACTCAACCGTTGATGTGGCCCCTGAAGAAACTTGACCTCCCGTAACAATCACCCCTAGAGTTCCTATTGCAGGAGAGAAGCTTTAAACGTTAAGCCATAACTAAACTAAAGCAATCCTGCGTTATTCTTACCGTTCACATCGGCTAATAAGCATCCATGATCATAACGGCCACGGCGAAGATCGGAAAGGCGAGTCCACTCGTACGTTTCAATATCAAAGAGTTCCACTTTGGACAGGAACGAGCCACTAGTACCGCCCACAATTACCAGGCTAGACTCGGAAATGGCCACCGAACACGCCGCTTCCACGTTAGAGCTCATTGTCACGCCTTCCATCCAATAGCCTGCCTCACGATCCAAATACTCTGTTGATGATATTTGTCCGCCAGAATTTTCGCCTCCTAAGGATTTGGTTACAGATCACTTTCATTCTTGATGTTTTTCAAAAGTAGATTGTCAGACTTAGGAGGATTTGTACCTTACCCAAGACGACCATTGTGCTAAGGACAAAAGCACTGGATGGGAAACCTCTTCCTACGCTCATTGGGATGCTCTTGGACCAAGTGTTATTATGGAAGCCGAACTCCTCACAAGTTCTGAAAGACGCTTGTGATTAGGTTGGGGCAAAAAGGGCAAACATAATTAGGTAACTCGAGGCTCATTCTTAGCAGAAACTACACTTCTCCCATGTGCTTACGACGGTCTTGCAACCTTAGCCCAAAAGCCTCGTTTTGAACGTTTTATCTTATTTTTTCAAATTCAGGTTCATGCATACGAAATGAAATCGAGCAACTAAAGACAATAAAGAAATCTAATAAACGATAGTTATGTCTAACTGGTTGATTGTTTTTCAACAAGGAAATTGAAAATAGATGTCCCTCAATGTGTTCTTCAGCATAAAAAACCTTTCACTACTTTTTTTGAAGGATGTCGTCGCTTGTTCTTGTGTTAGTTCTGTGGGCGATTGGTTTCATATGACTGAGGCTCTGGTTGCAAAGTTCTTTTTATTTTGGGGTTTTGGGAGTGGACGCGCTGAAACGCGTTGTCCAGCTGATCTCATGTTCTTCCGTACTTTTTGGATGGGTGTGAGTTAGGATGTGAACTAACGAGTATATGATCTATTCAATCGCAACTTCAATAGATCATATCCTCATTTGTATTCAAAAGTTCTAGGTGCACTCCCGATTTCTACCAAATAGATTTGAGCGATCATAGTTTATGATTTGTTAGTGGGCATCTAGGTTTCTAACCTGAAATAGAATTTCATAAAGCAATGGCACCAAAGTCGTTCATTATGATTTTAAGGGCTGGAAAACGCCACGGTGTTTTTGGGTAATTGCATGATAGTTTAATAAGGCATTACCGTCTGTATTATGACATGGTCGAAATCATTAACAAATGTGACGCGCATTAAAAAAAAAGAACCATAACTGATTGAATTTCAATTACTCGCAGAACATAGACCGTTCCATAACTGTAATTTCATTAAGAATAATAACGTAAGTCAGCCCATGGAAGACGTTACACGTTACATTGAGACCTCCATGGTCTGACCTTAAGTCCCCCCATGAGGCAGCTAAGTTTTTTTCTGTGAACACATAAAATGACCTTTGACCATTGCTTTGATTCTTACGAATACCTCGAATTGAATGGATCCTCCTCCGTGAAACCTCCGCAAACGTAGATGATGCCATTCAAATTCTCGGCCACTGCTCCGTATCTTCCTTGCGTCAAGTTAGGGAAAAGACAGTTCGTACCGTTCCCGGTGATTAATTCTACGGAGCTCAGGTACGAGCTGGCGGTCCCAGTCCCTCCCAAAACGAGAATGGACCCCTTCACTGTCCCTGGAATAAAGATCAGGAGCACCGGAATGATCCAAATCATGTTCGGAAAACAATTTCGAATAAAGTGCTTGCACTCCGAACTACAACTCAAATCATGTTTGATGAGCACAACTCCTTATCAAACTGATGACGATAGCGATGTTGTTATTAGTTTTGTTTAATAATCCCATGATGGCGTTAAAACGGCCGCGAATGAATGTTAGTTTGCACAACTATTCGGACATTTAGGCAAGCGCTGGTACCAGCAAACAAACTTGCCAGTGATGCAAAATTGACGCTTCAAACTGGTTTTAACGAAGCTGACCTTTCCTCATATAGCCAGGTGAAAGAACGGTCAGCTTCTCAAAAGCGTGTTGTCTTAAATCATGTAAATCACAGAGTTCCTCCAACATTCCAGGAATTGCTACTGCAACTTGATTTAAAGGCAGATTTATGATCTTCTCCTTCATTTTGAAGGATGTTGTTTGTCCAGTATCCATTGAAACTGAAGTCATCGAGAGGCATCACTAATCTTTTGTTGTTATAAATTGTAATATCCTGTTGTTATTGGCAACATTTTGCGGTGACATCATCAAAGCAAGTGATGATCGAACAATTGACCATCGCCAAGTAATTTGTGTATTAAATGAAATAAGGGGCGACTGCTTCGAGGATCTAAGTTTTACGTGGTGATTTAAAAAAATATCAAAATCCCCCAAAAATGCTTGGAAATAATTGAGAATTTCGTGCGGCAAATATAAAGACCGAATACAAAGAATCGATCGACTTCGATTGACTCATTGGTAGACTCCGACAAAAAATGTTGTTCGTTTGTCGAGCAGAAATTCTACAGTGTTGCACCAACCGGTTTACTTCTGATTGCGCCATTCGAACCGCTAAACCTCTGTAATTTCTGCTCAACGTGAAAGCTAAAATATCAGAAGATCAGTAACAATATGTTCTAGTCTTCAATAGTAAGTCTAACAGCCATAGCGTATTGGTAGAGCCACCACTTTCCAATCAGCAATGCCCGGGCCAGCTTTGTCCGAGCTTCTTTGTAGCATTTAAATTACAGTATGAGTTGCTGCTTTAACATCTTAAATGGACGAACCTGCTGTCACTCCCAAGGGTGGAATGATAATTTATTTTGATCATGATGATCTATTATATAAAACGAAAGTCGAAGAAAGGAGCGCGCGAGTTCAGTTGGAGGACATTTTATTTAAGCTTTTATCAACATGGACAGATTTTGAACTTTTTTAACATTAATTTCACGTGGATTATCTCAATAGCAATGTTTGAAATCATCTTGGTTTCCTGGGTTCAAAATAGAGTATTTCATAGTTTGTTGATTGTGGGAAGCTGTACATTGATCTCTACACACAAGGTGACATATACACTGGATAACACATCAACTAATGCAATCTTTTTACAAGGATAAGCGCATGATTAGACATTCCAACATAAATGCAGATATGGCGGTTGATATGGATTTCAGTCGGTTAGGTAACGAACTCATTTCAAAGTTGATGAGGTCACTAATCCGAGGCTGTCCCTTTCATCGGGCAAAATCTATATTAGTTCTGGCCAGAGAAGGAGCTTGGTTCTTCTTCAGTTGGGGAAGGCGAATCCTCGCACGGTCGAGATTTGGCTCGGATTACTCTGGTCCTTCGAGAATTCTAAAATGAAAAACGTGGCCTGATATAGAAGTGTCTCCTTGACATCTCTTATTTAATAAGAGGATTTGTGCTTTTTAATCTGTAATTCACATACGAAAAATATCACAGATATTTTACAACACAGAAAAGCATTTTCACAATTCACACCACAGGAGGTTAGAAAAAGCTACAAAGAGATCATTGGGAACGTTCAGTGTACTATATTTATGTTGTCGAGTAGGCTTATGGCTCTTTAAATCCTATGAATTTGACTTTTTAAAGGGAGCAGTTTACAATTTAAAAACTTACTCCCTCTGGATCTTCCAGGTGTTGGGTGTATTTGGGACCAGAACTAGATGACTGGAGTCGAATGCGCTCTGGATCCACCCTTTCTCCGCCGTTTTGTCCAGGTCCTCGTCCATTGTTACTGGAGCAGCATCCACCTGGCCTCAACAAGAAGAACAACTTGAAATTGCATTGGGGGATGTTATAGAATATTGTTAGCAATAACATCATGGACACCACTCCGGCCAAAAGGTAGACTGAAAACATAAAGTTGATTGTCACTTGGTGGTCAAGGTTAATTTTGAGAGACCCATCAATTTACTCACAGGTTGTGCAAGCTTTGTAGACGGGTCTAAGTGCTTGTCCTGGGGAATCTCCGGGGATAAAGTCGCCGAGACCAATTGTGGTGAGGGAAATAAAGCAATAATACAGGGAGTCCAAATAGTTCCAATTGGATTCCAAGGTGGTAAACACTGCAGCCGGAAGTAGAAACATCAGAAAAATGACTAAGCACACGATCTGAAATTAATTAGACATGAACAGTATTCTTGGACAAGAGCATCTAATTTTTATTTTGGGTATTTTAAAAGTATTTGAAATTGGGTGTTAATGATTTACTTTCCTTTTGGCACCATGACAAACGTGCTCAAAATGAAATGCCCACCCTGATGGCAGTCCTGGAAATTTTTCTTTCAGTTTCAGATTCCATGGAGGCTACTCACAAACGTAAAGTGGATCAGATAGACGTATATTGGTTGATAAAGATGACCAATTTTAGACTTCATCAGATCCAACAAGAACTGAACGGGAATTTGGAGCCTTTCTAACACGGCCGAGAAGAGAATCAAAGTCATGGGAATTCCGATCAGGGCATAGATGATGCAAAACACCTTGCCCTCTGAAGACAAAGGAGATTGGTGGCCATAGCCTGGAATTTTGAAATTATATTAAAACTAATAAACAGGTGTGCTAAAGCGTAGCATGTTTACCAATGGTGGTGATAACGGTACTGGAGAAAAAGAACGATTGTCCAAAACTCCAAGATGGAACGCTCACTGATCCGTTCCAACCCAGGGACACACCACGGTTGTTGGCATCCACAACATCTGACATAAGTTCCTCAAGATCATGGGCTGGAAAGGCAATGAAATGGTTCAACATTGTTTTGACGAATGGGCTTTTTTTAATTCGACAATGGTTTCTCTTCTACTCAATAGCATGGCTCTAATAAGATGCCTTCCTGGATGGATAGACTTTTATCAAATAATGATAAAAACAATTTGAAGAATGGGGATCATAAGGTTATCAGGCTTAGACGATGTACTAGAGTCTTTTTGTGGTAATCAACACTACCCTGATTTGAGAAATGGGCCCATTATTGAAAAAGAGAACGTTCAACATATCTTACCTTCAATGCATGGAAACTTTTTCAAGAAGGCAGATTGCTTTTCCTCGAGAGATTTCACTGCCTCGCTCTCTATTGGTCCTTCGATGGCTGAGAAAACGGACGCGCCCATGGCCAAGTAAAACAAGAAAAAGAAGCCTGAAAATGAGTGAACCATGAAACAGGAATCCACCGAGGATGCTTGGCAGCCTCGCTTTTTCATTATCACACTTGAACTCCACGTTATAATGAGAACCAGCCCTCTCGTAATTAGATGACATTGTTATGGAAAACCGCTTCTGGAACCACTTAAGGCTGATCCCTAGATAACCGAATGCCTCTTGGCGTGCTCCTAAACTGAGCAAAGTTCTTTGATGTTCAGAAGTGTTTCATTCTAGCAAATTCAGCCTTTCGTAACCGAGCGTTACAACATGCTCAAGAAAGCACCTAGATATCAGAAATAACTGTTACATAATTTAAAGCCATGCCACATTGACGAAATCGTCTCAGAGGGCGTGCTCTCGACATTGGCTTGAAGCAAACGTGCAATTTGCAGCCATATGGACACGCCGTTATTGAGTAAATACATCTATGGCAATGGCGAATGGCGATCTCATTTATTTTGAGTGTACAGTGCTCGAGTGATTCATACTTAATCCGAGAAGCCTCCAGTTTGATTGTTGCATTCCAAGGTCATCGTCTCCATTCCCGGCCACAGATCCTGTTCCCATTTCTGATCCAGGACCAGGCTTCTTCAGCGTGGTCTTATCCAATGACAACATGCGAGCCATAACAATGCACGTACAACGGTAGATCCCAACCCAGTAATTGTTACTGGTATCCTTGAGATTGCTTGTGATAGTGGAGATCCCTCTCGACGTTCCGTGTTTTTGATGAGGAATTGAGCTGGAACGTAATTTAGATTGGAATTCAGCTTGGGTAAATGAAGAGAGGAACAAACGGCTAATATCCGAGAAAGATGTAATTACGTCTCAGAAGCCTGCAGTGACAAAATTAAGTGACCTCCTATGGAGCAAGAGTAGAAATATTGGACATTAGACTAAAATTCTCAATGTTCATACTATTGTTAGATATTATAACTCATGCAGTATTCCCATTTCATCACTAAGTAAATATTTTTCGATCACAGTAGTCATGTTCGCATATAGCAATATTGATTAAAAGACTAATTCTCAAATATGTACAATTGTCCAAAGGTACTTTAGGAATTTTGAGTCTTGACATAGAATTGTCAAAATTCATTGGTCAAGATGGCTTCGCCTGCAGTCTCGCTCTATCGCTTCATTCGAAGATTTGGCCCTTAATGAAGGGCCACAATATGTGATTTGATCTTGGTATTTTCCCGAACCCTTTGGGTTTACCAAAGATAACAGAAATGAAGATCTTGTTATTTCCAAAAACTGAATGAGAGGCGAAACCTAATCCATACCGTCGAAACCTTATCTAATCCGATAGAAAAAGGTCCCTAATCCACACAAATTAAATGTGTGGCAAGTGAAAACATACATCCTTATTGTTCACCTATTTATGGCTTGATATGCGTTTGTGGGCAATATGATAGCACTTAGAGTCTAAACAAAGCAGAGCTGACAAGGCCAAAAGGCTCAGATGTTTCTTTTTTCTAAGGAAATATCCGGAGGGCTCTCGAAACGAGTGGTTGAAACAGAGTCCGTCGTTCTTGAATAAAAGTACTTTCACAGTGAGTGTCTTCATTTAAACGTACTTACGAAACCGAACTTGGGGCGAAAATGATAGAACCAATTACTTATCCGATAAATTATTTGTGGTCAATAAATGAATTTGGACCTGTTACACATTAGGTACAAAGTGGTCAAGATAAAGGTAATATCCAAACGATTTTTACTGTTTAACGTACGTCAATGTATGTAAGAATTGATTGGTATTGATCTTGGAATATGACAATGAATTGAAGAAAATATGAACTTGTTTTTATTCCAATACTCAAAACGCCAAGTAACTCTAAAACTGTTCATACGGTTGCTTTTCTGGTTGAATCATTATGTTGCCTTTAGCTTCATTTTTATATTGAAAACTTATTCATGATTCTTGAAACCAAAATTGCCTTTTTGGATAACACTTTTTTTGTAATGTGGAAAAATTCGTAAATCCGAAAAAAGGTTGTAAAAACGTGAAAAAAATGGTAAAATGCGGAAAATGGGGAAAACACTAAAAGCTGTGAAAGTAGCAAAAAAATAATTTTCCTCGCCTTTGCGGCGTTTATTTTCCGTTACGAAATGTTTGGATAACAACATTATTTGCCACGATATTGTTCATTGATTTTTTTGTCATTTTTCTGTTCATATTCGAAAGAAATTTGAATCTACTGGAAAAAAACTCCGGTTTTTCCTTATAAAAACAACAGCAAAAGAATAAAATATATTAAAGTTGTAGCCTTGCCATATAAGACATTAGGACACTCTTTTAAGGTTTCATTTCATTTTTTTGTCCTACTTAGGATGAGTTTGAAGAGCTTATAACTCTTAACACAGACATTTGATTCAGTTCAAATTTGACAACCCACACCCAACTCAAGAGCAAGAACAACCAATTTTAAGTTTGCTATTTTATCATATTAACCATTTTACTCTTTTATTCTAGCATATTTGTGTGTAAGATATATGCACCCACCTTCATTCATTTTACAAGCTGACATGACCGAGAGTCACAATAAAATTTATTATCATTATTATTATCAATAAGTAAAGGAATTGATGATTCTTCCGTTGCCGCCTCTGTCCAAAGATGGGATCTTTCAAAGGATGTATAAAAGTACGATTTACTTAACTGCAGCTCCCTTTTCCTGACTTTTCCAAGCATACAAAAAAAGTTAAACATCCTATAGCAGGCAAAAAAGATTTAAACTTGACATATTTGCCAAAAACTGAGAATTTAATTCTTCATCTGACCATGCTATAAGAAAGCAAACAAAAAGTCTCCAAATGGGTTAAAAAGGTTGAGAAAATACCGGAGATCTAAAAGGTGAAATCAAGACAAACAAAGAGTCGAAAAAGTTGAAAAAGTTGCAAAAACGGCTGATTGAATTTAGAAAATGGGAAATTTGCCCTATCTTTTATCCCTCATATAATGATTAGGCTCTATTCGTTGCAACATATTCATAAGTACGTTTGATTTGCCATACTTGTTAGTTGAGACCATCCCATAACAAAACTGTATAAAGTCTTGCTATAAGATTAGAGGATAAGGCCATTTGATCAATTTTGTCTCCATGCGTTCAAAGCTTATCTTTTTACCTTGAGAAATAAAACGCAATTTTCGAATGCCAATCGACTGGTATTTTTAATGAAACGGATCGCATCGAGTTGATTGACTCACTCAAAACCAATAAAAAGTCCGATCCTTTAAAGGAACAGACTAAAAACATGATCGTTCGAGGAGAGAAAATTGAGCAATTTTGAGCTTAAAATCTTCCCAAGATTGGTTCCATTAAGCTTTAATGAGTTATTCATGAGCTCAAGGTCCATTGTTTGGCCTCTTTTAATGAGTTAGCTCTGTAAATCTGCGAACAGTTACTCAAATGTCACAATTTTGATGACGTCTTATCACTAACTACTATCTAGAGTCGTTTATTGAGCTACTTTTCTGGCATTATCTTTATTTTGCTTTTGATTTAATCCTTATTATGATTAGCTTTCTTCATTTCATGAAACCAACACACATCATGATCAGAACTTACTTGAACCAATAGTTTTCGGTTATATCCAAAGGTCACCGGCTGGTTATCATGTTCAAATTTCACCAGGATTTCCATGGATCACGTCTCCATTTGGACTGAGACCAAGACGACACTCTTTCTCGCGTGCAAAATCCACAATCCTAACCAAATCCAGCTGTTATTCCCGCAGTTTGCTCTGCTCGTTCATTCCTTCTTTACACGTCTCTCTCCTCTTGGTGGTGGATCACAGCCGTGTACAAAGCCTCAAACTCACTCACTTACTCGCCTCTCTTTCTCCTTCTCTGCCTCCTCTGTTGAGTCCTTGAGTGGTTCCAACTTGCTTTCAGTTCCAACGACCTTTCGCTTAGCTTGCCTTGGTTCACAGAAATGGATTACTTTGTAGATTAGAAGGTCATGCTTGTCTCTTCTCTTCCTTTTCTTTTTCAGGTCTTTTGGTAGCTTACGATACTGTCTCGTTATGAACGAGTTACAATAATTCTCAGGATCAATACTAAACCCAGTGGTTCTCCACGATTGTTGTTACAAGGTCTATCTAGCAATTCAACCACGCCACGTAACATTATTGCATTTATTGAACAACCGCTATTGAGAATGTAACCAATCCCCAGCACTTCGAGATGATTTTTTTTCCACTTTTATTCAACGTTCATATTACTTTAATATCTGATCCACCAACAAAGTCCAAAACTTGCGCAAGTCTAACTTAATATTTTTAGGGGATGAAAACTTTGACAATAATGCTTTTTATGAAGTGATAACTATAATAAATGCACATATTGTTATCAAGGTTATCAAGGAGTAATATAGGAATAGAATAAATTCTATTTAAAACTAATCATGTGCTTCACATACTTGGATATCTGTGCGAAGTTAAGAGTTGATTGGTGCTGGTCGAGGGCTTCGCTTTCCTTTCCGTTTTGAGACCTTCTTTCTAGCGAGTCAGTGCGGGAAACTGAGTAGGATGAGCAGGAACGAGGGGACAAAGGCCCTCTCAGCATTCTAATGGGTCTGCTCTGGCCTTCTAGAAAGGAAGGAGGGAAGGGCCT
Source organism: Tigriopus californicus (assembly GCF_007210705.1). Lineage (NCBI taxonomy): Eukaryota > Metazoa > Arthropoda > Copepoda > Harpacticoida > Harpacticidae > Tigriopus > Tigriopus californicus. Next base: position 10,978,084 of record NC_081450.1, on the reverse strand, counting down.
CTCTTTGCTCAGCAATTTCATGAGGTGTAACGTGGACCTTCTCGATACTTCAATTGAATCACTGGGAATCAATTTCAGCATCGAACCTGGGTGCATTCTCATTACAAGATGGACCAATTATCCACAATGCTGGAGAGAACTTTGGTAATGGAAGATCGGCTAATCAAATCAGTCTTGGGTTTCTTTTTTGATTCTCCGTTTGACTTGGAATAGGCTAATTGGAAAAGATTCTTTTGGGTCCAACGTAGAGCTTACATTAAGTTGGCAGATAAAGAACCAAACCTGAGAGCTTTTTTGAAAATAAAACCATCGATTGTGCCTTGTTGACGAATCTG
>NC_081450.1:10963985-10977713 GCF_007210705.1 Tigriopus californicus | reverse complement strand
TGTGTGTTACGAAGTCAGATGGCAGCTCTCTCGCTCGGCCTGCCATCTGAATGATGGGTGTCCCAATTGAAGGATATTCCCGCTTCGTCATCACAGCCCAACATTAATTATTACAAAATGGTATCTATTCCACCACAAGACTCAAGAATACGAAATTGCACAAGTACTTGTCCCCTAGATTAAGAATGGCCGTTCATTTCAGAAAAACTTGTTTATCGTTCGTGCCTTCAGGGAGCCGTGATATGACCTCATTGGGGCACAAAAAGATGCGCAGATGAGTATAAAGTTAAACACGAGGGCAAAATGTTGCTCAAAAATCATACTGTCTACATATTTCTATACCACATCAGCTAAAATTGAATCAAGATTATTTTTCATTGAACTTTTGATGTTGGTGATTGAGATCATATCACCGTGCATCGTTTAAAAGTGAGCTAGTTTTCGCCAACCTGAAAANTGGGTGTCCCAATTGAAGGATATTCCCGCTTCGTCATCACAGCCCAACATTAATTATTACAAAATGGTATCTATTCCACCACAAGACTCAAGAATATGAAATTGCACAAGTACTTGTCCCCTAGATTAAGAATGGCCGTCCATTTCAGAAAAACTTGTTTATCGTTCGTTCCTCCAGGGAGCCGTGATATGACCTCATTGGGGCACAAAAAGATGCGCAGATGAGTAGAAAGTTAAAAACAAGGGCAAAATGTTGCTCAAAAATCATACTGTCTACATATTTCTATACCACATCAGCTAAAATTGACTCAAGATTATTTTTCATTGAACTTTTGATGTTGGTGGTTGAGATCATATCACCGTGCATCGTTTAAAAGTGAGCTAGTTTTCGCCAACCTGAAAAACCTTCTCAAGGATAAAAAGTATTCACCCATATTAACCAAATTGCTAAAAGTCGAAAATTTTGAGCCGTAGAGGAACTTGATATTTCGTCAGCACGTAGGCCCACCCGTCCTTAACACTGTAGGCCTAATGCCGTTCGTTGAAAGCATCATATATCTAGTCTGGAATCAGGGTCAGGCGTGAAATGTAATTAAAAAAAAGTAAAAGAAGATATGCAATAATTTGGCTCAGACTGTGCTTATACTAGAGACCTTGAAAGAAAAAGTGGCTAGTAATTTGGAGGGAGGAGACGTGATGTAGTGGTTAGCGCAGTGTGCTTCTACGAGAGAGGTCCCCGGTTTGAACCTCCTCCCCGACCTTTCTCAAGAAAACTTTTAGGCGCTAACCCTGCCCACGGACGGAGAACCAAACTGATACGGACACGACACTGCCTATCGGAATGCCGTTCGTTGAAAGCATCATATATCTAGTCTGGAATCAGGGTCAGGCGTGAAATGTAATTGAAAAAAAGTAAAAGAAGATATGCAATAATTTGGCTCAGACTGTGCTTATACTAGAGACCTTGAAAGAAAAAGCGGCTAGAAATTTGGAGGGAGGAGACGTGGTGTAGTGGTTAGCGCAGTGTGCTTCTACGAGAGAGGTCCCCGGTTTGAATCTCCTCCCCGACCTTTCTCAAGAAAACTTTTAGACGCTAACCCTGCCCACGGACGGAGAACCAAACTGATACGGACACGACACTGCCTATCGGAAAAAGTATAAGGACGATGTGATGGCCAGCTTCGCTGGCCGGGCGAGGCTCATCCCACCGACCCTAACACCCAAATACAAAAAAGAAGAAAATATAGCTGAAACTCGTTGGACATTGTGCAAAAAAGCATACTGAAAAAAATGTTTTATTCACATGATTGCTTCAGTCTCATATTTACTCGTTTCATTGTTCAAAGTCATCCAACAAATCTTGTCTAGTTAAATCAAAGCAGTCTAATTTCTACGATTTTTGGAAAAATCCGCATATTCATAATATTCAGGGATACTCAAGGCTTTTTAACTAAAGAGGACTGAGATGATTTCGAAACGTTAAAAGAGGTTGTCAAGCTGGTGTTTTAAACAGGGGTATTTGCTCTTTTTTACAGACCTTGTTATCGTAATACTACTGATATTGCAAATGGGTGTCAAGTTTTTAATCAATGGCTGATAACTTAACTGAACGTGAATAGTTCTTACGGGTTTACTTAACTCTCGTGTCACTGAACAATTGATTTTTTGGTCTTTTTAAATGTGCTCCTCCGAACCATTCATTATTTCGTTACTTGTTTTAATGAAAGAATGGGAATCCAAGCCCAAAAGTTCATCTTTCAATGATTTGCTTGGAGTTCTCCAACTGTAGTCTTTGATACTTAACACAAATATCATTTGCATGGGTCTAATTTGGGTGACTTAAACCTCTTCTTTTTCAGTTTTCTTCCGCTATGGTCACCTTTTCCTATTTTTCACCTTAATGTAGGCAAAATGTTCGTTTAAGAAATGATATACTATGCAAAACTGATAATGGTAGACACTTTCTTAACATTGCGGTTATCTGCATTTCACGCAATAGCAAATGGGAGGAAAAAATCCCTTTTGTACCCTCCCAACATAGAGCCTAGACTAGAGTTTCCGTGAGAGGTTGAGTTCAAAAGAAATTCAATATTCCGTAAGCATTACGACCGATCTCTCAAAATAAGTTGTATCAAATAAGCAATCCCTGTTCGCAAATAATGTTTTCATTGAAGAAACAGATCCTGCATATCATTAAAGATACTAAAGTCCAGGTAGGTCCATCATCATCCTTTAATACATCCTGCTAACCCAAAATGTCCTACGGCATTCCCTTGTCTCCCTGAGGTGTGTCTTATTGCTTTCTAACTTCATTTATGTCTATTGAACCCCTACTAAGTCCACATCATACTTTTACAGAAAACATGTGAACACCAAAATTATCACCTCTGGCCAATTCATCATATCTATCTTGGACGAACGAGTAAGCGAATTGATGTCAGTTAAAGACACTTGATGGCACATCATTCCTGCACCGTAGGTACAAGTAGTAGTCTTCATTGAGATACATCTGATGCTAGTATCAATAACCACCCTGACATAAATTTAAGAAGTCATGCTTTTGCTGCTGATTGAATGTGGGAGCAATCCGATAAATGTTCAACATTGGAAGTTGATGAGTGGGGCAAGAAAAGTTCTGGTGTTCCGAGCAATTGAGTGAGTTTTTCTCAGTGCAAATGATGATGAATGGTGGTTGAGTTTCCAAGTGGAAGGCGAACAATGGCGCTTTTCTACGAAATTTCAAAAGTCAGACTGTCAACTCTGTTGACGTGGTTCTCAACTGCTTTTTCCCTCTTTTTATTGCTCTTTAAGGGCACTTCAATTTTTTGAGCATTTACAATGGTTCAAACTCCACTTTCACGTCAAAAACAAAGATAATCACACCCAACTCGTTGGTCGAAGTCTTGGTTTTGATAGCAATTTATTCACGTTATGAACTACAAGAGGACAATCACGAGTAAATGAGGATCGTAGTAAGTATACTGCTGATAATCATAGTAATAATGGTAATAATAGTAGTGGTAGTAGTAGTTGTTGTTGTTGTTGTCGTATAAGTAATCATGATGATGATAATTATGATAATGATAATCAAACTGGACAATGGGTTATCTTTCGGAAACATGGATTCTGTAAGTAGGTGCGAGTAGCGAGAATTGGTGGAACTTGTTTCTTGGCTCGTATTTACACAGGTAAAAAGCATTCAAACAAATTACAGCGGTGTGACACAGGAATCTAGCAGATCTTAATATCAGTCAGGTCAGAGTAGAAGTTTGGTATCTGTTGTTGTACCACCAGTACCATTACTGCACTTGTCAAAATAATGGTGGCTATGTTTGCGGTTGGTGTTCTTGTACAGAAGTATATTGCTTGATGAGCAGCCGGAGATTCGTTTACTGTTTTTTTCCGGAAAACGACGTCTTTTCTTTAAAGCCAAAATGCATCTGTTCACGGTTTCATCCATCGTCGTTCTATCACTGTTGTGTCCATTCGTTTGACAAGAACTCAAAGAAATGTGGATGATGGAGTGTGTTTCTATTCCCATTCGACTGCAGGGGCTCTTCTTACAGGTGTACAGTACAATGGACAGAAGACAGGTTTGTTGGCAATGTTCAAGTTAGAGAGAAGAGTGAGGATTGAGTCCAATGGATTGAGTGCTCCGTTTGGAACCGGGAAGAAAGTACTCTCCAAACACCATGTCTATGAAAGCTCAAGTGAGACCAAGGTCCTTTCACGGATAAAAAGGAGAACCTTGTTCAAGTCTTCCACTCAACAAAAACAGGTGTGTACGTGTGTAGGTGAGTAAGTGTATATATTGCTCTTGAGCGAGGGTCTCACTTTAAAGATGGATCACCAACAAGACTAGAGACACGACCACACACATCACTGACGAGGATAGGATAGGATTGGTGCCACTCAGGAGAGCTTCAGCATCCTTTCGTTTCCGATTCTCGGCTTCCCGCATTTTCAGCTCCTGGCTTTTGCGAAGCTCGATTTTGTGGGCCTCCAAGCAATTGTCGGCGCACTCTTTGCGGAGCTCGTACGAATGGATCTCCGTACACGTGGTCGAATAAGTGCATTGGTGCCATCTGGGCAGGTCCTCCTGACTGACCTCTTGTGTCACGTGGTGCAGACAATCCTTGGCACACCGGACATTGTTGTCACACATGGCGTTCAGACACACCAAGTGGATGTCCGGACTCACCGAGGTCTGAGATGTCATGTCTTTCCACAGAGTCTGGTCTGTGCAGCTCAGCCGATCCATTTGGTTACCGGGCAAGCCAATCGGATCACAATCGGCCACGGACAAGAGGTTGCTCCACGTGTTCCAATCATCCTTGGGCACTCGGGTGGCCACATGGTGGGTACATTGGGAGAAGCATTCCATGGCCGTTTGTCCGGTTTGGTCTCGGATCCGATTGGAACATGCAGCATGAACGCAAGCTTGGGCGATACGATGATGGGGTGCGACGTATTCAAAGGCCTCAAAGCACTCGTTCATGCATGATATCCTCTCATTATAGGTCCTGAAAGTGGGCAGAGAACACGGTGATGAGTATCTTTGGCACCATGAAACTTATTTTGAATGTTGGGTGTAGTTGTAGTAGTTTTGAGTAGGTTTGGGTGTGGAGTGGGAGGGGGATCATTTACCAAAGAAATCAGAAAACCGCTCCATCTTTGAACAGAGATAGTTTCCCCACTTGAGACTTGCTTTAAATACGGCCTTGAATACCAGGCATGGGGAATGGGAAGTCAGTTTGGTGAGGCCGCGTAAAAACTGCGAGATTGACTTGGTCGCTCCTCGATGATTAATCTGGCATTAAAGTGTTAAAAGTTGCCACTCGTGCACTTCTTTTATCTTCTCTCCTCGGCCTTCAAAGGCACTCATAGCATCGACTTGAGAATCTCTTTATCCCCCTCCAAATTATTCATCAAGGGCGTAGTGCGACTTCCTTCAGATTTTCTTAGAGAGTCAGCGAAAAGACAGAATAATAAGAAAGCATTAGAGTCTGTTTGCATGGGCTAGAGAGGAGAAAGAGAAGAGGGTGAAAAAAAGAAAGAAAGAAAGAACCAATGGTATCAGGTTTGTCTGAGTCGTCAACCCGATTGCTCATACATTTGTCTGACTTTCAATGAGTTCTAGGCCTATCGATGATTCAGTACTGTTACATGCAAGAGTTCTTTGGTAAAGATAATCTGGCATCATCCTCAATTTCGTTAGCTATCGTGAGCCATCGTAACTCTCAAGGACAGCCTTCTTTCTCGTCATACGCTCTGTTGAACGCTTTATGATCTTTTGTCACCCAAACGAGTTCTAGAGTATCGTCCACGATGATGAGGACGACGATGATGCTCATCTAAGAGACTGGAATGGTTTATTAGAACCAGCCAGACAATACTAACAGGAGCCAATTAGACCTTTATTAATTAAACTGCCCTATTTCTCCTCTCTAATGAAAGGCACCTTTAGGCCAGTCAACTTACCCGACTACCAAAAGGCAGGAAAAGACCTTCCTTTCATCCAAATCCCAAAATGTTCGTTATCTCGTCTCATCAGAACAACGGCCTTATTATTGACATTGTTTTTGACTTTTCTGCCAGGTCATCGTCGAATCAGAAGGTTTTAGTTTTCGATTGTGCCAGTCAGTTTGGTTTTAAAAGTTAAAGTAATTGTGACGAGAATCCCTCTTTTACGTTCGGTGAGGCCAGTGAGACGAAAAAAAGATAATTATCATCTACTGGAGAAGAAGCAGAAGAAGAAAAAGTGACGAAATGGCTCTCAAGGTTGTCCGTGAAAAGGACCAGTTTCGGAGCACTGCCTAAAGCCAATGAATGCACTTCTGAGACCTTCAGGCATTAAAATGGACCATATTTTACGGTGGATGAGCGAGCTTTTTTCCAATTCCTATCTTTGAAGAGCATATGGATTGGGAAACCATTGATTGGTTTGACTACATTTTCTTCCCCCCCTCGTTTGGTCGTTTGGTTGGTTAGTTGGTTAGGTTGTCCATTCTTTCTCTCCGATCCCTGGCCCTGATTGAAAGGTCTATCCAAGCTTTTTATCAATTTCCTAACCAGACAGGAATGGCCTCGTTTCGCTCGTCCTCCTTTTCCTCCTTCCCCTTTTCTCTTTCGCTTGATTGTTTCCATAAAATTCAAATCCATTGAAATCGGTCAATCCAATCCTGAGCATTTTCTTTTCGGTGCGGCAGTTTCATCTAAAGAATCTTCTTGAAGGGAAACTAACATCATGGAGATAGTGGAACTACTACCGTCAATACAGTGAACATAAGTACCGTACACGTATTAAGATATTTTCTCACAGATTCACTCGTCTCTAGGTTATGTGGAAGAGTATAGTCTGTACAAAGTTGAAGACCTCTTCCAAAGAACAAAAGTGAACAAAAGAGGGGATTTTGACCAGACCCACTCCCTTTCTTCTCTAGCCTCCATTTTCTTTCCTCTTTCCGAGAAAGAGGTGTTCTCCTTTAGAGAGGGTGCGAAAAGCGACCGTCGGGGTGAAAGTTGGATCACTGAGACCAACAGCGAAGTTCTTGGGACCCCACTCGCCAGGGAAGACGACGAGATGAGAAGCCCTAGGAGGGATTCCACTGAAAGCTCCAATGCTCCAGACATGGATTGAATACCAAAACGAACCCCGATCATGGCACCTTGTTAGTGGTCAGGTACTGCTCTGACTAATAATCCCGTCTGTCTCCATTCCATCTACAGGAGTGATATTGGACTGACGACAACACTGCGGCCTTCTCTTGGCTGAAATTCTCGATTGGTGTCCGCCTGAGGGTGATCAATAATTTGCCGGAATATACTGCAGTATTAGCAGATGTCCGATAAACGGACTTTGTGGTACAAATATATCAAGTCGCCACCCTCCCACCATTATTCCTGAAATATAAATCATGGACCGAAAGAGCTTTCATCAAGATCAAGAATCATTACACAAATCTACTGTGCCTTTCACGTCCATCCCTCTACTGAACCTATTGTGTGTTTCATATCAGTGAAAATTAGGGAAGGGCTTCCCAAAATTTTAGATGTTGTTCCCACATATGTCTGAATGCGATCGGCACGTGTCGGTCTTGTCGTCGGGAATATTAGCATTGATTTTGAACCGATGATTTTGGTTTTACACAGCCATATCAGCCTCATATTCGTCATGAGAATAGAGTGGAGTTTTAGAATGGATTGATAATGGTATTGGTAATGAATGGCTATCTTCAAACAGCTTGTCTATGAGTTACGAGTCGAGGGTTGAATTGGAAGTGAGGCGAAAAATGTGGGGGTGGAGGGAAGCGCCGATTTGTGAAGGGAGCCAAGAGCCTCTAACAAGGGATTTTCTGACCAAAAAGTATTTTTGGATTGATTCCATTTGAAAAAGCAGAAGGCATAGAAAGCAAGAAAGAATGGTTGGAATCGTCTCTCGGATCATCTATCATGTCCATGATATGGCGATATCTGCCCCCTTAAAACGTTCAAGGTGGAAAGTCTGTTGGTCCATGGGAGTTAATGGATCTTTTTCAGAGAATGGACCAGAGCGTTCTTTTCCCCTTTTCACTCCGACATCCCACCACAATCTTTTTCATTTCATATCAGCTTTTGGGGAACCAAAAAATTGATTGTCTCGTGAGGAGTGGAGGAAGAAAATGGTCCTGGAACCACGGCCATTGTCATCAGATTCTCAGAGATCGGCAATTGCAGCTTTGCTCTGAGCAGGCTAATGGATGAGCACTTGTCCTCGTTGCCCCAATGGATCTCCAGCATTGTTTTGCAGCTTGATTAAGTATATCACCAGCAAATATGTCACCCAATGCGCTGGACCTGGGTGGACTAGGGCACCATTCTAAGCCCTGCATGGGTCAAGCAGATTTTTAAGATCAGCGCTGAATGATCAATACCACATCTTTAATTGGTAGATACTCTCCATGATTCATTTTCTATGGAGCCTTGTACAATTCATGTACTCAAGATATTCATTGAGAAGCTTCAATTTTTCGGTGCTGTTCCACAACGTGGTCTTTTGCTGTCTTCGAACATGGACTGCTACTGTTAATGATTCCCTTGAATCCCGGATCAATTTATCTTGTTTCGCCTCCATTATGTCTTTTCATGAAATTACTTCCGAAAATTGCTCGAGACCGTCGACGTACTTAGTCTTAGACAGAAACCTCGGACATTTGGCCAAGAGCCTTCGTAACATTTTGAAGAAGAACTTACACCATTGCAGAACTCTTAGTCTCATGATGTCCCCATTTTTTGTTTCAAACAACTTCACGAGAACAACAGCAACGCTCTCCGGACGTAGAGCATGAACCCGGTGGAACTGCAGACATGAAATCTCTGTCCACTTTTGCTGACAGCCCCCTTCCTTTTCTCTTGTGCTTTTCGGCCCAACCCACGTGCAATAAAAGCTGGGGAGCTCCTTTTTCACCAATTCCAAATTGAATTAAGTTGTCTCGCTCTAACTGAGTGAGTAGCGTGTACTAAGTGACTTTGGTGAAGCCTGAGCAGTCCATGAAGACATGGAACAAGAACGGGAACACTGGCTTTGGTTGCAACCATCCTCATCACTGGAACAGCCTTCATGATGGAGCGGGTTGCTATGGAGCCACTCAGTCAACTTCAAGGTTTGACTACAGATATGTCCCACTTTGAAAACCAACCTTTGGCCCGTGTGCAGAGGGCTCTGGAGGATAATCATTTGTATCCACTTGTATAACGAAGACTTTTTGGTAATGGTGAGATAGCTCGGGGTTGTAAAAAGCCACGAAAGTCATGGAACGTGGAGATCTAATCAAATATGCAGAAACAGACTCATTTTGAGGCCCATCTCCGAAATACTCTTTCTGACACACAGAAGCGCAAGGACTACCTAGATGAGGACCAATGGTCCAAACCACCAACTCCTACTTACAATGGCCTCTTGCCCTGAGTTGCCTTGGCAAGGAGAAGATCTCCAAAAGTCTAAAAGAAGTCCGGGGGAAAACTTTATTTTTTTTTCTACCTCGCCTGTCCAAGCAGGCCCGAGATCACAAATGGCCTCACACATTCACTTTCATATCAGGTTGAGTAAAAACTTACATTTGACAAGAGGACCTCGAGAGGGAAGTGGGCAAGAAAACTCGAGCACTGGCGAGAAAAAAAGGGGCCACAGTCGGCTTCGAAATATCACCCATAATGTGCGGTGCTTGAGGACGAAACTTTCCAGTGGTCTGAGCTCCTTCGAGAAAATATCTCGCTTTTTTCCGCCTTGTCTTGCGATTTGCTGAGCTTGGATTAAAATGGCAGGACCACTGCTACTAAAGTCTGAGTACTTTACTCTGAACCCTTGGAGGTTGGTGGCGTTTGAGCTTCTTCGCTCTGAGAGCTTTTTCAGATTGATCTTCCTGTCGTTTTGGAACTTCCACCCGCAGATTCATGCTATGTGATGATGTCACGGGCCCGAATGACTAAATTCAATTAGAGGCTAGAAAAAAATGGGGCTGGTACTCTTTGTGATGAAGCGCTTCCAACGAAAGGGAGAGTCCTTGATGTGAAAACATTTCTCGAGAATACAATTCTGCAAATGGAGCTGGCTGGGTCTGACTTTTGGGAGGTGGTTGAACCTTTAATTACGCTCTGTCAAATTTCCGGAATATTTCCATGTGATTAATTGGGCTCTGCCATTGGATCTCTTTTGAGAAGCTAAAAAACGCACTTGGCTAGGACAATACGTCTTCCGTTCTAAACCTTCGATCATCATCATCATCATCATTCCTTCTCTCGATCCTGCTCGACTGTTTGGAATCTTTTCTCAGACCAATTTTTAATGGAGGGGAAGGGTGAACCAGGATGACGAAGGGAATGGAATGATTTGCAAGATTCATCGCCATTTTGTCAAAGCTCAAAAGTCGTCCATAAAATGTGGGGATAGAGACTGAAAGGAGGGCAACCTCGAAATTAGGAGTCATTTGGGGGACTTGAGAAACAAGCATCTTGGTCTTGACTATATTCGTCACGCCACTTCAAATTTCACTGGCAACTCTAGTATGCATGTGCGTGTGTTTCCTTGACTATAGAACTGAATAGCTCGGCTAAAGTTTCCGTCAATGAAGATGGATCATCGTTGCCATTTTCACGTGTACACATTGCTCCCAATCCTCTAGTACAGTGCAGTAGAGAGTCAAGGCCATGTTCTCTTTCTTTTTACAAATAGCCTCCAAGTTCCGGAAGATTCTTCCTCCTCCTACTGTATTTAACCTCTAGCAATTGCCTCCACAGATCTGAAAATCAACACAAAGTAGATCAGATAGCATAGCATTGGTGAACCCATTAGGTGAATGATGTTTACGTAAATGTTGTTTTAAGCCAAATGTGTGGCGCTTTCAAGGCCACACATCTCTTGAGGATGTTAAGTAATAATCCTAACCTCTGTGGGAACGAACATTCCTTTCTGTGAGGTAGATTGATACATCAATGCTTGTTTTTTCTCCAAGATTTGGTGTTGCATGTGTGCATTAGCAATCAAAGGCATTCATCAGCTGCAAAGTCAAGCTCGAGAACGAACGAAAGAACGAACGCAGGCGTCGGATCAGAGTGAGAGGAGGAACAACTGTAGGCAGCACCAAAGAGGCCAAAGAAACAAAGCCTCAATGAAGATCCATCAAAGAGTGCTGGATGTTTCCATGCCCAAAAACACTTGTGGGCACAGCTTACTTGGAATCATGCCTCTGAACGATCCTTGGAAAAGCGCTGTGGTTCAATCTGCTCGCATCCTCAATTTAGAGGCCATTTGGCCAAAGGAAACGCTTTTTGCCCCCTGAGGTGCACTTAGAAATGCAGAGGAAATGATGGTCGTCCAATATTCGTTACCGGTCACGGTGGAGTTGTGCAATTATTATGACATTACAAGTATCTGGAGGGCTTTGGATCGAATAACACGTGAGTTTCCAGATGGCAATATTTCAAGTGGCCTTGGATCCAAATTGTATTGCACTGCATAGCATAGTCTGCGTTGCTCTTTCGTTTTACTCGATCCTCATTCTGATCCCAATTGAATCCCATTTTCTCGTCGTCGTCGACGTCGACGTTTCATGTTTAACCCCAATGTCTCTGCGTACAACCCGAACTCGATCCCGAACCATGAACTGCGAGGGGGCCTTTGATCGTGGCTCCGCCTTTGAGGATTACATTTACAATCCAATTTGTTTACTAATTCATGGCTCTCAGAGGAGAGAGAAAATGCTAACTAAGACACATGTGTGCTCAAAAAACGGAACATTGCTGCTTGATGGGAACCTGAGAGTTCAACAACTTACCTAGAAAGGAATGGTATAACGGGTTGAAAACATTTCCAATATGGATTAGCTTTTAGGAATTGAATAATTTTTTGATCAATTTGTACATAAACCATCGCAGAACCTTGACTGTCAAAGTGAAAGGGTCTGTCTACCTTAAGGAAATTCGAAGGAAGAGAGAATGGTACGAATCTATGAAGAAAAAGTGGGACAAGTTGCTGAGAGCTCGAGTTGTCTCCTCCTAGCCGATTGAACGTATGGGCTGGTAAGGGAAATCCCTTGATAATTTATGATGTTTTTCTCAAGATTCTATGAGAACCACTCTCGAATCTCTCCGGAGGCATTTTGGGTTCAATCCCAATTTCAGAATTGTTATTGCTGTTTTCCTCTGTTTCCTTTGTTTGGTCTGCTCTCCCTCTCATTTTTGTTCTGTGTGACATAGTGGAAATTGGATCAGTTACATCAATTCCATTTCACGGAGAAGTCCGTTCAATAAAAATGTTAATTTCATAAAAGCTATGACCCAATTTCGACATTCATTTTCCTCTTTAAGGCACGAGAGGAAGTTTCCAGCTTTGCTAAATCTTCCGTGGTGGCTTAAACCAAGGTCAATTTGGGTCGCTTTTTGTTCTAGCTCCAATCTAGCCTCTTACAAGTTATCTTGGCCATTCTGGTGGGATTGAGCTATCGAAAAAAACCCACAAAAGGTACCGTAGTACGTACCACACAAGCCTTTGCCAGCCTTTGTGACGCATCTATCTGTGTTTGGATAATCAGGCCAATCGTCCTTAATGGCACACTTTGACCTTCTTCTTTCTATCGACGAGCACACTGAAGGAAATTTGGATCACAAAACTAGAACCAGTATCCAAAATTCATATCTCTAAAATAAATGCAATTGAGGTTCAAAGCTCTGACTTGAACAATAATTTTAGCTTTAGAAGAATTTGAACAGTGAATGGAATGTAGGGTAACCCATTTGGAAAGGTTACTGCAAGTAATTGCCAATTTCTCGTAAAAGCTACCTCCTTAGCACCGAAGCTGCTGCAATTAATTGGCTTTCTCAGCCAATTCAAACCTCCTGAACGGGTTGTTAGCCCTCCTATTTCTTGGCGTCAGGTCGCTACGACTTCAAATTATACAAGGATTTTCCAAATTGCAGTGGGACAAACAAACGTCTAGAACAAAACCAACTCCAAGAACCGGTTGCTTCTTTAATGCTCTTAGTATGACAGAAAAACTTCGAAGCCAAACTGAAACCAACTATGACCAAGCTTAGGGTGTGCTCGATGATGTTGATATCGAGCAAATAGTAACAAATGATTGGATCTTCGCATGCCAAACCTGAAACGTGCACCCACCACTGTTTTGCATGAAAAGACCTTTTGGGGGATGATTTCTGAAGGGTTGCTATGATGACTCTATCACTAACCCACCATCCACCCCCTTGGCCATTGACAAAAGAAACGTGAACGTTTACCATCTCCCTCTTGAGTCGAGCATACATAAAACGAGTACCGTTGATAGACTCCTCGAATTAGGGGTTAGCAGAAATTTTCCAGATCAATTTCCAGTCCTTTCCCCGTTTAGGGAACGGTTCCATTAACACAGAAAAACTGGAATGGCACTACCAGGCCGTCCCATGAACGAAGATGATCTTATCCTGGTTTATTAACAAATGCACACCAGATGACGTAGATACATTCAAGAAGAACGGTGAGTACATCAATAAACCTCCGAAAGTAGGCCAACAACAACAACAGCAACAATGGCAGTAAGTTGAAGAGAAGGAGGAATATGCATTTCCACTACTTTCCACTCGTCCAATCTAGTTTATGTATCATTAGAAATCATTATCGGGAGGGGAGGAAATGTTCACGACTTCGGGACTTCCATGTTCCTTGAACCATTCCAGGGTTGCCATCAATGTTCGAGACGACTTGATCCTCTGATCAAACTAGGGCATGGTTTGGCCCAATAG
>NC_081450.1:10958289-10963166 GCF_007210705.1 Tigriopus californicus | reverse complement strand
GGATGGGTGGATAAATGGTTATTGGGTGCCAGAGGTTTTTCTCAATGCCTTCAGTACAGTGTTGTCCTCAAACTCTACAGGGTTGTTTTGAAGCCGAAGCATAATTTCCTTAAATGCTTATCATTTTGGAACACTACAACAACTGGAGAATCTGCCATCGGTTGTGAGACGCATGGTTATTTATATTTGTAGTCATCTGATTGTAAGGTTATCCAATTGTAATAAATTCTTTTTGAACTGGAGCTGACCCGTTTGGAAATGATTTGTGAGCCCTTTGGCTCTTTTTATACCTCTGACTCGTTCCACCCAACCAACTTCACTGCATGTACAGCCAAATGGAGGCGAGGAGGCCAATAAAAGTGTCCTCTATTTTCCATTTTTATTTCTAGGTTTCCTACCAACCACCACGATGAGTACCACGTATATGTGCGCTCCTTCGTACCCTCAGTAAAGTAGAGCATAAAAAGCCAGGAGGAGTCATGCCGACTTTATTTGGGCCGCCGAATGAGAATCGACCACTTTGTAGTTCGAGCACGTGGGGCGATACCAATAATACTTCACCAACCCTCCTAAAAATATCATCAGAGATGACAAATTGAGGCTTAAGTGTTTTCCTTTTGGACTCTTAACCCCGTCAGATCTTCTCAAGATAACTTCTTTTTTCGTCGTCTTTGGGGCTGGTGAATATAAATTCTTACGCTCAAGTATGTGTGTGTGCTGTTCAATGCACATGGTTTTGCCATTTGAGCTTGAAATGGATGGATATTGCCATAAACACGAGAAGGAGCAAGAAGTAGACAGGGGTGAAAAAAAGTTCAAGTTGACTCTCATGGCAGAGGGAAATTCAATTTTCTCCCTTGTGTCTTGTAGCCTGGCAAAGTTTTCCCCTCCTCCTTTCTTCTTTCATTTTCCCATCCACCACCCTTGATATTACAACAATACTCGGCGACTTCAGTGAACGGTATTGAATGAGCTTTTATACTGTCTCAACCGAGAAGACGAACAATAAATTTCATAATTCTTTGTTTTCAATTTGTTTGCCTTACTCAACTCCATTTGAATAACCTCGAGAGGGATCCGAAACGAACTCCAACTCTTATTTTCTCCCTATTATGAGACAACACTCCATTCTCAACTTTTTACGAGATCACTCTATACCAGTGTATATCCATTCTGTGCATAGGACTGTATCTTGTGGACGATACGGGCTATAAAAGCAAGTAGTAAACCGTGACTTTGGTTTCATTCTTGGTTTTCATCATCTCGTTGTTGTTGTCGTGTCGTCGTCATTCGTGTTGTAATATTTGTTGTTGCCCATTGGGCACTACATCAATTCGAGTCGTAAAATTGACAGTTTCTCCCAACTTTGCCAAGAGATCGGTGGTTGAATTCGAATTGCCGTTTGTACGTATCTTTTGGTCTGAAAAGCGGGATTCAAAAAGTGAACGACATTGATTAATGTCAGCATGCCTGAATGGTTTTAGGGGCCAGCAGGAGTTCCGATAAGCTTCGAATATTTTTGAGTATACCGACATGGTTGTGACAGTCTTTGGAATATTTCCCTAGTAAATGTGACATAGTTCTCAGGCGATGAAATCTTCAAGCAAATGTCTGAATGTTTTTGTGTTCCATCTAGCAATAAGCGTACTTGGCTGACTTCTGAAAGTACTGCTTAAGGGTTACTTAGACTCAATTCTAGTGGATGCACCCAAAAACGGTGAGGAGTTGTTGCAAGTCTAAAGAACCTGGGGAGAAAGTTACGCTCTCTTGCAACGAATACGAGGCTACATAAGTGTCTTTAGAGACCTCACGAGACAATAAGGTGGAAAGAAAGCGGGGAAAGTTTGGACTTTGGCCCTTTCTTTCATTATCTGACTGAGAAGGTCGTCGGTACTAAAAAGTATGCCACACTTTGCTGCCAACCTTATCAAGAGAGCTCGTCAAGAGCAATAGTTATTGGGAAGATCATTAAAGCAAGAGATTCTTCACATCGTAGAGGAAAAGACCAGACCTACTACATCTTCAAAACCGTGTACCAAAAGTGGACAAGACCAAATCGCAGTGGGTTCTATAGCCTTTGTCAATTCAGTTGATGATTCTACCATCGATTTGGTATAATTAGACCCTTCAACAATTAGAAATCGAATGGCATTAGAAACAGAAACCAGAAAATGAGATTTTTGAAAGCTACTACGTTCTATGGAGTTGAACTAACGACTCAAACAAGAAGATAACGAGGACTTTGGGAGTGAACGCTGGCGTTTCTAGATTTTGCCCGGAGCATTGGGCACCAGAAGGAGAGATAAATTTTATTCAAGATCCCTCCTGAGCCTTATTCTTCTCTAGAATCGACAGAAAGTTGCTCCTAGGTGCCAAGTTGGGCCGTGTAAACTTAATAAAACAGATTCCCTACCAATAAAGTGCGAGATTCTCCCTTCCGTTCCCCCTTCGTTCCATTCGGAACCGTCTACAATAAGGTTTGAGATGGCTGCTCTCTTGTCTTCTTGGGCCACGGGGTCCAAAAGTAGTGAAGGAGAACTATAAAAGTAGCACACTTGTGTTTGCTCAGACGCTTGCTTTTTCATTGTTTGATTCATCTCTGGAGAAAGATAAACCTGGCAGGTTTCACCCCACCTTTGGGGATCTTCATGACATCTTCCGTTCTTTTCCTTCACTGGATCCACTTTCACGGAAAGGGTCAAACAAAGTCCCACCAACGTAAATACAGTAGATCATGATTAGATGAGAGTTATTGTCCATCTGGAACCTCCTTGACCAGTGAATGAATCTGGAAATCAGAAAAGTTTCCACTCGAAAGTAATGGCAGCTCTCTCTAGCTTGAAGGAAAAGAAGTAATCGAAGCGCATAAGTAAGAAATGGATGACCTCAAACGATATGTGCGTATGTCTTATTTTCTCGAAAGTAACCGACAGAGTACTTGTTTCGCGATCATTGCTCCTTCCAAGTACTCTTCTTTTGATATGACTGCTTTAGGATTCACTTGGATGAGCATCCAATAAAGCAATCAAAGGCAAGAAATGGAATTATGCAAATCACATTCAAGTTCAACCTGAGGTATCGATCCCATTCAAAGCCATCCCAACTTCAACTCATTGAATATTGAGAGCGATGAAAGAGAAATGCAATTTACTCTCGAAGCGGTTCTTACTTATGTAGGTACGCATCGCTCGAAGATCTGAGTACTCGGGAAGATGTTCTCAATCAATGAAATGTCCACTAACCCAGTTGTACGTACATATAGTAAGTACTCTGTAGGTTCTCAGCCCATTAGCAATTCCAGCCGGGCCAATGAATATTGCATGTCACATGAACCATTTCATTTTAGCACGAGCCAATGGCCCGGATACACTCTGAACCATCTTGTAAGTTGTATTGAGGGTAAGGGTAGAAGTAGTCGGAGAATAAGTAGTTTATTCCAAGAAGAAGGAGGGAGAGAGAGAGAAAGAGATACATAATGGTACCGTCACCTTCTGTAGTATCCACAGACCAGACTTTCTGTGTCACCCTTGGCAAGTGTCTTTCTTAGGGTCTGTGGGTCGGTCTCACTCAGTTCAGGACAGTTTGGCCCGGCTAAATATTAGCATACAAAATCTTTAAAAAGCAATGCCGTATGTAATAAAGAAATGGTTCCAATCATTTAAGATTTTGACACCTTTCTGATATGATTTTGTTAAAGGGTATTCTGGGGATAGTTTGAGTGTTCTTTACCCCAAAAGTTTGCTAAAATGACGGCCTTTGTGATTAATAAGACAATTTCACTTCTTCAATTGTGGACAGAAGTAAGGATGTGATTTTGTTCATGAATGACTAATATGACGATTCTGGTTTATTTGTATTTCCACGGAGAAACTTTGTTGACTTTCTTGAATGACCTGAGATTTAGTTGAGACACTCTGTACAACTAGTTTCTTCTCCTTGATACAGGAATGTATAGTATTTTGCGTACCGAATGTCTCCCCTTGGATCTTGAGTGGACTGTAGAGCTCCATACTCATTTAGATCAATCAAATAGATGTCAAACATCAATATGGAGGTCCACTTTGCGAAAACGAACGGGAGACTAGCAAATAGAGAAACAGTTCCATCTTACATCACGTTCCAAAGAGTCGCTTTCTCTCTGAATTTGTGTGGAAATCTCCCCTTAATGGACAAACTCTACCCAAGTAAGAAGGAGTAGAGAAGGAGAAGAACCTAGTATATATAGAGTTGGAGACATTTCCCGAGACATTCTGGACCATTCGAGCGAATACATCTATGGACAGGAAGAAATAGAGTGAAAGGAATGATAGCCCTCGCCCTATAAAATCAGAAGTGATCAGTCTTCACAGCCTTTTGCCTTGGGAGACTCTTTTTTTCTCTCTCTCTCTCTCTTAGCCTTCTTCGTTTCGACTTGAAATGGCTCGCTTCACTCTCATTTTTTTGGCACACATCAAACCCAATTTCATTGCCATAATCTTGTGGGAAACGATAACCCGAATGCCAACTTCACTTCTTTGAGTTTCATTCCTAAAAACGAGGGACTTGAAATGAAGCGTACCTCTGTTGGTCTTTAAAGCAAGACTCTTTTGTTGACTCAGAATCCCTTCAAACATCCATTCTTGAAAGCTTCGCTTCCGTTTAGAGATACGCCACAAATCTTGTACTCAGAAAATCTTGCTATAAAGCGGGATTCTTGACCAAACAGCTCTCTACTATTTGAAAAACTTCATTGACCGATTATGTTTTAATTTCAGACTTGTTCTTAAAGAGTATGAATCATACATTTTTGCATGTTAATACATTCATACTTGTACAACGAACCAAATTGGTTAATGGGTGTGATTGACGTGATTTGACTCAAAGTAATATTCCGACTT